>NW_026712406.1:360435-760143 GCF_030504385.1 Musca domestica | reverse complement strand
TGGACTTTCCAACGGACTCAGCACCAACAAAATGAGGTTCCTCACTTCATTTGCAGCGCAAAATGACCATTAAAATCTCCGGATACCAATCCGTTGGACTATTGTGTCTAGAGTATTTATGAAAGCAAGGTCGGCACTAAAATATGCCAAAGTGTCGATTACCTCGAGCAAACGCTTCGCCGGGAATGGGCCAAGCATTCGGGCAGCAGAGCAACATTTGGGCAGCGTATGACGGTTTCATTGGCCGTTTGAAGGCCATAATTCGTGCCAAAGGTGACCAATTCGAACGCTATTTCCGACATTTTTGCTTTCATTCAATAAAATTAAAAACAAAAAAATAAATAAAAATTATGTCGTTTGACTTTGTTGCAGTTTTTTTATCTCATCCTGTATGGCACCCATGTAACGGCCCCAACCATTCTCCTACCGGTCATACTGGAGTTTGTAGTTTAAAGTGCAACACGTTTAAATCCAGATACTTTTGCATAAAATTTTACCAAATGGTTGAAGGTATTAGAAGTTCGACCAGAATGAACTTAATGCCTTGTTACTGCATAAGTTGGTATTTGGTGTTGACTGTAGGTACTATATTCCCTGATATAGAATTTTCTATATAGTCCCACATTTTCGTATAGCCAACATATAACTATACCGAGCAATATTCGTATTTTGAAAATGTTTGTTACATTTTTCGACGAAATTTTTTCATTTTTGGAGTTCGTATTCACAGTACCTATACAGGTCCATATCTTCATGAATCACACCCCGTCCCACCCCCATTTAATGGTATTTTCCCATGTTCGATATTTTTCAATTTTAGCTCAATGTTAAAACAGGATAACCACAAAATTGGTGTTATGAGTTCACAGCAGCCATCGACCTACCTCCACGTTTTCGAACAGCCCTTATATTCTAAGATTTTTCCTATTTAAATATTTTTCTCATTGTAGTTATTTAGAATTTTCAAGATTTTTTAAATGCTGTACAATATTAATGATTCGTTTAGGTCGAACATTCCTGCTTTTCTGCAGGTTTAATAATCACATCGAAAAAAATGAAACTTCCTCCTTTCTCAATGCCTAAGCCGTCTTACCTAAATTGCGATTTTTTCATTTGTTTACAAGTGATGGAAAAAAAACAAAAATTGAAAATACATTGTTAAATAAAGTCAAATCCTCAGGTAGATTTAGGTCAATTATTTCGAACACTCGAAGTATTTTGTTAAGGCAATCTCTCTTCCTCACAAACTTCGCCTTTTTCAAACGAAAAAGGTCTACACTTCCTATCGAAAGTCTTAAGTAAACAGCATTAACTTTAACAATCAAACGAAATGAGTTCTCAATACTGCGCCGTCGAATGTTTGCCCAAAAGTGGAATTTCCTTGGACGATGGAAAAGGAAGAAAACAAAAAGTAAAGGAAGAAGGCAAAGAATAAGGGAAACAAAACGAAAGTGTGTATGTCAATAAAACGGCATCCTTGAAACATATTGTCCGACAATGGTCCGCCATTTCCGTTGAAGAGAGTGAAAAAAATTAAGAAAATCTGCGTAAAACTTTCCGTTACTTATGACATGACATAATTGCAAAAATAAATTACAACAAATATATATTAAAAAAAACTGCTATATATTATTGGTCCCACCATATTGTATGGGGCTAAAAGAATTTAATAATAAAACCATAACATCACAGATAAATAAACCAGCCACAGATTTCCAATAAGTTCAATACATTCCACAACTTTGAATTCCGACGACATTGTTAGATATGTCCACTGAATATGGACAACGTTAGTTATGTTAGGAGGGACATGCACAGCCATTTGGCCGACGGTCACGTTTCCTTGTAATTTTAATTGGAACTGATGATATTCATGCATGTCGGATTGCATATGGCGAACATATATGAGTATGTTGGTATGTATGTGGGTATATGTGACTCTTGGTAAATATTTGAATATTTGATTTGATTAGAAGAAGTGATATGTAGTCGATAAATGACTTCAGGGAGCCAGTAGTCAACATTGCGTAGTTTAATTGGAAAATTATAATGCAAATGTAAGCAAATTATTGCAAAATATGGAAGCAAAAATATCGCAATCAATATTTGGTAGCTGGATTATGAATTTGGTTTTCTCCGATGAGAAAACATTCTTTGTCAAACAGTTTGTAAACAAACAAAATTATCGTGTTTACTTGCCAAAGAGGTCAGCTGAAAATGTGAACCTTCGGTTGGCCACCAGAACTCAAGCGCCAACCATGGTGATGGTGGGGGGCGCCATAACAGCCGATGGTCGCTCTCCGCTCGTATTAATCGACCGTGGCATGAGAATTAATTCTGAATATTATCGCGAAAATATTCTGGAAGGTGTATTATAATCTTGGGCACACAAACATTTTGTCCGCTGACCTTGGACATTCCAACAGGACTCAGCATCATCGCACTCAGCACTAGGTCTCTTTTGACCACATCCATTTCAGGACATTTGGAGTCGATCTAGCGATGTCCGTCAGTTAGTCTGTCTGGCTGACTGGTGCGCACGATAACTCTCGATGGGAGTATCCTTTGTCAAACTTTAATCGAGTTCGGAGATGGGCAATATCGGTCCACTCCTTCTGGTACCTCCCACACAAAATGTCAAAATTTTCAAAGAAAATAATTTACTGCACAGAAAGAGAAAGGATTATCCGAATATAAGCCAAATTTTGCTCCAACTTTGCAAATCCTAATATTTTCATCAGTACTAGGTCAGATGCAGGAATGGACAATATCGCCCAACTCCATTGAGTATATCCCCGACATGTGGTCAAAATTTTGAATAATTATAACTCTTATAAAATTTGAAGTAAGAGTCTTCAAATTACACACATCACAATATTTTTTTTTTATTAACCCAAGGTCTGGTGTGAAGATGGAAGATATCGGTCCACTCCTTCTGGTACCTCCCCCTCAAAGCGACAAAATTTTGAATATCCATGGGGCTCATAAATCGGGAAATAAATATCCGATACCATTCATACTTGTTATTTTCATCAATACAAGATCTGTTATAAAGATGGTAGAGATCCGGCCATTCCCCACCAAGGATCAAAGTTTTGAATTACGAAAACGACTATAAAATCCGAAATAAACTTTCGGTTCTCTTCACATTTCACTCATCCCATTATTTTTTTTACTAACACAAGATTGCTGTGAAGATGAGATATATAAGTTCTCTCCTTCTGGTACCTCACCCACAAAGCGTCAAAATTTTGAGTATCTATGAAGCTCATAAAACACGAAATTGACGTCCATCAATACAAGTTCTGTTATAAAGATGGTAGAGATCGGACCACTTCTTCTGGTACTTCCCCCACATAGCGTTCAAGAACGCTCAAAGTAAGCCAAATACGCATTCAACTCTCTTCAAATTTCACACATACAAATAATTTTTCTGACACAAAATCTGTTGTGAAGATGATATATATATTTCCGAAACCCCTTCTGGTGCCTCATTCACAAAGAGTCACAAGTTTCAATAGTTTTATCTGCCGTATATTGCGAAACAAGTCAGTGTTTCTTTACAACTTGCTATGTATAAATATTTCTCTTAACCAGAAATCTGATATGAATATGTAATGTATCGGAATTTATGATTTCGCATGAAATTGAATATAAATGTGCGATTTCTTTCAAATTTTGAACAAACCAATATTTTCATCTGTGCTAGGGATGTATGAAAATGGAATACTTCGGTTTGCTGTATCTGTTACCTCATGGATATTTCCACATTTTTCAAAAAATTGAAGATATCTCATATAAAATATAGGAAGTAGTCGATATAGTCCAAATCTGGTATGTTGTAATATTTACATCTGTCTGGGGGAGGTTTCGAAGCAGTTGGAATCTCCCCCTGAGCAGTTAGAACTGCCCCAGAAAAAGGGTCAATAGTTTGAATAATCATAACCTAAGGCTGGGGGTATTCATCTGTCAGCAAAACCGACTGATACTTTTTAACTTGTTTTTCTGTAAATTTATAAAACCACCAATAATCCAATGAAATCTATAAATTTGAAATTGTTAGAAATATTCGCATATACTTTCAAAAAACTCACAAAATTTAATTTAAATATTTTTTCTATTTATACCCTACACCACAAGGTGGTCAGGGTATTATGTCTTTGTGCATTTGTTTGTAACAGGCAAAAGGAAACGAGATATACCCATAGTTCCTTTTGATGATCTGCATAAAATCACTTTCTGAGTTTATTTATGCATGTCAGTCCGTCTGTCCGTCCGTCCGTCTGTCCATGTATTCTTGTGAACAAAATGCAGGTCGCATTTATTATCCGATTGAGATGAAACTTTGCAAACAACATTTGTTTGGCCCAAGGACGAACCCTATTGAAATTGGAAATAATCGGTCAAAATTTAGATATAGCTCCCATATATATCTTCGTCCGATTTGCTTTTTATTGTGCACCAAACGTGTAATATCAGCCCGAATTGTATGGAATTTTGCATATACACCCAAAATAGGTCTGAAAATATGTATGCCAAATTTGATTGAAATCGGTTCAGGTATAGCTATAGCTTCCATATATATTGTTCATCCGATTTGTTATTTTTGTCCACCGCCGCCGTAATATGCACGCTGCAACAAAAATATTTGGGGAAATATATCAAAAGCAGCTCAGAAATACACTTGCTAAATTTTATCGAGATCGGTTCAGATTTGGATATAGCTCCCACATATAACTTCGTCCGATTTACCTTTTATTGTGCACCAAACGTCTAATATTTGTCCAAATGGGATGGAATTTGACACTTACGACCGAATCGGGTCTAGAAGGTAGTATGTCAAATTTGGTGAAGATCGGTTCAGATATAGCTATAGCTCCCATATATATTGTTCATCCGATTTGTCATATTTGTTACCCACAGCCGTAGTATGCACTCCGTAACAACGATATTCAGGGAAATATATCAAATACAGCTCAGAAATATCTTTGCCAAATTTTATCGAGATCGGTTCAGATTTGGATATAGCTCCCATATATATCTTTATCCGATTTCAAATTAATTGTGCACCAAATGGGCAATACAATTCCGAATTTAAAAGATACAAATGCTTCGGCATATTTAGTCCTTTGAACTTTGAATTATAATTATAATCATAGCGTGTATGTTTGAATTCTCCCATAAAAACTTTTATTTGTTATGTGGAGCTCTACTAAATTAGCAAAGTGGTGTAGGGTATCATAAAGTCGGCCCCGCCCGACTTTAAGACTTTCTTTACTGGTTTTAATTGGAACTGATGATATTCATGCATGTCGGATTGCATATGGCGAACATATATGAGTATGTGGGTATGTATGTGGGTGTGTGTGACTCTTGGTAAATATTTGAATATTTGATTTGAATAGAAGAAGTGATATGTAGTCAATAAATGACTTCAGGGAGCCAGTAGTCAACATTGCGCAGTTTAATTGGAAAATTATAATGCAAATGTAAGCAAATTATTGCAAAATATGGAAGCAAAGATTTCGCAATTAATATTTGTTAGTTGGATTATGCAAATTGATATGAAATAAGATAAAAAGTATCAGTTGGGTTGGTCAATGGTACATTTCTTCAGCATTTGATAATAAATTTATGTATACCTTTTATGGGACGTACCATAAAGACTGGATTTATATATTCCATCTCTATATGCACTACTAGCAATTATCCACTAATTCCTCAGCGAAAAGTCCACCTTAAAATTTTAGGTCCGTTCCAACAGTTCGTGTTAAGGTGGGCATACATATGGCGCTTATCTGGCTGGCTTAAGTCATCGGTTGGCTTCTTCGAAAATGAACAAAGGAGCCTAGGGCCAAAATCGAACTAAGTCAACCTAAAACTCCTTTGTTCATCTACGAAGAAGCCAGTTGATGACTTAAGCCAGCCAAATATGCATTTAATGTATTTTCGCCCTTAGGCCTTCTTAGCACTCAAAATGCAGAATTTGTTAAGTTTGATGAATTTTTTTATTCAAAACATGGCACTAATTTTTCAGAATTTCAAGGTCTAAATAATTATTCAAGTTTTTCCTTTTTATAGCCTTCACCATAGTATGGACGGTATACAGGATAAAATGAAAAAAAAAACTGCAACCAATTTCAGAATGCTGTCATTTCTAAGCCACTCGTCCGACAACTGTTAAAATTATTCCAATGGCAGCTCATTATATTGTTTACAAGCGTACGAAAGCATTTTTGTGATAATTCTCCAAAAAAAAATTTTTCGTGATAGAATTCAAGCGTGATAGTGTGTTTTTTTTAATATTTGGCTGGAAAACTACAAGTGGCTGTTGTTAGAGGACTCCAGCATTTGAATGTGAATAAATCTTTTGTGTCTCATACCATCGGCCGTTACCGTGATACTGGTAGCGTAGCCCAACGTCGAGGAAGGACGGAAGAAAACAGCAACATCAGCAGAAATGGTTCGAAAAATAAAGAAGCGACTTGATCGAAAACCGCGCCGCAGTGGCCAAAATGGCTCGTGAGCTGAACATATCGCAATATTCCATTCGGCAAAAATTGAAAAAAGAGCTCGGGATAAAGCCATTGAAACTCCAAAAAGTGAAAGAACTTACACCGCAACAGAAAGAAAATAGGGTCAAAAGAGCTAAAGAGTTGCTTCGCTTGGCCGAAAGTGGTGAACTGCCGAATTTGGTTTACTCCGATGAGCAGCAGTTTGTAAACAATTTTGTTTGTTTGATCGTGTTTACATGCTAAAGAGGTTAGCTGAAAATGTGCACCTTCGGTTAGCTACCAGAACTCAAGCGCCGACCATGGTGATAGTGTGGGCCGTCATAACAGCCGATGGTCGCTCTCCGCTCGTACTAATCGACCGTGGCATCAGAATAAATGCCAAATATTATCGTAAAAATATTCTGCAGGGTGTATTAAAGCCTTGGGCACGCAAACATTTTGGCCGCAGACTTTGGACATTCCAAGAGGACTCAGCACAATCGCAGTCAGCACGCGCCACCCAAGAATGGTTACAAAATGAGGTTCCTCCCTTCATTTCCAGCGCACAATGACCGCATAAATCTCCGGATATAAATTCGTTGGATTATTGTATCTGGATAATTTTGGAAAGCAAGGTTAAACTAAAAAAAATACCAAAATGTCGATCACCTCAAGCAGGCGCTTCGCCGGGAGTGGGCCAAAATACCGCAGAGCAACATTTAGGCAGCGTGTGACGGTTTTATTATCCGTTTGAAGGCCATAATTCGTATCAAAGGTGGCCAATTCGAACAAATCTAAACTTATTCTGAAATTTGATGCTATTTCCGATATTTTTTGCTTTTATTCAATAAAATTAAAAAAAAAAAAATGTAAAAATTATGGCGTTTGACTTTGTTGCAGTTTTTTTATCTCACCCTGTATTAAGTTTGTCATTCCGTTTATAACAACTCGAAATATGCATTTAAACCCCACGAAGTATATATATTATTGATCAACATAAATTTCTATGTGTTCGTCTATGGACATTACTCTAGCTTCCGAACGAAATGAAGTAGGTTGAAAAAATTGTACTGAAATGTCTCACCTCCCGATATTCGGTACTGATGATGATTTTAGCGACATTTTTCACCGATTTTTTTTCCAAGTTTCGCATTTGAATGCAGGTCCACGTCTTCGTACAGACCCTAGTATGACGGCTACATTGGATACTTTTGAGGTTATAACTGAATTTTTAACAGATGTTTTGTTGTTTTTTTCTGAAAATTGCCAAATTCGATCCAAAGGGCGGAGAGTGTTCATAGTTCGGCCCGGGCGAGTTTACAGCTTTTTTTACTTGTTTCATATTCAACCGAATTTTTCCATTTGGTGAAACTCCACCCTGTATATCTCTTGCTCCAATAAATATATTTTATACCCTCCACCATAGTATGGAGGGTATATTAAGTTTGTCATTCCGTTAGTAACACCTCGAAATACACATTTTAGACCACACAAAGTATATATATTCTTGATCAGCATGTCGATTTAGCGATGTCCATCCGTTTGTCTGTCTATGGAAATCACTCTAGCTTCCGAACGAATTGAAGTAGATTGATAAAATTTTACTCAAATGTATGCTATGTCTGCAGGACTTTTGTTATTGAAAATGGGCCATATAGGTTCAAGTTTTGGTATAGCCCCCATATAATGGTAACTCTCCATGTTCGGTATTTTGATGATTTTACCGGCATTATTTACCAAAATTACTTCAAATTTGCTACTTGATGTTCTTAATGAATACTACAGCCTAAGATAGAAAATTGTCTGTGCAGGTCCACGTCTTCGTATAGCGCCCATATAACGGTGCCTCCCGATATCGGTATTTGGAAGCTTTTAGCGACATTATTCACCGAAATTCTTTGAAATTTGAAGTTCGCAATGGATACTACAGCCTATGACAGAAAATTGTTTGTGCAGGGCCAAGTCTTCGTATTGACCCTATATAACGTTACCTACCAATATTCGGTTTTTTGATAACTTTATACGACATTACTCACCGGAATTCTTTGAAATTTGGTATTTGAAGTTCGTAATGGATACTACAGGCTATGACAGAAATTTGTCTGGGCAGGTCCACGTCTTTCGTATAGTCTTCATGTAACGGAACATCCCGATATTTGATATTTTGATGATTTTCAAGTTTCGCATTTAAATATTGTAATGGTTTATGACAAAAGTTGCCTATGCAGTCGTCGTCGTATAGACCCAAATACAACGGCTGTTGTTAAGATTTTAACGAATTTTATTTTTTGAAAATTGCAAAGTTCGTTCCAAATGGTGGGGAGTATTCAAAGTTCGGCCCGGCTGAATTTACAGCTTTTTTACTTGTTTCATATTCAACCGGCACAAAAGCCTCTGTCACATATGTTGAAAATGGATTCAGAGTTGGACGTAGTTCCAAACTTCTGACTACTCTAAAGTCATGATACGTATTCAAGGTTCAAGGTAAATTCTCAATATGAACTTTATTTGTTATGGGATCATATAACCTACCCCGCCCGACTTTTGACCTTAACTTACTGGTTTAAAATGTTCTCATTCATATTTTTCATATATCTCACAACGATATTTTCTTTCTGTAAATTTCTAAAACCACAAAATTAAATTTTAATATTTTTTTTTTTTTTTTTTTTTTTTTGTAAAATTCTAAAACAACACATGATGACAAAAATAGAATTTGAAGATTAAAAAACTATTTTTGGAAAAATACAAAAAATATTCTTTTGTTTTGTCTTGGTGGGCATCGTTGATGCTTTGATTCCATTAACTTATGTAAATGAGTTAGCTTGACAACATGATGTTGGCCATTGTGTTTTACATCAGAAGTATATCAATCATGACCATACAAGCAAAAGTAGTATTAATTAAATTCCGAAAATAGTATCACTCTTTATATAGAAGAGGTTAATTTTTTAAAGCAAATCATTCAATTTGAATAAGAATGGAAATATGAGATCCACTTCAGGGAACTAAGCATGAGGAAACTTTCATAAAATTCCAATTAAAAAAATTCGCAGTTATACTCTCAAGAGTTTGGAGGTTTATTTGTTAATTTTTGCTATCCAATTGAAAGATGAAATCCCAATACAAAATAAAAAAAATCGAAACACCACCGAGAAATAAAAAACAAACAAAACTATATTTTCTATTAATTAATTCCGTATAGTATTCCACATGTCGTGACACATTGTATGTTAATCAACATCAAAATCTCGCGGGCATTCATTTCGTTGCCGTAACCATTTGTTTCCGTAAACTGAGGCATTCATCCATTCAATTGTCATATCTTGAGCAGATCAAAAGCAGTGGAATTAATTAATTTGCATTAAATATGTTTTAATACTTGGGCTCGCTTCATTCAGGGATTTGGCCCATGGCAATTTTTTTAATTTATTACATGATTTTGATTTGAAAAGAAAAGAAAAAAAACGAAAAGTACAGTCAAACATCGCTACAGCAACCAGCATTGTTTTCAATACCGTCAATATTCTGCTAAAAGCATAACCATTTCTATGCAAATTTTTTAAAGATACCGCCCCTAGAGGTCATTTAAGTTCACCAATAAAGCACACCGCCTTCTATTTTCGATTTTATAGTAACCCGACCATTCATTAAAAACAAAAACCTCGTCCGAAAACTATTTCAAATATTTCTCATAAAAAAAATATTTGTTTTGTGCAAAATTGGAATACCGGTTTAGTAGCCCGGGCATGAAGAGACTTAAACCACCTTTGTCGTTTGATTAGTTCATCGTGGTTTTGTTTATGTTAATTTATAATAAAAACAACAACAACAACATGTTAAACAACAATTTCTAAAAGTGTGACCATAACAAACTTAAATGTATCTTCACAACGAAGAGATAGAGAGAGAAGAAATAAAAACGTGTCAAAGCTATTATGGCATACATCAATACACCTAGCATTTCTTTAATAGGTGCAATTAATTAAACAGTTGGAGAATCGATGCGATTGTGAGATGTTCACTGTCGATTCGAAATAAAATGGCTGAATGTGGGGTATTTGAGTTTCTGCTGAGTTTGAAATTTTTTGATAAATTTTGTTGTAATTTAAAAGCTAGTATTTTGAGTAAATTTAAAACTGAATTGTGTATCTTTCAAGATTTTTTTTTTTATTTTTCAGGTTTCAAAAAACTGAATGTAATAAATTTCAACTTTGGCACTGAAAATATTCTCTTAACATATTAATTTTTATAACCTCCACCGTAGTATGGAGGGTATATTTGGTTTGTCATTCCATTTTTAATACCTCAAAATATATATTTTAGACCCCACGTAGTATATATATTCTTGATCAGCATAAAATTCTATGTCGATTTAGCAATGTCCGTCCGTCTGTGAAAATCGCTCTAGCTTCAAACGAAATGAAGTAGGTTGATAAAATTTTACTCAAATGTGTATTATGTCTACAGGATTTTCGGTATTTAAAATGGGTGATGTAGGTCCCCGTTTTGGTATAGTCCACATATAACGGTACCTCCCGATATACTGTACTTTGATCATTTTTGCGACATTGTTCACAGGAATTGTTTCAAATTTGATGTTTGAAGTTCGTAATGCATACTACAGCCTAAGACAAAAAAATTTTCTGTGCAGGTCCACGTCTGTGTATAGCCTCAATATAACAGCACCTCCTTATTTTTGTAATGGCAGAAGTTGCCTATGCAGTTCCACGTCGTCGTAAGGACCCTAAAATAGAGATAAGAGGGTATATATTATTTGATACGGCCAAAACCTCATCGAAGTAACGGTTTTAGCACCTAGGTCTCTTTGGACAAAATAAGTTTTAGAACATTTGAGTCGATTTAGCGATGTCCATCTATCTCTCGAAGGAAGTATCCGAATTGGATTCATCGGTGCAATCTCTCTGGTACCTTCCCCACAAAGGGTCAAAATTTTGAATATCCATGAAGTCATAAAACGATTCCATTCATATATTGTACATCTTATATTTCTCACAAGGTCTGTTTAAACATTTTGAATAACCAAAAAGATCATAAAATCCGAAATAAGCATCGAACTTCCTTCAAATTTTACACATGTCATTGTTATCCCTAACACAAGATCTGCTGAGAAAATGTTATATATCGGCTCACTCTTTCTGGTATTTTCCCACCAAAGGGTTCAAAATTTTGAAAAATAAAACGGTCATAAAAATCGAAATAAGCATGCAATTCTATTCAAATTTCTCACACCCAAAAATTTTTGGTAACGCAAAAAAAAAAAAAAAAAAAAAAATATATATATATATATATATATATACTTCAAATACGAAATCTCAAACAATTTCGGTGGGTATTGTACCTAAAATCGTCAAAATCCCGAATATCGGGAGGTACTAATATATGGGACCTCTACGAAGACCTGGTCCTGGAAAATTGTCTATGCAATTTTTTGTCGCAGACTGTAGTTCCCATTACGAACTCTAAATACGTAATTTGAAACAATTCCGTAAAATAATGTCGCTAAAATCATCCAAATACCGAATATCGGTATTTATATGAGGGCTATATGAAAACGTGGACCTACCTGGCCCATTTACGTACTTGACCTTCCTACTGGAAAAATAAACATGTGTGTAAAATTGTAGCCTTCTATTTTAATTCGTTCGAAAGATTACAACAGACAGACAGACGGACGGACATCGCTAAATCGACTTAGAATTTTAAGCCGATCATTCTTTGTTGGGTCTGAGATGAGTTCTTCGAGGAGTTACAAACGGAATGACAAAATTAATATACCCTCCATAGTAGAGTGGAGGGTAAAAAAAGTAATTTGTGTTTTTCTAATGACATAAACATTCCTTGCTAAGCATTTTCATTACAGCCTTACTAAATGAAAAATAAACCGCATTGCGGTGGCTCCTCACTATTTTAGTCGAAATTTCCAAATGAATTAGCTTCACTTTGTCGCTGACCGATTACATGGCCTTTTAAAGTCATCTTTTCATTTTCCAGCCACTCCATTCAGTGGAAAATTGACTTAGATCCTTCAAAATACCTAAAATCTCGATTTTCTACCATTACACCAATTGTTGCTGAAAAATGCAGAATTTTGAAAACTGACCAAAGTCCGAAAAATTTGGGACTTTAGGAAAAGGTATTGCATAATAATTTGAATTTTAATGTGTTGTTCAGTATTCAGTAGAATAATTTGTTATATTTTCTAAATAAATATTGTCATCATAAATATGTTAAATTATTAACAAATTTGCACAATTTAATGATCGCCATTTTCTTTATTTATGCCCCGACAACATTTTATTTTCAGCGGAAAATGGGAGGGGTCTAAAGTAAATATAAATGCTAATAATTTCTCTTATAAGCGCAATCACGACCAAACAAAATCGACAACACGCACGCACGCACACACACCTTTATACCCTGGGCCTTTAAAAGTCTGCAAATAATAAGAAGGTATGTATTTGTGAGTGTAATGTAATGCAAGTGGCACATTGCAACTAAAGACAGTGTAAATAAACTTTTGTTGTTGTGTGTGTATATTGTGAAGTCATTCAAACATAAATGTGTCTACATAAAGATGTCAAAAAGTGCGGTCATAAATCAGGATAGCCATTGGCGTTAAAAGTTGGCAAAAGACAGTCTGGCATTAAAGTACAAGATGACCAACCAACCACCCGGCCATTATGGCTGCAATGGACACTCGTAAGTACGTAGCCACATGCAGTGAAGGTATGTCCGACATAAAAAACAGCAACCATAAAGGTAAGTTATGACTTGGAGGCAACTAATTGACATTTGCTTTACATTTTTATAAGGCGTAAAATGTTCTGGAAAGTATTATGATATAAGTGAACAGATTTATAAGGACATCGAATTGTAATGTATAATGGAAGTAAAATAAAAGAAGAAGAACACATTTTTTATTATACCCTACAACACTATTAACACCTCGAAGTATTGGTTTCCCACATAGGAAATTATATATGGATCTTCCTATCACGCCGAGCTGAGTTGATCTAGCTATGTATGTCCGTCCGTCTGTGCACGTTAATTTGTAATCACTCTACAGGTCGCAATTATGGTCCGATCCTCACGAAATTGAAAATGGAGGTGGGGTTATGGTCAGAATAGAACCCCATTGTTTTTGGAGATGATCGCACAATATTTAGGGGTTGAAATGGACCAAAAACAAAACAAAAAACAAGTAAGCAATGGCTATAGTCGAGCGGGGCCGACCGTTAGCTACCCTACAACACAATATAAACAATACAGTTTACATAGGCGAAGGAATACTCGAAGGAATTCCACAAGATATTGTGACAAATAATAAAAGAAAACCATCAGGTTTCGTTCTCTAATATTCGAATAATAGCAACTTAATCTAATTTGCACATTTCCAATTTATTGGTAGATGTTGCACTTAAATGGTCTTCCTAGATCTGGAACCAATATTTCCCAAAGACCTATAATCTTTCAGAAGTGGCAAACGATTAACATTTATTAGTGGTTTTTGACTGAAACCCATCTATATGAGATACAGACATTTGCAACAAAATCAGCGTTAACGAAATAGTCAGAAGTGCGTCTTTCCTGTATTTGTGAATTCTCCAAAAAGTCACTGGAATGGACATTTTCGTATTTTGTCTACAAAAGTTGGCAAACTATAGCACACATTGAATATTTTTGGATGGCCATCCAAAACTGCTTGGCTTTTGCAATGTCCGGTAACCCCCATTCAAATGTGCGTGAGGTTCGGGCGATAATTACGACCTGCTGACACTTTTGCAGTTTTTTGGTCCATTTAAACCCCTAAATATATGGCGATCATCTCCAAAAAGAGTAGGCTTCTATTCTGACCCTCATCTTATCCCCATGCAAAATTTCGTAAGGATCGGGCCATAAATGCGATCTGTATATGATATCCTGATATCCTAACTACTTACTTTTGTTAGCTGTAGAAATATTACCAAATGTTTTATTCAAAATGAAAATATGCCAAAAATATGACAAAATGGAAAAAATATGAGAAAATTTTACAAAATCAATATGTTCATCTTTAGAGAGATATTTTTATGCGATTTTTTAGACGTTTTATGTTCCTGCCAAGAGGCCATTCTGAATTAATGAGAACTGTCGAAATCAGTTCAGCCGTTCTCGACATATAAGAGATTTTTCAAGCATATCTTCTTTGATTGGCATATACATCGCACATATTTTGCTATATATCCGATTTGTTGGATGTTAACATCAATGTAAAGATCGGAAGTAAACTTGTCATGGCTTTGTGATTTCGCCGGGATTTAAAATATTAGCGGTTTAATGAAAAATTTTTAATTTTTTCAACATAAAAGATATGGTCTATTTTACCCGCTAAATATTATCCGATGACCACCCAAATTAGTAAGCTTCTTGCCCGCCCTAAACTCTAGCTACATGCGAAATTCCGTGTTGATTGGTCTATAATTGCGACCTGTATAGCTACTGCAAAATCCTACATTTTTTCAGTATTTGGTCCATTTCAACCCCTAAATATTATAAGATCATCTCCAAAAGAAATAGGGTTCTATTCTGGCTCAAACCCCACCTCTATTCTAAATTTCGTGAAGATCGGACCATAATTGCGACCTGTAGAGTGATTACAAATTAACATGGACAGACGGACAGACGGACGGACGGACATACATAGCTAGATCGACTCAGCTCGGCGAGATAGGAAGATCCATACATACTTTCCTATATGGGAAATCAATATTTCGAGGTGTTACATAAATTCTGGCCCAATCAAACGTATAATACCCCCAACACATAGTGTTGTAGGGTATAAAAAATCATGATTTTGCAGTTGCTCTATTAGCCACAATTATGAATCAATCGACGCGGAAATGTACATGGAGTTAGAGTTTAGGCTTGGGCAGAAGTCTACCAATTTTGGCAGCCATCGAACCTAATTCTTATGTAAGGAAATATATATGTAAACGAATAGATCTTATTTATTCTCCTTAAAAGTCAAGAACCGCTGGGCCGATTTTCACAATTCCCGTCAATTCGGAATGGTCTCTTGCCAGAAACGGATAAAATCTAGAAAATTCGCGGAAAAATATAGCAATAAAAAAGTTATTATATTTTGTTGCACTTTTTTCAATTTTTGTCATATTTTTTATCGCATGCGATTTTTTCAATTTGACTTCCAATTTTGAAGTGTATTTTTTTTAATTTTTACACTCCGCAACACTAAGTTTTGAGGGTATATATGCATGTCGCAATTATCGTCCGATCCTCACGAAATTTTGTATGGCGGTAGGGTTAGGGTCAGAATTAAAGCCCATTGTTCTTAAAATGTACATTCAGGGGTTCAAATAGACTAAAAAATTTAAAAAAAAAAACTAGTTTTGTAGTCACTCTATAGACCGAAATTGAAAACTAATCGACACGGAATTTCGCATCAGAAGAGAATGAAGGACAAGGGCATTATTTTTGACATTATTTCAAAAACGAAATCTTCCTAAATGGATTTGGACATAAGGGGACTTCGAACCAAAAGTGCACCTTCGGTTGGCCACCAGAACTCAAGCGCCGGTTTGGTGATGGTGTGAGCCGACATTGACCTGCACAGACAATTTTCTGCCATAAGCTGTAGTATCCATTACGAACTTCAAATGCGAAATTTGAATTAATTCCGATGAATAATGACGCTGAAATCATTAAAATACCGAATATCGGAAGGTACAGAACTCAAGCGGCGGTTTGGTGATGGTGTGAGCCGACATTGACCTGCACAGACAATTTTCTGTCACAAGCTGTAGTATCCATTACGAACTTCAAATGCGAAATTTGAATTAATTCCGATGAATAATGACGCTGAAATCATTAAAATACCGAATATCGGAAGGTTCCCTTATATGGGGGCTATACGAAGACGTGGACCTGCACAGACAATTTTCTGTCTTAGGCTGCAGTATCCATTTCGAACTTCAAATACCAAATTTGAAACAATTCCGGTGAAAATGTCGCTAAAATCATTAAAATACCGAATATCGGCAGGTTCCGTTATATGTGGGCTATACGAAGACGTGGACCTGCACAGACAATCTTCTGTCTTAGATTGTAGTATCCATTTCGAACTTCAAATACAAAATTTGAAACAATTCCGGTGAGTATTGTACTCAAAATCGTCGAAATATCGAATATAGGGAGGTACCGATATATGGGGGCTATACGAAGACGTGCACCTACTTGGCCCATTTTCAATGCCAAAAGTCCTGCAGACATAGTACACATTTGTACAAATTTGTATTTACTTACTTCATTTGGTTCGGAAGCTAGAGTGATTTTCACAGACGGACGGACATTACTAAATCGACATAGAATTTATGCTGATCAATAGTAAATATACTTTGTGGGGTCTAAAATGCATATTTCGAGGTTTTACAAACGGAATGACAAATTTAATATACCCTCCATACTATGGTGGAGGGTAAACAATTTTAAAAATTATGGCGTTCGACTTTTTGCAGTTTTTTATCTCACCCCGTATACAAAATTGGCAGAAGTCAGGCACACTTAGAAAACATTTGTAATCAGCTGGTAGCTCTGCCTTACCTTGTTAGTGTACCATGATGAAATGATGAGACTACGCTTGATTTGAAATACTTTTAATATGTTTCTTATATTTTTCTTGTTAGATCCGAAACAAAGACATGTATATAGATGTTACTTGTAGAATTTCTGAGAATTTTCCCCAGTCAAAATCCCATGGTTTCTCTGGAAATGAAAATGACTTATATTTCTACGAAAAATATTTTTTAATATATTTTCATCAGACATAAATAAATAATACACTGCGTATATTAACAGTATATTATTGTAAATCAAATTTGTTCTGAAACATTGATTCTTTCTCTCCTGTCGATGACTACCGCCGCCACTGCTATCTTTGCCACTTTCTATTTTTAGCACAACAATGCATTGAATCAAACAAATTTGTTGACTGCCTAACCAAAAGAAAAAAAAGTTTCTTTGACTGTTGATGACTTCAAAGTTCATCCGTCTTAGCATTGGAATATGTCACCCATAACAACAAGTAAAACAACAACAACAACTAACTAGATATCGTAAAACTTATTTGCCATTGTTTCTGGCATTTGTTGATATCAGAGCTTCTGCTTTGTCTTTGTTTCAATGCCGTCTTCTTAACGTTTCAGTATCTACAACAATTGTCATATTACAATAGAACTTCAGACACATCCATGGCAACCACTCTCCTTTGTTGAAGTGGCCAGAGAGAAGCACTGCTCCTCTACCAAAAAAAAGAAGAAACAAGTTGGATTGGTGTAAATCTTTGACAACTTGGCAGTTACAAGTAAAGCTCGTTTTTTGTGTGCTTCGTTTTATTTCTATCGTCGCTAACCAAACGATTGCCAATAATATTTTCAACAATGCACAACTAATTTGTTTGAGAAGGAAAAAGTTTATTCTTAGTTTTTCTCTGAAGTTTCTCAAATGTTGTTATAAGTTTTGTTCTACGTTGTTTGCTGGCAAATACTGGATTACTGAAGAAATATTTATGTTTTAAGAATATTTATAAATAAAGACTAAAAAACTTTGTCTTTTCATGACATTCTTAAGTAGGCTTTTGAAAAAAGGAGATTTCTCCCATTTTGATGGATAACCTTTAAATTCATAAGAATACATATAATGGGGATCACTGTATATGAAGACAAAATGTGGCTGAAGAATAAATATATGACCATAATATATTAATATGTATAAATCAGTGCCGGATTCGGATTCGGATTCGGATTCGGCTATAATGTACATTTAAGGGCAAAATTATTCAAATTTCGGAAGGAAGTCACTTTTTATATGAAATATTAGATAAGCTTGTATTGCGAACGTAAAAAGCGTTAAAAATCGGATATGTTCGAATTTTGTATGGTGGTGTTTGTAGAAACTGGTACTAAAAATCGAATTACAGTACCAAAATGTACTAAATATTAAGGGAAAATGCTAAAATTCTTAAATTCATTAATATTATTTATTATATTATTTAAAATACCTAAATGGTACTAAAATATGTTTCAGACGTCATTTTTGAATATAGGCACTGCTGCGCAGATACCGTGCCATATTCATAAAAAATAAGTTGCTGGTTTTGGAATTTAATTCTAACATAGTAAGTATTTCCGACAATAATTCTAGATTTTAAAATAGCTAGAATCTTCCATTTTCAATTTAGTTTTTATAATAAATCTGAAATCAGTAAATTAGCATAAAGTTCCTATGGGTTTAACAAAAAGGTGTTTTTAAAATTTCGTCCAAAAATGTAAATCGTACATTTTTGGTACTAAAAAATTTCCAAAATTTACTAAATGTTGAAATGGTAAGTACTAAATACTTAAAGGAATCACATATATTCTATTAACGTTAGATTCTTGACATATTGCACTATTGGCGAAAAAATCCAGAAAATATTGAAATTTTGGAATTTAGTTTAATGCTGGATGCTAGATAGGGTGGTTTTAGAAAAATTTGTACTAAAAACAGAACTGTTAATATAAACATTTTTTTCAAAAATCGTACTAATCAGTAACAAAATTTAATAAACGTGAAGGAAAAGAGCTACAATTCTAAAATATATTAGGGCATTACTTTTTGTTATAGAGACCCACGCACAGTGGGCGAGATTCTCAAAAACGGAGATTTATGCAGGAAGCATTCTATCGCTTCAAAATTTGCTCGGACATTTATATTACCTCTAGTATGTCTAATAATAAAAATTGGACAAATCGGTGAAGGTTTCGGTTTCGGCCCCTTATAGGGTTATTTCCCGATTTTTTGCTATTTTGACCACAATTTTAAACCCAATCAAATGTAACTTGATATTTAGAGTTCTGAGCAGATATAATCTCATGATAAAGGTCCCCTGTTACTGCACTCCTAGTTTTTGGCGTTTTTAAGTTTTCAAGTTTCAAATTTTGTGAAGATAGCTTCATTATTATGTATGGATCGTATATAACGGCACTTTCAAAATTTAGATATTTTTTGAGAATTTTGGAAAGTTTTATATTTGCCCCACATAATGGCTGATTTCCTGATTGTAGATATTTTGAGGATTTCTGAGAGACCATTTTGAATGAAAACCGTTAGATTGGCACTAAACGAAGACGTGGACCTGCATTCGATATTTATTACAACGATGGTGAATAATGCCGAGTTTCGGGAAGTACCGTCATATGGTGATTATACGAAGACGTGGGCCTGCATGCTAATTTTTTTTTCATAAGTTGCATTACCTATAACGAACTTCAAATACGAAATTCGAAATAATTCTGGTAAATAATGTGGCTAAAATCATGAAAATACCGAATATTGGGAGGGGGTGGGGGTAGCGTTATGCCCCAGGTTGTAGTATACAATAAGATCTTCCAGTACAAAATTTGAAAAGATAGCGGTGAATAATGTTGCTAAAATCATCAAAATACTAAATATCGGGAGGTACCGTTATATGGTGGCTATACGTAGACGTGGACCTGCACAAAATTTTTTTTAATAGGCTGTAGTACGCATTGCAAACTTAAAATATGAAATTTGATGAATTTGAATAAATACGTGGACCGACATGGCCATGGCCCCAGACAGACGGACAGACGGACAGACGGACAGACGGACAGACAGACAGACATACGAACATCGCAAGATCGTCTAAGACTTTTACTTTGATCTAGAATATATATATATAGTTTGTTGGGTCTATTATGAATATTTCGAGGAGTTACAAACGGGATGACAAAGCTTATATACCCTCCATAGAATGGTGGATGGTATAAAAATATATAAAAATTTGCTGGAAATTAAGCCTTCATATCTGAAACCAAACCTTATCAATATATTTTTAACAAGTAAGCAAAGGCTACAGTCGAGCGGGGCCGACCGTTGAATACCCTACAACACTATAATAAACGATACAGTTTATATAGGCGAGATACTCGAAAGAATTCCACAAGATATTGTGACAAATAATAAAAGAAAACCATCAGGTTTCGTTCTCTAATTTTCAAATAATAGCAACTTAAACTAATTTGCTCATTTCCAATTTATTGGTAGATGTTGCACGTAAATGGTCTTCCTAGATCTGGAACCAATATTTCCCAAAGACCTATAATCTCTCAGAAGTGTCAAAAGATTAACATTTATTATTGGTTTTTGACTGAAACGCATCTATATGAGATACAGACATTTGACTATATTCTTCAATGAAATCAGCGTTAACGAAATAGTCAGAAGTGCGTCTTTCCTGTATTTGTGAATTCTCCAAAAAGTCACTGGAATGGACATTTTCGTATTTGTCTACAAAAGTTGGCAAACTCTTCACACATTGAATATTTTTGGATGGCCATCTAAAACTGCTTGGCTTTTGCAATGTCCGGTAACCCCCACTCAAATGTGCGTGAGGATCGGGCGATAATTACGACCTCCTGACAATTTTGCAGTTTTTGGTCCATTTCAACCCCTAAATATATGGCGATCATCTCCAAAAAGAGTAGGCTTCTATTCTGACCCTCATCTTATCCCCATGCAAAATTTCGTAAAGATCGGGCCATAAATGCGATCTGTATATGATATCCTGATATCCTAACTACTTAGTTTTGTTAGCTGTAGAAATATTACCAAATGTTTAATTCAAAATGAAAATATGCCAAAAATATGACAAAATGGAAAAAATATGAGAAAATGTTACAAAATCAATATTTTTATGTTTAGAGAGATATTTTTATGCGATTTTTTAGACGTGTTTTCTTTCCTGCCAAGGGACCATTCTGAATTAATGAGAACTGTCGAAATCAGCCCAGCCGTTCTCGACATATAAGAGATCTTTCAAGCATATCTTCTTTGATAGACATATATATCGCACATATTTTGCTATATATCCGTTTTGTTGGATGTTAACATAAATGTAAAGATCACAAGTAACCTTGTCTTGGCTTTGTGATACCGCCGGGATTTAAAATATTCGCGGTTTAATGAAAAATTTTGAATTTTTTCAACAAAAAAGATATGGTCTATTTTACCCGCTAAATATTATCCGATGACCACCCAAATTGGTAGGCTTCTTCCCCTCCCTAAACTCCAGCTACATGCGAAATTCCGCGTCGATTGGTCTATAATTGCGACCCGTATAGCTACTGCAAAATCCGACATTTTTTTTAGTATTTGGTCCATTTCGACCCCTAAATATTATGCGATCATCTCCAAAAGAAATAGGGTTCTATTCTGACCCAATCCCCACCTCCATTCTAAATTTCGTGAAGATCGGGCCATAATTGCGACCTGTAGAGTGATTACAAATTAACATGGACAGACGGACAGACGGACAGACGGACGGACGGACATACATAGCTAGATCGACTCAGCTCGGCGAGCTAGGAAGATCCATATATACTTTCCTATGTGGGAAATCAATATTTCGTAGTGTTACATAATTTTTGGCCCAATCAAACTTATAATACCCCCAACACATAGTGTTGTAGGGTATAAAAAGGATACGTAACTGAAGTTTCAAAAATTAGCATTACCTTGTTCCTCCCTTAAATCTCTCTCATTGTCTCAAATCAGTCAAACTACACAACTTATGACATTGAAAATTTCGGTACTGAACTAGAATTTGGTTTTCTATAATAGTTTAAGAACATTTATTACAAAAGACTAATTTAATTTTTTATAAATCTCCTTTTTTATGATTTCACCCCAATGCGCGGCATTTTGAAATTTTACATAAAAAAAAAAAAAAATAATAAATAAATAAAAAATAAACAAAAGGGCGGACTTTCCACATTTTTCAAAAGGTTCGAATTACGATTTCTTAAAAATCTTATAATTTAGAGTCTAATTACTTATAATAACTCGAAACCTATTTTGAACATCAAAAAAAAAAAAATAAATAAATAAATAAATAAAATAAAATAAATAAAAATAAATAAATAAAAGAAATAATAAATAAATGAACTGAAAACACCTATTAAACGAGATCGTAACAAGTCAAAATATTCTACAAAATTAAATGACCTAAAATTCTACTCTAGGTATTTATAAATATTTAAAACAGTAGTGCAAATACAATCTTCTTAGCATTTAATACCATATCTCTCTTCAACGTTAAATTTCTTTATGAATTGCGGAATTAAAATCGCATGAAGAGACCCTCCTAAACTGTGTCTCTGCCAATTTATTATTATTTTGTTTTTTTTTTTTATTTTTAATTCTTAATTAAAATTAATGAAAAAATTATATCTTGCCATCAAAATCAATTTCGTTTGCCATCACCATACAATTACAGCAATAATATTTTTATAACAATAATAACTTTTTATTGGCAAATTTCTGGACAAAATATTGCTTGCAATTATGGAATGGAAATTCATCACAAAGGAAAAAAATGTCAAACGGACATTTCCTTCATTAAGGCTAAGGGGACGACACATAACTTTGGCCTGTTACTCTGCATTGGAAATTGAATACCTTGCTGTCATAACACGCATTCGAATACTGTTATTTTTTTATTGTTGTATTGATGAAATTGCGTCAAAATGTTACAAATCGAAAATGATAATTACACCATAGTAACAACAACAATAACAGCAATAATAAAAAAACACGCCACATTAATGTGGCGCCAAGTTCGTGAAACATAGAAATTGATTTCTTTCGCTTTGGTTTCTGGAATATTTGATTAACTACATCGGCGACGTAATAATCCAAAATAGAATAGAAATATTGGGCTTAGAGGAATAGAAATGTCATAACTACAAATTGTTTTCTCTTTGTTTCGTAATGAAATCAATTAATGCAGGCTTTCCCCGTGAGGACATGTTGGAATTATTAAAGGGCATGAACACATTTTTAGCAGGAATTCAGTTGACAAAAAAGTTGAGGAGAACTTGTTTGTTTTTTTCTGTCAATAAAATGAGGATTAAAATAGATACCATGAAAACATGACCATAAGCAAATAAAACCAGCAACCGGTGGATGGAGTTTATTTACCCACCAGTTGCTGGTCTTGATAAAAATTAAAAAAAAAAACACCAGGAAAAAGTTCAAAAGTCGGACAGGGTCCACTATATGATACTAAATGTATATCTTAAGAACAATATTCTTTAATTCTGACCCGAACCCTACCCCCATGCAAAATTTCGTGAGGATCGACGAAAATTGCGATATGCATATAATACCCTCAAAACGTAGTGTTTTGACAAAAATTGAAAAAATTCGACAAAAGATATACACTTTTTTATTGGTATAGATTTTATACTGCAAGAGACCACTCCGAATTGATTGGAATTGTGAAAATCGGCCCAGCGGTTATAGATTTATAGGCATAATAAATAAGATCAATTCTTTTACATATATATTGTACCTATTTTGCTATATATCCGATTTCTTGGCTATTAGCCAATGGTCAGAAGTGATCTTCTAATGTATTTTTGATTTGACTTGGATTGGAAATATTCGCGGTTTAGTGTACATTTTCCTATTTTCTTACATAAAAGTAGCTCAAATAATATTGCTGTATAGTGCATGATATGACTTCGATAAGAATTATACATAAAAATATTTACTGGAGCAATAAATTTATCGGACCCAGTTTTGATAAATGAAAAATTCGGTTGAATATGAAAAAATCTATTCAATTTGGACTGATATCACAAATATAGTGGACAATAACCTTAAAATCGGATGAAGATGTATATCGAAGTTACATAAAATCTGAACCGATTTCGATGGAATCGAGAGAGGTTTTATTGAGCTCTGCTCTGGTACCAAATTTCATTGGTAATTGAATATATATAATACGTATTTGAAATACTTTAAAACAAAATCGGATGAAACATAAATATGGGAGCAATAGCTATATCTGAACCGATTTTTATGTACCAAATTTTATGTACTTGCCTAGGGACTGAATTTCATCGGAAGTACCAAAATTCTCTCCATTTGGGCTAGAGTTACTGGGGCTATAGCCATTTGGTGCATAATAAACCTGAAATCGGATAAAGTTATATATGGGAGCTATATACATATCTGAACCGATCTTGGGAAAATTGAGGGACTTATTTCAGAGCTATCTCTGATACCTGGTATAAATATTATACATACGTGAGAGACTTTAACATCAAATCGAACGAAACATGAAAATGAAATTTGATGTTCTTGCTTAAAGACTGAATTCGGTCGGATGTGCCTAAATTTAGGTCAATTGCACTTATATTGGGTATCCGTTGGACTATTGTGTCTGGAGTATTTTGAAAAGCAAGTTTGGCGCTAAAATATGCCGAAGTGTCGATCACCTCAAGCAAGCGCTTCGCCGGGAATGGGCCAAAATACCGCGGAGCATCATTCGGGCAGCGTGTGACGGTGTCATTGGCCGTTTTAAGGCCATAATTCCTGCCACAGGTGCCCAATTCGAACAAATCTATACTTATTCTAAAATTTGATGCTATTTCCGACATTTTTTGCTTTCATTCAATAACATTAAAAAACATTAAAAATTATGTCGTTTTACTTTGTTGCAATTTTTTTTATCTCACCCTGTATGAGTCGCATTAGTCTGTCTATTGAAATCGAAAAATTATTATTATTTAGGATAATGGGCTATATGCTACATCGGTCCACGTCTATGTCTAGGCCCCATTTAACGATGAATTTTGATCTTCTGCATTTTTACGACACACTTTTCTATGAACTAAGCTGTTTGCAGTTTTGAAAAAAAAAAAAAAAAAAAAATAAATGAAAAAAGTAACATGTCCCCTAATTAGCCGGCATACAGCATTCCATCGTTGGATGAAATTTATTCCAAATTGTTAGTCTGAAATACGTTTTAGAAAAGTTGTCTTATAATTTTCTGCGGGACCTAAAGTGTTTTCCACATCCCCACGGGAATGGTTAAATATATCGGTAAAGAATTGTATTCCGATCAGACATATATTAATTTTGTGGAATCTAAAATATTTATTTCGAGAAGTTACAAACGAATTGTATGGTGAAGGATAAAAAAATGTGGCGATGACAAGATAATTGAAAAAGTAATCAAGAATAGCATTAAAGGACAAATAGGATTTAATTTTTATCCAATATCGGGAAGTACCTTTTTTAAGGGAGCTATATTAAAACGAGGATCTATGTAGACAGTATTCTGTCTCTTAAGGAAGAAACTAATATAAACTCAAATACCGAATTAAAAAATAATCCGCTATGGAATATCGAGAGGTACAATTATATGGGGTTATGGGAAAAAGTGGATATATATGGATATGAAGGGACATGGCTTAATCGACAAGAATGTCGATCTAAGATGATTATTTCGATGATTCGCATACGGAATGGCAAACTTAATGTACCATCCATGCTATGGTAGGGTATGGTAGAGGATATAAAAATTAGGGAACTGATAACGCTTAGTGTCTCTTTTCTCAACCATTGTCTTCAATGCTATATGTTTTCCACTGATAAATAAGGCTTTTGTAAAAACAACAACAACAACCAAATTAAACCTCCTCCTACTTCAACAAAAAATAGACAATACCATTTATTTATTTATTTATATTTTTTGTTTAATTAATTCTGTTCATAAAACCCAATTTCAAAGTTCAGTTCCAGTTCTAAGAAGCGATTTATGGTACAAATCAAAAAAAAAAAAAGTTTATTGTTTATTTCAATTTAATACATTTGAAAATTTCCAAATAAAATTCGGGCTGATTTAATTAGTATACTCTGAGTGCCTTTTTTATATAACACATTGCATTCAAATCCATGTTCAAATAAAACACGTTTCCTTTTTTTTGCATTGCACTCTCCAGGTATTTCCAGTGCCTCAAGTTTTATTTTTTTGTTTTCAAAGGGGGTAAACCTTAGTTATGGCCCAGCGATTATCACATTTAAAATATGACTAACCGAATTAAATGCAATAACAGAAAACAAGCCGAAAATCTGGGGGTTTCTTGAACTTGAATTAAATTTTTAAGGTCGAATTTAATGACAGCTTACATTTGAATCTCGGCAGTTATTGACAATTTGGTATTCGAGCAAACGGCTGTAGACCGCAAAATAATTAGCAGTCAAGTCGTTGACCTTTTTGTGCTAAAGTGAATTTTTGTTGTTGCTGTTGTTTTTTAAGTATCAACGTTTTGTTTGCATTTATTTATGCGTTTTCATTAGCAATTTGCCCTTTTTGTATGTTACTGGTACACACATACACACTCTCACGCTCTCTCTCTCTTTCTCTTTCTCTGACTCGTTCACTCTTCTGTGTTATTGCCATTTATTAATTTTATAAGACACTCGCACACACACTCGAGAAGTGCATGAAACTAATTAGAATTATTAAAGAAAAATTATGGCTAATTTTTTATACAGTATCCACTTTTCCTTTTGTGTGTTCGTTCTTTTTTTTCTTAAGTGGCGAGGAGGCGTAAATGTCTGCATTTGTGTGTGCGTGCACTTAATTGCCCGGGATAAAAAAGACAAGATAAAGATAACAACGAAACGACCAATAAAGTTGCCCATTAATTGCTTTTGTCCACTAAGAATGCGAAAAACATTGTCATAATTTAAAGAACGTTTTCGAAGAAAAGGAGGAAGAATAAGGAAAAAATTTTGATTTTTAAGAGAAGCTTTAAAATGCAATTGGCATAGTGCCAATATCTTTTAAAACGAGTTAAAAAGTATGTATACCCCCAGTCAATATTCGATTATTTAGATTTATTTTCAAATTGTTAACCCTCTATGGGGTAGGTTCCGAAGGAATGTTATAATGTTGTCAATTTCGTATCGGACCTGATATTACATATATGATGGAAAATAACCGGAAAATCGAATAAAAATCTGAACCGATCTTGATATAATATGGCATAGGTATTTTCGAGCTGTATCTGATGTCCGGTATCAAATATACTTGCTGTACAGGGTGAGATGAACAAATTGCAACCAACTTCAGACTGCTGTCATTTCTAAGCCACTCGTACGACATCTGTTAAAATTATTCCAGGGATAGCTTATTATATTGTTTACGAGCGTACAAACGCCCGACGTCAAGGAAGTGGACGGAAGAAAACACAAAAGAGCTGAAGAGTTGCTTCACTTGGCCGAAAGTTGTGGACTGCCGGATTTGGTTTTCTCCGTTGAGAAAACAGTCGTTGTCCAGCAGTTTGTAAACAAACAAAATGATCGTGTTTTCTTGCCAAAGAGGTCAGCTGAAAATGTGCACCTTCGGTTGGCCACCAGAAATAAAAGAACTCAAGCGTGGACCGCCATAACAGCCGATGGTTGCTCTCCGCTCATATTAGTCGACAGTGGCATCAGAACAAATGCCGAATATTATCGCGAAAATATTCTGAAAGGTCTATTAAGGCCTTGGGAACGCAACCATTTTGGACGCAGACCTTGGACGTTCCAAAAGGACTCAGCACCATCGCACTCAGTACGTGCCACCCAAGAGTGGTGACAAAATGAGGTTCCTCGCTTCATTTCCAGCACACAATGGCCACCAAAATCTCCGGATACCAATCCGCTGGACTATTGTGTCGGGAGTATTTTAAAAAGCAAGGTTGGCACTAAAACATACCACAGTGTCGATCATCTCAAGCAAGCGCTTTGCCGGGAATGGGCCAAATACCGCAGAGCAACATTCAGGCAGCAAAGGTGACCAATTTGAACAAATTTAAACTTATTCTAAAATTTGATGCGATTTCCGACATTTTTTGCTTTTTTTCAATAAAATTTAAAATTTATGGTGTTTGGCTTTGTTGTATTTTTTTTTTTTTTATCGAAACCGATGAACCAATGTTCACCAGGTTCTTAAGTACTTGCTTTTAGGCCGAATTCCGCAAAAATTCAGTCTATTTGGGCTGATATTAGCAATCTGGTGCACAATTAACCTAAATTCGTATGAAAATATATTTGGGAGCTATATCCAAATCTGAACTTATCTTAAAAAAATTTAGACACTTACTTCTGTGCTGCATCTGATATCTGGTACCAAAGCTCATTCTTGTGGAGTGCATATTACACATGTGAGGGACTTTAAACCCGAAATCGGATCAAACATATATATGGGAGCTATAGCTATATCTGAACCAAATTTTATGTACTTGCTACTAGACTGAATTAGGTCGAATGTGTCAAAATTTCGGACTGATATTGGCCATTTGGTTCAGAATTAACACGGAATCGGCTAAAGATATATATAGCATCTTTATCTAAATTTGAACAGATTCTTACCAATTTCAATAGGGTTCGTCCTTGGATCAAACAATAATTGTTTGGAAAATTTCATCTTAATCGGAGAATGAATGAGACCAGCATTTAGTTCACAAAAAAACATGGACAGACGGACTGACATGCATAAATCGACTCAGAAAGTGTCTATATTCTATGCCTCTTCACTTAACATATTTTTATACCCTCCACCAAAAAAGGTATGGAGGGTATATTAACTTTGTCATTCCGTTTGTAACTCATCGAAATAATCATTTTAGACCCAACAAAGTATATATATTCTTGATCAGCGTAAAATTCTAAGACGATTTAGCCCTGTCCGTCCGTCTGTCCGTCTGTTGTAATCTTTCCAACGAATTGAGATAGAAGGCTAAAATTTAATTTAAGTTGCGTCATATAGGTCCACATTTTCATATAGCCCCCATATAACGGTACCTCCCGATATTCTGTATATTGTTGATTTTAGACACATTATTAACCGGAATTGTTTCAAAGTTGGTATTTGAAGTTCGAAGTGAACACTACAGCCTAAGACAGAAAATTGTCTGTGCAGGTCCACGTTTTCGTATAGCTCCCATATAAAGGTACCTTCCTATATTCGGCATTTTGATAATTCTAGCGACATTAATCACCGGAATTGTTTCAAATGTGGTATTTGAAGTTCGTAATGGATACTACAGCCTATGACAGAAAATTTCCACGTTTTCATATATCCCCCATATAATGGTATTCGGTATTTTGATGATTTTAGCGACATTATTAACCGGAGTAGTTTCAAATTACGTATTTAGAGTTCGTAATTGGAACTACAGTCTGTGACTGAAAATTGTCTATGCAGGTGCAGGTCTTCGTATAGGCCCCATGTATCAGTACCTCCCTATAATCGGTATTTTTGACGATTTTAGGTACAATACTCATCGGCATGTTTTGAAATGTCGTAGGTCCACGTCATATAGACCCCAATTTAACGGCTTTATTCGGTATTTTTGAGATTTAAATACAATTAACGGATTTTATTTTTTTATTAATTTTATTTTCATTTATTTTTTGAAAATGACCAAATTCGTTTCAAATGGTGGAAGGTATCTAAGGTTCGGCCCGGCCGAACTTATTGCTTTTTAACTTGTTTATTCTTAAACCTTTCTTATTTCATAATTTTTTTAATAAAATTCCTATAATATTAAATTGTATTATCTTGTAGCATAAAAAAATAAAATTTTCCATAAGTCTTAGGAAATTTTTAAGATTTTGATTGATTGAAAAAATTCCATGCCATAAAACTCTCTAAAATATTTGTTAATCAAAAATTCAAAATACTAAAGACACTTAGTCTAGTATTTTTTAATTTTTTCAAATTTATGTACTTTTATAATTATTGATTGAATTTTGAAACAAGTTCGATTGTGCAACAGGTTTGGATAAACATCTGTATATTAGAAATTCCCAAAAAGGCAAAAAAATCAGTTGTTTTGATTTTAGAAATCTAGCTCAACGAGAATTGAAACAATATTGCGATTTGAATTTGTTTTCTGTCACAAACGCCTTGTAGTATCCCATTTTTAAAACAGGAGAAAATCCGCGTGTTACTGTTTTGTTTGTTTAAGAACTTCGAAATTAAATTTTGTTTAATTTCTTAAATAAAAACTTTATAAAGTATACTTTACGTATACGTTAAGTATACGTTGACTGTATGTAGTCCACGCATTTTTTATAGTTTTATGTAAATTACAAGACAAACCTCGAATTCATAATTAAATGAAATTCCCTTAATACATAATAAAAAAATTAATTACCAAGCCATTTGACCACATGCAATTTAAACGTCTGTTCTTCCAAACTTTTAAATTGAAAAAAAAAAAAAATAAAAGCAACAAAAAATCTGTGAAAATATTAAAAAAATAGTTTCATTACACAACCCACCTACGCACACACAGTTTGAGTAACTTAACAACCGCAACTATATTACACCACTTAGAGGCATCATCAGAGCCCACCATGGCCACCACTCAGCATGAGTTTGCACGCTTGGCATTGGAAAAAAAATTATTTGAAAAAATTCTAGTTTTTCCTCTTTTTTTTTTCATTAGGGCGCAAGATAAAAGGCAGCATAATTAATGTATTTATGAAATGTTTATATTTTGTAGCGCGTTTATCATTCATTCATCACCATCATCAACATGGAGGGAATTATGAAAAACAGACTCAAATAAAATTAGATAGAGTGACTGAATTTTATTCGGGTCTCTTGAAATAATATTGAAAACAAGGAATGTTTCTTCAAGGGGAAATAGCTTAATTACACTGTGCAACACAAAAAAATCAATTGCGGAGAAAATTCAGTAGATTATTTAATTCGATTTTAAACTAGAAGACACATCTATTGGCGTTGTGAAAGTTGACCTCGCAAAGTAACCTAAGTAGAGAAAGTTCCTCCCTCATCCACAATTTTGAAAAATTTCGGATAAAGGTTTCTTGGAAACCGTTGATTTTAAGTACAAAGTGTCTTTGGCAATATTGCAGATAAAAACATAAGGATTATTTTGGTGATGAATTTTAGCCCTCAAGCAAGCAACCGGAGGGGCCTATTTGAAAATATGCTTATAACAGCCTTTAAGCGGGATCATAGCAAGTCCAAATATTCGAAAAAAATTGTTTGCAATAAGATTCTACTGTAGGCCCTAGAGAACGTCAAAACGGCAGAAATGCACATATATTGAAATTGAAACCTGTTAGAGTTAAAACCGCAATTAATTTGAGTTTATGCAAAAATCTCCAGCAAAACATCATTTCAGAAGATCGTCGTCAAAGATAAAAATATTTTTCAATCACTGTAAGTCGTCAAAGAAAAGAAATCTCTATTTCCACAGCATTCAAAAAAAAAAAAAAATTATAATAATAATAATAATAATAATAATAATAATAATAATAATAATAATAATAATAATAATAATAATAATAATAATAATAATAATAATAATAATAATAATAATAATAATAATAATAATATAATAATATTATAACAATAATAATAAGTGTTACGGAGTGCATATTACAGCTGTGGGTAACAAATATAACAAATCGGTTGAACAGTATATATGGAAGCTATAGCTATATCTGAACCGATCTTCACAAAATTTGACATACTAGCTTCAAGACTCAATTCGGTCGTAAGTGTCAAATTTCATCCCATTTGGGCAAATATTACACGTTTGGTGCACAATCAAAGGTAAATCGGACGAAGTTATATATGGGAGCTATATCCAAATTCGAACGATCTCGATAAAATATAGCAAATGTATTTCTGAGCTGTATTTGATATATTTCCCCAAATATTGTTGTTACAGAGTGCATATTACGGCTGCGGAGGACAAAAATAAAAAACGGATGAACAACATATATGGGAGTTATAGCTTTCGATAAAATTTGGCATACATATTTTCAGATGCAGTCTGATCGTACGTGCAAAATTCCATACTATTCGGACTGATATTACACGTTTGGTGCACAATAAAAGGCAAATCGGACGAAGATATATATGGGAGCTATATCTAAATTTTTACCGATTATCTCCAATTTCAATAGGGTTCGTCCTTGGGCCAAACAAATGATTTGTGCAAAATTTCATCTGGATAGGGCCAAAAATGCGAACTGTACTTTGTTTACAAAAATACATGGACAGACGGACAGACAGACGGACGGACGGACATGCATAAATCGACTTAGAATATGATTCTATGCAGATCATAATAATGAACTATGGGTCTATCTCGTTTCATTTTGCCTGTTACAAACAAATGCACAAAAATATAATACCTTGACCACCTTATGGTGTAGGGTATAAATATATATCGGAGACGAGTTGCACAAAATGGAAACATACGTCCCGAAATTCACTCCGAAACTCACAATAACCCATAATCGGTTGATGATATATATATATATATATATATATATATATATATATATATGGGAGCTATATCCAAATCTGAACCGATGTTAACAATATTTGATACACTTATTTCAGAGCTGTATCTGACATCTGGTACCAAAGATCATTGTTGTGGAATGCGATAAAACATATTTATGGGAGCTATAGCTATATCTGAACCGATTTTCTCCGAATTCGATGTACTAGCTTTTAGACTGAATTCGGCACAAAAATCGGATAATAAATGCGATCTGCATTTTCTTCACAGGAATACATGGACTAATGGACGGACTGACATGCATAAGTCGGCTCAGAAATTGATTCTATGAAAATCCTGAAAAATAACTGCGGGCCTATCTCGCTTTTTTCTCCATTTTACAAACAAAAGCACAAAGACATAATACCTTTACAATTATAACTATAAAAACCCAATCTTATCACATGTCTACGAACCGAGACTGTCCCTAACAACATTTTAAGATTCTAGCTTCAGCCGTTATGGCTAGGCTTTGATTTTCAGTCAGTTATTTTACTACTCTTTTTATACCCTCCACCATAGTATGGAGAGTATATAAAGCTTGCCATTCCGTTTGTAACACCTTGAAATATACATTTTCGACCCCACAAAGTATATATATATATGCTGCTCAAGCATAAAATTCTATGTCGATTTAGCGATGTCCGTCCGTCTGTCCGTCTGTGGAAATCACTCAAGCTTCCGAACGAATTGAAGTATATTGATAAAATTTTACTCAAATGTATATTATGTCTGCAGGACTTTTGGTACTGAAAATGTAGGTCCACGTTTTGGTATAGCCCCCATATAATGGTACCTCCCGATATTCGGTACTTTGATGATTTTAGCGACAATAATAAACGGAATTGTTTCAAATTTGGTATTTGATGTTCGTAAAGAATACTACAGCCTAAGACAGAAAGTTGTCTGTACAGGTTCATGTCATCGTATAGCCCCCATAAAAAGGTACCTCCGGATATTCGGTTCTTTGTTGATTTTAGCGACATTATTCACCGGAATTGTTTCAAATTTGGTATTTGAAGTTCGTAGTGGATACTACAGCCTATGACAGAAAATTGTCTGTGCAGGTCCACGGCTTCATATAGCCCCCGTATAACGGTACCTCCCGATATTCGCTATTTTGATGATTTTAGCGACATTATTTACCGGAATTGTTTCAAATTTGGTATGTGAAGTTCGTAATGCATACTACAGCCTAAGACGGAAAATTGTCTGTGCAGGTCCACGTCTTCGTATATTCACCATATAACGGTACCTTCCAAAATTCGGTATTTTGATGATTTTAGCTACATTATTCACCGTTTATTGCAAGTTTCGAATTTTAATATGGTAATGGCTTATGACAAACAATGCCTATGTAGGTCTACGTCGTATAGACCCCAATATAACGGCTATATTAGGTATTTTTTAAATTTTAAAAGAATTTTTTAAGAATTTTATTTTTTGTAAATTTCCAAATTCGTTCCAAATGATGGAGGGTATTCAAAGTTCGGTCCGGCCGAACTTACTGCTTTTTTACTTGTTATATATACAAAGATGAGAATATACTAAGAGGGACGTAGTCGCAACATTTGGGAAAGAACTTCCATATTTGATAAAGTCTTTTGGATACATCAAAGGCTAGAAAATTTGACATATCGGTACACTTTTTGAAATAGCTCCCCAGCAATAATTCCAATTCTGAGTAGCTTTTACGTTTTGGCCATGTTTTCCATGTAATTTTGCTAAATTTTATTTTTATTATTTTTTATTTTAAGTTCTTATTAGGAATAAATATTTGTTCATTTAATACAAACTTCTAATCTAGCAAACCTAGAAACCATCACCATGTTTTACGATTTTAAATATTTGACTGAAAACGAAATCAAATACTTTTCTTAAAGCAAGAATACAATTAATGCCCGAGTAAAGATTTCTTCTTGTGGCAAATATTACGAAATATTATCATCTGATAAAACAAAAAATATGTCTGCAATGAACTCATCACCAGCCAATAGAAGGTTTAAAAATATGTTATATATTTGGCTATAAAAGTGATTCTGCGTTTTTTTATTTTCAAAATTCCACATTAATAAATATTCTCACACGAGCCGAAGTCGTGTCATTAAAAAAATTTTGTGAATTTGGCTTTTTTGCATAATGAAGTATAATGTCTATGGCTGTGTTTTATTACCGCATTGGTTTTGAAAAAAAGGCAGGCTAAGAAAGCATGGAGTCATAAAAATGCTAATTCTCTTTTAAGGGGTTTTTTATTTATTCATATTTTATGGACTCGTTTGATCTCTAAAAATATTAACAATCATATCGAACTAGATTTGAAGATTTCGGTTATTAAGATTTAGTTTATTTTGTTTTGAATTTGTTTCTTTCTTTTGTTTTGCCAAATATGGCTTTTAAAGTGGGGTGACTTATTCATCTCTTTTATAAGGAGCCTATCTAGAGCAATCTTTTTATGGTTTCATATTGAAACCATAAAATCTTTTTTGTTTTTCAAAGAAATATTTCAATGTTTCAACAACTTAACACCTGACCATTTCAAATAATAAAATTCAATTTCACGGATATGCTCAATTCTCAGTTTTATTTTTCTTCTATCGCAACATATTTTCATGTCATTATCGCCACAGTGTGGGGTTTTCAACATGAGAACTTGTCTGTGTGTGTGTGTTTGAGTGAGTGTTTTTGTTGTTTTTTATGAAAACAACAATAGAAAACATTCAATAAATTGATGTCTTATGTTTAATTTAATTAACAATCGTGGGCATAAATCAATCATTATTTTTCCTTCATTTGATGTCTGGTTAAGTCATTTCCAATTAGTTTGAAACATGAAATTTTTAAACAAAGCAATTGTAGAACTTTTTATAAGAATGTAAAAAATTAATTGTTTTTTTTTTTTTTTTTTTTTTTGTTCAAACAAATTTAATGTAAATGACGTGATAATATGTTTTTTCCAATTTATTTTCCGTAACTAAGTTTAAGGTATTGAAAACTGTTATGATTTGTTTGGCCCTTTTAAGGTAAATTTTACTATTTTTATTACACCCCATAAAATCTCGCTGCAATAAAAATTAACCTTGATTGTGATCTCGTGAGTGTACAGATTTTATTCTTACTTTTTCAAATTTTCAATATTTTAAAAATGAGCCAAAATTAAAAATTCTTTTTAATAAATATCCCAAATTCCCATATCGAAGACCTAATCAGCTATTGCCTTACCATGTCTCTTTTAATTTAAACTAAATTAAAATTTCGAATATTCAATGAATTCAGTTGAAGACTCTGAAGTAAGTATTCTAAAAATACTAAGAACAAGTTGAACAAAAATATTCAATTTTTGGTGGTATTGAATTCGATTAAAATAATTAGTACAGACTCGATTATGACAAAAAACAGAGATACAATTTATTATACCACTTTCGTTAATCAGAAATATTAATTTTCTTATTTATGGAAAAAAATTTAAAAAAAATTCTCCGTGGGTGGAACTTAATATTTAAACCCTTATTAGAATTATTACACTGCGCAATACCACAAAAAAAAAAAAAAAAAAAAAAAAAAAAAAAAAAAAAAACAGCAGTCTATGAAAGTAGTGCTAAAAATAGAAGACCCCTGTAATGGCGTTTTGAAAGTTTACATCGCAAAGGAACCAAAATAGACAGGGAAATAACTTCTTCTTTCATACTTTTGGAAATTTTTGGATTAAATTTCTTGTAAACAGATGATTTGAGCAATATAGTGCCTTCGACAATATTGCAGATAAGTACACCAGGAATATTTTTTATACCCTACACCACATAGTGGTAAGGGTATTATGTCTTTGTGCATTTGTTTGTAACATGGAGAAGGAAACGAGATAGACCCATAGTTACTTTTGAGAACCTTCATAGAATCACTTTTTGAGTCGATTTATGCATGTCCGTCCGTCTGTCCGTCCGTCCGTCCGTCTGTCCATGTATTCTTGTGAACAAAATGCAGGTCGCATTTATTATCCGATTGAGATGAAATTTTCCAAACAATCTTTTTTTGGCCCAAGGACGAACCCTATTGAAATTGGTGAGAATCGGATCAAATTTAGATATAGCTCCCATATATATCTTCATCCGATTTCGGGTTAAATGAGCACCAAATGTTCACTATCAGTCCAAATTACCTGAATTTTGGCACACTTAACCGAGTTCGGCCTAGAAGCAAGTATATCAAATTTGGAGAAAATCGGTTCAGATATAGCTATAGCTCCCATATATATCTTTCATCCGATTTGATCTTTAAGTCCCTAACATTCCTACTATGCACTCCACAACCGTGATATTTGGTACCAGGTATTAGATGGAGCACAGAAATAGCTGTTTTAAATTTTATCGAAATCGGTTCAGATTTGGATATAGCTCCCATATATATCTTCATCCGATTTCGGGTTAATTGTGCATCAAATGGCCAATATCAGCCCAAATCACCTGAATTTTCGTACATAAGACCGAATTCAGTCTAGAAGCTAATACGTCATATTTGGAGAAACCCGGTTCAGAGATAGCTATAGTTCGTAAAATGCACGATAGAATTAGATAGATTTTGATTTTGTACCAAATATCTCATAGAGCTCTGAAATGCCCTGTATAAACCTTTTTACGAGAGCTCTACTAAATATGCATAGTGGTGTAGGGTATCATATAGTCGGCCCCGCCCGACTTTTGAGCTTTCCTTACTGGTTTTAATCCTCAAATAAACAGAAAAAGTTGTATTTTTGGCTCTTTTTTAAAATATGCTTAAAAACTCTATTTTAACAGATCGTAGCAAGTCAAATATTCTACATAATTATTTGCCATAAAATTCTGCTATGGGTTGTAGGAGACATCTAATGCTAAATCTTACCTAAACGCCAGGGATTCAGAACAAAATTTCAAAAATATTTAGGGTGTGAGTTTTTGCATAGTTTCCTTTTAGAAGGATACATTAAAAGACAAAAATGTTGCTAATCAAATTTCACTATAAGCCACCAAAGAACAAAAATCCCTATTCTCATTTCATATCAAGAAAAATTATACAAAAAAAAAAAAAAAAAAACCGAATTTTTTTCAAATTTTTGTAACCATTTTTCTTGGTTTTTTTTTAAATTTCACTATAAATCCCGAATAAATAAAATATCTAAATACAATAGTTTTTAAGAAAATTATATTCGAAATTTATGTACTACAGGTGAAAATTTTGTGTTTGCTTTGTTATACCCTCCAGCATAGTATGGAGGTTATATTAAGTTTATCATTTCGTTTGTATTCTTGATCAGCATAAAATTCTATGTCGATTTAGCGATGTCCGTTCGGTATTTGATTTGGTATTTGATGTTCGTAATGGATACTACAGCCTATGACAAAAATTGTCTGTGCAGGTCGTATAGCCCCCATATACCGGTACCTCCCGATATTCGGTATTTTGATGATTTTAGGGACATTATTAATCGGAATTGTTTCAACTTTGGTATTTGAAGTTCGAAATGGAAAATTGTCTGTGCAGGTCCACGTCTTCGTATAGCCCCCATATAACGGTACCTCCCAATATTCGGTATTTTGATGATTTTATCGTCATTGTTCACCGGAATCGTTTCAAATTACGTACTTAGAATTCGTAATGGCATCTACAGTCTGTGACAGAAAATTGTCAATGCAGGTATATTTTTTTAGTATTGCCCCAAAATCGGTATTTTGACGAGTTTAGGTACTATACCCACAGAAATTGTTTGAGATGTCGTATTTGAACTTCGTAATGAATGCTACAGCCTATGACAGAAAATTGTCTATGCTGGTCCAGGTCTTCGCACAGCTCCGATATAACGGTACCTCCCTATATACGATATTTTTATGATTTTAGCTACATTATTCACCGTTTATTTCAAGTTTTCGAATTTGTATATGGCAATGGCTTATGACAAACAACGGCTATATTCGGTATTCTTAAAATTTAAAAATAATTCTTAAGGATTTTACATGGTACAATAAGGAGGTAGAACAGCTTCGTAAAACTACATAAATGCAGCCCTGAGGCTATGCCCGCTTCCTGTCAGAATAATTCAAAATTATATCCAACAAGTCGTTTTCAATTATTTGATATTTTTTGTTCATTTTTAAAATGAGTCAAATAGCTCGAAATATGAATGAAATGCCTGGATATTCTTTCAAAAATATGATCTTAAGTTTTCAATTTTGTCAATTCTGGTTGATATCATTAGTGAGCGCAATTTAAGCTTCTTCCATTCATTGATTTTGAAAATATTTTTTTTTTAGTTTTTCAAAACAATAGATACATACACAAAATTGGCATAAGTCAGGTACACTTAGAAAAAAATTGTAATCAGCTGGTAGCTCTACCATACCTTTTATTGTACCATGGGATTTTTTGAAAATTTAAAAATTCGTTCCACATGCTAGAGGGTATTCAAAGTTCGGCCCGGCCGAACTTACTGTTTTTTAACTTGTTTTTTTTTTCTAAGTTTCGCATTTAAATATTGTAATGGCTTATGACCTTATGCAGTTCCATGTCGTCGTATTGACCGTCGATAACGGCTACATTCGGTATTCCTAAGATATTAACAGATTTTTTAACGGATTTTATTGTTTTTGTAAATTGTCAAATTCGTTCCAAATGGTGGAGGGTATTAAAAGTTCGACCGAACTTACAGCTTTTTTACTTGTTAATCCTCTACCGAGTCATCGAAAGGGTATTTTTGGCCCTTTCTTAAAATAGGCCTAAAATTATCTTTAAATAGGGTCCCAACAAGTCTATCATAAAATCTCATAAAATTCTACTATAGGTCTTACAAGACGTCAAAGGTCGAAATCTTACCTAAACGTCAGGAATTCATTGAGAGGGTGAGAACTGCAACAAAGTCAAATGCGTTAATTTTTTTATTTTTTTTCTAAAATTTATAGAATGAAAGCAAAAAATGTCGAAAATAGCATCAACTTTTAGAATAAGTTTAGATTTGTTCGAATTGGTCACATTTGGTATCCGGAGATTTTGGTGGCCATTGTGCGCTCGAAATGAAGCGAGAAACCTAATTTTGTAACCATTTTTGGGTGGCGCGTGCTGAGTGCAATGGTGCTGAGTCCTGTTGGAATGTCCAAGGTCTGCGGCCAAAATGTTTGCGCGCCCAAGGCTTTAAAATACCATCGAGAATATTTTCGAGACAATATTCGGCATTTATTCTGATGCTACGATCGATTAATAAAATACGAGCAGAGATCGACTATCGGCTGTTATGGCGGCCCACACCATCACCACGGCCGGCGCTTGAGTTCTGTTGACCAACCGAAGGTGCACATTTTCAGCTGACCTCTTTGGCAAGTAAACACGATCATTTTGATTGTTTACAAACTGCTGAACAATGGATGTTTTCTTATCGGAGAAAACCAAATTCGGCAGTTCACCACTTTCGGCCAAGCGAAGCAACTCTTTAGCTATTTTGCGTCTATTTTCTTTCTGTTGCGGTGTAAGTTCTTGCACTTTTTGGAATTTCAATGGCTTTGCCCGAGCTCATTTTTCAATTTTTGCCGAATAGAATATTGCGATATGTTTACCTCACGAGCCATTTTGGCCACTGCGGTGCCACTGCGGCGCGGGTTTCGATCAAGTCGCTTCTTTAATTTTCGAGCCATTTCTGCTGAGGTTGCTGTTTTCGAGCGATGGTACGAGACACAAAAGATTTATTCACATTTAAATGCTGGAGTGCTCTAACCATAGCCACTTGTGATTTTCCAGTCAAATTTAAAGAAATCACATTATCAGGCTTCAATTCCCTCACGAATAACTTTTTTTCTAAAAAATTCTCACCAAAATGCTTTTCCCTATCTCCATTAAACATTACCAATAATCTATTACTCTTTTTCCAACAAAAGCCTGAGCCAATAATTTATAAAACTATTCAGTTGTCAAATGCTACTGAAACCCATTTATTATTACAATCAATGGGATTCATTCATTAAAACACTAAATTATGTCGCATTTTCAAAACAAAAGAATAATAAAGCCTGCAATAACAACAACAAGAGTGTCAAAACATTGATAAATGCCAATGAAATAAATTTAGATTCGGACAGGAGCGAGAAAGATAAATTTTGATTTTCGCCAAAATTAAATATTTTATAAATCATTCACGGCAGACATGGCTCTCAGGCGTAGAAGAGACACTAAATTTTGATACCAAGTGTCAATTATCCCATTAGATTTTCACTAAAACATCAGAGCTCTGCCACCCCCTGCCCTGTCTTTTACATGTCTACATCTACGTTGGAATCCAGCAAACAAAACGTATAAATCTCAATGTCACTTATCCATCAACGACGGCAACAGCAGTGCGACACAGTCAAAAGCTATGAAATTCTTTGACCTGTCGATATCAACGACAGATGACACTTTTTGGGGAGGGGGAGGAGGGATATGAAAAGACTGTCGCATTCAAGTAAACAACAACTACAAAAACAATGGGGAATGCTGCTAATGACGCTCCTCTGACAGTTTATGTGATGCCATATGACGTATAGAGTTAATATACAGTGTAATAACCAACAAATGTTGCAAAATGCTGTCGAGGGTGGGGCAGGTGATTGATCCATCGACTAGCTGAAAATCATCAAAAACGAGATTTCATTGGAATTTTCAAAATTTCCAATATGTGACACAAAATAAATAACCAATTTTATTTAATTGTAATTGTAATTTCAATGCAATTTGCCAGCCAATAAAAATGTTAATCGCATTGCAGTAGCTGTCGAATAAACTGACATTGTCACAAAAACGCATTGCAATAAACCGCAAAAATTATTTTTGGAAATATAACAGGTTGTGCAATTAAAATTACAAATAAATTAAAATTGTGTGTTCGGCAACATAATATAGATGCAATATGGTAGCTAGACATTTATGTGTATGTGTGTGTTTTGATATTAAGGTAGAGTTATGAATAGGGAATACACATACAGTGAAAATAGTGATCACACAATTTTCATATTAAAGCTCAAGCGAGTCAACAAATGGATCTTCATGGTGCTTCTTTGAATATATGGTTAAAAACTCCCTTCGTAGCAAGACAAAATATTCTATAAAATTATTTGTCATGAAATTCTACTATAAATCCTAGAAGAATTCAGCAGGAATTCATACAGGGTGAGAGGAAAAAACGGCAACCAACTTCAGAGGGCTGTGATTTCTAAGCCACTCATCCGACAGCTTTTAAAATCATTCCAGTGAGAGCTCATTATATTGCCTACAAACTTACAAAAGCATTGTGGTGAGAATTGTCCAGAAAAAAGGTATTCGTGATGGAATTCAAGCGTGTTGGTGTGATTTCTTTATATTTGGCTGGAGAACCACAAGTGGGTATCGTTAGAGTACTCCGGCAATTAAATATGAATAAATGTTTTGTGTTTCGTATCATCGCTTGTTACTGCGATACTGGTGGCGTAGCCCGAAGTCAAGGAAGTGGACGGAAAAAGCAGCAACATCAGCAGAAACGGTTCGAAATTAAAGAAGAGACTTAATCGAAACCCGCGTCGCAGTGGCAGAAAAATGGCTCGTGAGCTGAACATAACGCAATATCCAATTCAGCAAATATTGAAAAGTGAGCTCGGGGTAAAGCCATTGAAATTAAAAAAAAAGTACAAGAACTTATACCCCATCAGAAAGAAAATAGACTCAAAAGAGCTAAAGAGATGCTTCGCTTGGCCGGAAGTGGTAAACTGCCGAATTTGGTTTTCTCCGATGAGAAAACATTCGTTGTCCAACAGTTTGTAAACAAACAAAATGATCGTGTTTACTTGTCAAAGAGGTCAGCTGAAAATGTGTACCTTCGGTGGACCACCATAACTCAAGCGCCGGCCATGGTGATGGTGTGGGCCGCCATAATAGCCGATGGCCGCTCTCCGCTCGTATTAATCGACAGTGGCAACAGAATAAATGCCGAATATTATCGAGAAAATATTTTGGAGGGTGTATTAAAGCCTTGAGCACGCAAAACATTTTGACCGCAGACCTTGGACATTCCAACAGGACTCAGCACCATCGCACTCAGCACGCGTCACCCAAGAATGGTTACAAAATGAGGTTCCTCGCTTTATTTCCAGCGCACAATGGCCACCAAAATCTCCGGATACCAATCCGTTGGACTATTGTATCTGGAGTATTTTGGAATGCAAGATTGGCACTAAAAAATACCAAAGTGTTGATCACCTCAAGCAAACGCTTCGCCGGGAATGAGCCAAAATACCGCAGAGCAACATTAGGGCAGCATGTGACGGTTTCATTGTCCGTTTGAAGGCCATAATTCGTGCCAAAGGTGACCAATTCGAACAAATCCTAACTTGTTCTAAAATATGATGCTATTTCTGAAATTTTTTGCTTTCATTCAATAATATTTGGAAAAAATGTAAAAATTATGGACTCTGACTTTTTTTGCAGTTATCTTATTTCACCCTTTATATATATTTTTGATCAGCATAAAATTAGATCCGTCTGTGAAAAACACTCTAGCTTCAGAACAAAATTCATAAAATTTTAATCAGATGTATTTTATATCTGTCTTTTGATATTGAAATGGGTCAAGTAAGTCCACGTTTGACTGTACCGCCAGTTTTAAGGTGTTTTAGTTCATGAAGTCACCCTTCTAACCCTGTAAACAGGCAGTTAATATCTTACACTTGGTTTTTGGAGTCGTAGAAAGCGCTGGCTCCTTAGGCAGATAGTTTGATAAATAGTTGCACCTTTTCGCATATCCCTCATATAACCTCCAGATAGTCGATATTTTGATTTTTGAGACACCTTTCGCGGGAACTGTTTAACCTCCAGATAGTCGATATTTTTATTTTTGAGACACCTTTCACGGGAATTGTTTCAATTTTGTTAATTTGAACTCTTTCCCCTACAGATCCATGTCTTCGTATAGCCCCTGTATAACGGTATGTCCAAATACTAGCTAGATTTTCCAAAAGAATTAACCCATCTTCTATGGTAGATAATTGGCTATAGAGGTCTACGCTTTCGTGTAGTCCCATATAACTTTAAAACTGATATTCGGACCTGTTAAAATTGCAGCGGAATTCTTCAACTAAATTGGTCTATATTTTCCAAATTCCTTCCAAATGGTTAAGGGTATTAAACGTTCGAAATGGCCAAACTCAACCATTTTACTTGGTTGCCCCCTTTGGCAAGTAAACACGATCGGGCCGAAATTTTTATATCCTCCAACATTTGAAAAGCGTTTTCTAGGAGCTTTACGAAGAGATGGTCCTGCATAAGTAATTTTTGTCACAGGCTGTAGTAACGGTTCCGAACTTCAAATACGAAATATGAAACAATTCCGAAGAATAATGTCGGAAAAATCATGAAAATATCGAATGTTTGAGGGTACCGTTATACAAGCGCTATTATAAAACGTGGACCTATGTAGACAAATCTCTTGTAGGGGGTAAAGTACTCAGAAGAAAACCCTTGTGTGGTAGAAGTTGCCGTCTCTACGTTCAGAGCCATTAACCCGTCTTCCTAAAGCAGCACTAAAACAAGTGTATGCATTGGAAGCAATGTAGTTGTTGTGGACAAAAAATCCATCACTACAAAAAACAAAACGTTGCTGGGAAAAAAGATCTGCCAATAGAACTTGAGTCGAACCTGGAGAGTTTCTAGTGTATAATTCGCATATGCTAATTTGCAATAAGTTCGAAATATATACTACTTTCCAGAGAACGGCCCTTGTAAGCCATCATCCCACACCAAATATGCCTGATGAGCCGCTTAACCAACGGCGAAACGCGTCGCATAGTGGTGAGTGTGTGATAGTGTCTATCTGGCTTTCCTTTTCACTGCAAATTTCAGATCATTAAGCTCGCCTCGAAGGAGAAAACAAGCACTTAAATCATAAAACATATGATCTTCGCCTTAATAAGGCAAAACTCAGACGTTTTTTTTTTTTTTTTTTTTTGAAAAATTAGGCTGAAATCATCGATATACGGAATATTGGGTGGGAATGTTAGATGGGCGATCGTGGACCTAAATAGATAATTTTCTTCCAATGGGGTGAAGTATTAAAATGAAACTCATTGTGTTGATTTTCAGACTATTCCATTCAAAAATGTGGCTAAATAGCTAATATTGGGAGGTGTCGTTGTATGGGTGATATACGATTCAGAGGATAAAGTACTCACAAAGAACTCCTTCTGTAGAATTTCAGTCAATTCCATTGAAGAATATGGACTATACGATATCGTGAACCGATATAGCCCATATTCGAAATTGACTCGCCTGCAGACAAAATAAATTCTTCTTCAAAACCTTAATTCTTTTTGAATCTAGCGTGATGACAACAGACGGATAGACGGATGTACGTACAGCACTAAATTGTCTTAGACTTTTTCGCTAATCACGACAATATATATACTTTGTTAGGATTATTTTATTATTATTTCGATGAGTTACAAACGGAATGACGAACTTCATATACCCTCCATACTATGTATGGTGGAGGGTATAAAAACGACATAACGAGTTTTTTTCTTTTTTAGATCGGCCAATATTAGTGGTACAGAATTTTGTTCTTTGCAGTATCACAATATGCAACAGGGGTGTTCTAATAATAATCAAATCCTCATCTCCAATCAATACCTTAGAAACGCAAAAACTCCATTATTACATATGCCAAATTTAATAAATATGAACAAAATATACGCTTAGCAGTATGTTTATGTAGAGAACTTGGAGATAATAAAAGTGAGAGAAAGCTGTCTCACTTCACAAACAAACAGTGAATTAACATCCCATCAATGAAAATTGATTGGAATTTGTTAAGTTTTTTTCTACATCATTTACTCCCCATTATAAGATTGATGGCTATTTGCAAGATGTTTAGAATTTTTCCACTAGGATTTGATGAATGTTTTACAAATAAGTTTTGTTTATATTTTGTATCCCCTGCTGGAACTGTAAACACAGTCGATGCCATTCCACGTAGCTCCTGTCCATAAAAAATAATACCTTTAATTAAAAAATATTTTCTTTAATAAAAAATGTCTATTTTTATACCTTCCACCATAGTATGGAGGGTATATTAAGTTTTTCATTCCGTTTGTAACACCTCGAAATATACATTTTAGACCCCACAAAGTATATATATATCCTTGATCAGCATAAAATTCTATGTCGATTTATCAGTGTCCGTCCTTCTGTCCGTCTATCCGTCTCTCCGTCTGTCTGTCTGTGGAAATCACTCTAGCTTCCGAACGAAATGAAGTAGGTTGATAAAATTTTACTCAAATGTGTACTATGTCTACAGGACTTTTGGTATTGAAAATGAGTCATGTAGGTCCACGTTCTGGTATAGACCCCATATAACGGTGCCTCCCGATATTCGGTATTTTGATGATTTTAGCGATATTATTCAAGGGAATTGTTTCAAATTTGGTATTTAAAATTCGTAATGGATGGTACAGCCTATGACAGAAAATTGTCTGTGCAGGTCCACGTCTTCGTATAGCCTCCATATAAAGGAACCTGCCGATATTCGGTAGTTTGCTGATTTTAGCTAAATTATTCACAGATTTTTTTTTTTAACTTTCGCATTTGAATATTGTATTGGCCTATGAAAAAAGTTACCTATGCAGGTTCACGTGGTCTTGTAGACCTTAATATAACAGCTACATTCGGTATTTTTACGATTTTGACCGAATTTTTAACGGATTTTATTGTTTTTGTGAATTGCCAAATTCTTTCCAAATGGTGGAGGGTATTTAAAGTTCGGCCCGGCCGAACTTGCAGCTTTTTTACTTGTTCTTTATTAAATAATTTTCTATTTTATTTTGCCATCATTCCATTTAAATAATTCTCCTTAAATGTGGAATTCTTTTAATGGACATTTTTTGGAATAAAATTTCCAAAAAAAAAAAAAATAAATAATAATGAAAAAACTTCCAGCAAATTCGCACGAAAAAAAGTTTGGCCCAATGCTGGTGTCCTTTCGATGTCCAACCGAACAAAATAAACAGACAAAACTTGAGGTAATAAATTTTACTTACATTTCTAAGTGTAATTCGTTGTTGCAGATGTAGTTAAAAGTGGCAGAGGGTATCCTTGAAAAACGTTGTCCATACCATACCAGGTCATAGGGGTGGGTGTGTGTGTATGTTTTTTGGAACACCTACACAATATTAAATGAATACACCGCCTAAAACTGGTCTGGCATTGGGCCTAGTTTTATTGCTGCTGCTGCTGCTGTCTAGGCTAATGCCAATTCCTTAGGTATCACTGGTGTGTCAGTTATTTTGGGTGGCTCACGTTCGATGCGCGCACACCCCCCAGAGGGTTTGTTTGTTTTCTATGAATTGCTTGGTTATATTGTTGCTCCGAATTGGGGGGGTCCATTAGTTGTGTGTATTAATTTAAACTTTGTTAATATACGCAATGGTTCACACTGAGTATTATTTCGTGGGGTTTTAATATTTATTTAATTTTTCATTTGCCACTCAAAGGTGGGCTATTTTCACTCGGATGGTTGTAGGGCTTAAATCAATATGTTGGTTTTGCGGTTGTTATATTTAGAACTTTTGCAATTTTCTTTTCACTTTTGAACAACTTTTTCACGTTACCAACATTTTTTCTATGTTTCATAATTATTTAATGCTTTACAACTTTTTTTTCGTTTTTAACTTTTTGTGAGTTTGTTTTTTTTTTGTTTGGTTTCCTTGGTAGATTAATTTGGTTGTCACGTTTTATTTCATTTTTCTTCGTTTTCACAACTTTTCACTGTTTCTTGTTGATGTTGCGGAATTTTTTCTGTGGAAAAAAATAAAGATATTAAACTTGTCAGTGAGTAATAATTTATCCTCCTTTATGCCCTGATGCCATAGAATAAGAAAGCCTTTACGCAAAGAACATTTTTTATTTCGGGATTATTAATATTTAAGTCAGGTTCATTGTTTAGAATTTTTGCCTAATGAACTCCTAATGGACGTTTTTGATTAGGGTTCGATAATTTATATTCCATTGAATATTTAAGCGACATTGTTAGAACTTGCATTGAATTTGGAAATATTTATTTTATGAGTTTTATCAAGTCTGCCAAATTATGACTAAAGTAATTATATTAAACAAATTTACACTGTGCGACAAATTTATTTTTATTTTTCAAAAATGATGACGAAAATCCAGCAGACTATCAAAGTAGAGTTTAAAAGAGAAGATACTTGTATCGGTGTTTCGAAAGTTTACATCACAAAGTAACTTAAATAGAGGGGCAAGTTCCCTCCTCTTCAAGATTATTGACAATTTTCGGATTAAAATTACTCAACATTCGTGCATTTTTAGGCATAAAGGGTCTTCGGAAATGTTGGAGATAAAAGTACAAAATTTTTAACTTTCGAGCGAGTCAAAAAGGGTCTTTGTGGTCCTTTTTAAAATATGGTTAAAAATTCTTCTTCTTGACTAGCTATTGTGCAGTTAAATTATAAGAAAATTTGCAGCGAATTGGAAAAAAATACTAAATTTATCAGAAATAAACCAACATTTTTATTAAAAAAAATTATCTCATTTTTATACTCTACACCATAGTATGAAGGGTATATTAAATTCGTCATTCCGTTTGTAACACCTCGAAATATATAAAGTTGGTAGAAATCACTCTATCCTCCGAACGAAATAAGGTATATTGATAAAATTTTACTCAGATGTGTGAAAGATTTGCAGGACTTTTGGTATTAAAAATGGGCTATTTAGGTCCAGGTCTTCGAATAGCCCCCATATAACGGCAACTCCCAATATTCGGTATTTTGATGATTTTCTTGAATTTATTCATCAGATTTGTTTACAATTTTATATTTTAAGTTCCTAATGGGTACAACAGCCTATGATCGAAAATTGCGTATACAGGTCCAGTTCTTCGTATAGCGCCCATATAACGGCACTTCCCTATATTCGGTATATTGAATATTTTAACGACATTATTCACCCAAAAAATTTCAAATTTGTAGTTTGAGGTTCTTAAGGGGTCCTACAGAAATTTGTTTATGCCCACATAAAGGTACCTCCCTATATTCCATATTTTGTCGATTTTAGCGACATTACTCAGCAAAATTGTATAAAATAGTGTATTTAAAGTTCTTAATAGGTACTATATCCTATGACCGAAAATCGCATATGTAGGTCCAAGTCTTCGTATATCTCCCTATACTAGGCATTTTGATAATTTTAGCGACATTATTCACAGGAATTGTTTCGTATTTGAAGTTCCAAATGGGTACTACAGACTATGACAGAAAATTGTTTCGGCATTTTTATGATTTTAGCAGTATTTTTGAATGGAGTTTTTTTTTTGAGAATTTACAAATCCTTTGAAATGGTGTAGGGTATCAGAATTTAGTGCTTTTTTCTGGCATATGGGACATATTTACATTCTTTTGTTCAGAGACTCACTATGAAATTTGGTCTAGAGTTATTTTTACTTGACATTTTCTCCAAATAGCTATTAAAACGAGAGATTTTGACTCGGATAGGATACCTGTTAAGTTAATAGTAAAAAGAAAAGACATAATTTTCACTTTTAGTACATAATTTTTTTATGTAATTTTCATAAAAACTATTATCCTGATACATGGTTTATTCTGAGATTTTTAGTGAAATTTTGTGAAGTATATTTTGTCTTAAAATACCTTCCACCAAAATCGTAATTTCATGAAACTTTCAGAAGTCAAATCCAAAAAAGTTCAAGGAAAAATTTATCAAAAAATTGGAGAATATTTTCGTATACTTTATGGAAAATGGATGCAGACATTTTTTGGCATACAATGGAAATAGAGATTTCTTTTCCTTATGGACTCATAATAAAAATTGATAAGGAATATTTTTGTCTTTGACGTCATTTTTGTAAAAGGATATTTTTTATGAGAATTTCACTTAAATTCATATGAGGTTTGTTCAAAACTAACAGTAAAAGACACCTTTTTATGTCAACATAAGACAACATTTTATGTCAGGGGTCCAATCGAAAAAGTCGAAGGAAAAATTGATTAACAATAGGGAATATTTTTGCATATTTTATGGGTACATTGATGCAAAAATATTTTGACGTACAATGTAAATAGAGATTTGTTTTCTTTTGTGACTTTTAGTAAAATTTGACGAGGAGTATCTTTGTCTTTGACATCATACTTCTAAAATAATGATCTGTTGGAGATTTTTGTACAAACTTACACAAAGTACGGCTTCAGTCCTAAAATTTAATTTTTAATATATATGAAGTCTTACGTTTCCTTATACTTTTGATGTCTTATGGGTCCTATAGTGGAAATAATTTTATAAAATATTTTGACGTGCTACGAATCCGTTTAAAGGGAGTTTTCAACCATATTTCGAAAAAAAGACCAAAAAGACCTCTCTTTGACATGGTAGAGTGACGAAAATATTTCTCGTATTTTTGTCTGCAATATTGCCAAAGACACTTTACAACTAAAATGCACGGATATCGGGGAATTTTAATCCGAAAATTTCTAAAATTATGGAAGTGAGGGAAACCTGCCCTTGTGTCTTCTGCGATATACGTGTCTTCTATTTTTAGCTCTAGTTTCATAATCTACTGGCGGTTTTCCATAATTATTTTTTGTGTGGCACAGTATTATTAAAATGGATGTTTAGAGGGAAATATGAAATATTGGTTTCTGCAATTAATATTCGATAATTTAAATAAGGCTAGAAGGTGAATAGGCCCTCATCCAAATTTATATAAATACATGAGAAATACTTAAAATCAATGAATAACATTTTAAAATATTTTTTCAAAAAAAAAAAAAAAATTAATTTGTTTATTTTGATGCACCCGAATTTCAAATATTTCGAACTTTTGAAAAAAAAAGAAACATTTAATTATATTCATTAACCCCCCTAAAATTAACACTTTGTACTGTCTAGCTAAGGCACAAAAAACACATGTTTGTTGTTCTTGTATTCTAATACACAATATTTTTGTTGGTGGAAAGGGGGCTATTAATTTTTTTCTTTGTTTTTGTTTTACTTTTTTTGAGAGTGTTTGCCTTTAAGTTGTTTTCTGTTGTTGTTCTTGTGTTGTTAGGGATTTAATTGCCACCTTAATACGTGTTTCGAATTAGACCAAGTTGTAAAAGATGTTATCGTTTGGGATTTATCATCAGTGGGTACTTTACGACAATGACTGGAACATTAAATATTTATTTTATTAGAATAAATTTTGAAAGCAAAGAATGATTTATGTTGGCTGTGATTATGCTCATATCATTAATTTAAAATAAAATGTAAATAGTATACATTATTTTGACACTTGATTAAGTTTATTTTTAGATATTTAGGAATGCGCATTTTTTTAACATATTGAGGTAGGCCACATATTGAGGGAAAAGGTAAAATAGAGGTACCAGCTGATTACAATTTTTTTCTAAGTGTGCCATATTTTGTTTTTGTATTTATTGTTGCGAAAAATAAACACAAAATAGAAAGGAAAATGGATAACAGTTGTATTTCCTGACAAACATATGTGCTCTTTTGTCCGACTTACGAGCTTGGTAATTAGACCTATATAACCAAAATGATGCATTGGCCACAATAATTTGGTAGGCATATATGTCACTTTCAGCTTTTCTAAAAAGTTAAAAATATAGAAATGCATAGTGTTTCCGAATACAATCAGAAGACCGCCAGTTAATCCAACGATAAGTGTGGTGAAATTAAACCAAAATTTAAATTGTATTTTCTACACACAGACCGACCGCTTTTAGAACTTGTTAGTTAGTTAAAAAAGGAGGTTAGAATTTGTTTTTGTAAGCAGTTACTGGTGTCATAATGTCATAATAAATCTCCTTGTTGGCAATGACATTTTTGGCCGGATAGTACACAATCCTGAAGCTATGGTCATATTTGGCTGAAGCGGTTGCAGTTTTTTTTCACACCCTCTACCCAATAATTGCCAATCTAATTGCAAATTTCAAAATTAATTTTAGGACGCCATTCCTTTTGTCACTATGCTCGTTTGCTTCTTCGCCTACCCGCCTGTGCGTTTATCGATATATTCTAAACGATTGAATGAAGTTAGAATCAAGTTAAAATCATCTGTTTGTAACACCTTGAAATATACATTTTGGACCTCACAAAGTATATTTTCTCTTGATTAGCATAAAATTCTATGTCGGTTTAACGATCTGTTTGTCCGCCCGTCTGTGTAAATCATTCTAGCTTCCGAACAAATTGAAGTAGATTGATGAAATTTTACTCTAATGTGTGTTTCATCTGCAGGACTTTTGGTATTGAAAAAGGGCTATATAAAGCCACGTTCAGTAATAGTCCCCTTATAACTGTACCTCTCTATATTCGGTGTTTTGATGTTTTTGGCGATATTATTCACCGGAATCGTTTCAAATTTAGTACTGATTGTTCCTAATGGGTACTACAGCCTGTGGCAGGAAATTGGCTATGCAGCTCCACGTTTTCATATAGCCCCCATATAACAGTACATCCCGATATTCGGTATTTTGATGATTTTAACGACATTATCTAAAGGAGTTGCTAAAAATTTTATATTAGCAGTTCCTAATGGGTACTACAGCCTATGACAGAAAATTTTCTAGGCAGGTCCAAGTCTTCGTTTATCCCTTAAATATCGGTTGATAATTTTAGCGACATTATTCATCGGAATTCGTACAAATTTCTTATTTGAAGTTGGTAGTGGATGCTACAACCCACGTCTTCGTATAGGTCTCATATAACGGTACCTCCCTATATTCGGTATTTTGATGATTTTATCAACATTATCTACTGAAATTGTTTCAAATTTGGTATTTGAAGTTCCTAATGGGTACTACTCACAAAGCCTATGTGGTATTGTCCAATCAATTTGTTGCAATTTTGTTTATCGGATTTTTGACCTACTGTTCATGAAAATCCAATTTAAATATAATTTATGTTTCACCATGCTAAAACGTGTTTGATATTCGGTCCAATCGAACTTATCGCCGATTTGAGGTATTTTGTCGTTTTTTTCCTTGGGGAGTACAAATTATATTCTCGACACCGCTTTAGCAAAGCCTAGGCAACACAAGTGCTAGGAACATATTTATACCCTACAACACTATGTATTGGGGGTATTATAAATATTGGTTTCCCACATAGGAAAGTATATATGGATCTCCATATCTCGTCGAGCTAAGTCGATCTAGCTATGTATGTCCGTCCGTCCGTATGTCCACGTTAATTTGTAATGAAGCTTCAGGTCGCAATTATGAACCGATCCCCACGAAATTGAAAATGGAGGTAGGGTTAGGGTCAGAATAGAACCCTATTGTTTTTGGAGATGATCGCACGATATTTAGGGGTTGAAATGGACTAAAAACATAAAATATTCCTGATTTTGCAGTTGCTCTATAGGCCACAATTATGAAAAAATTGACGCGAAAATTTACATGGAGTTAAAGTTTGGGACTGGGCAGAAAATAGGAAAATTTCCACAAAACCGCGAATATTTTTAATCCCAGCCAAATCAAAAATACATTAAAAGATCACTTCTGACCACTAAATGATGCTAATATCCAAGAAATCTGATATATAGCAAAATAGGTACCATATATATGTAAAAAAATTGATCTTATTTATTCTGCTTATAAATCAAGAAACCGCTGGTCCGATTTTCACAATTCTCATCAATTCGGAATGGTCTCTTGCCAGAAAACGATAAAATCTAAGAAAATCGCGGGATAATATACCAATAAAAAAAGTTATATCTTCTGTTTCATTTTTCCCATTTTTGTCATATTTTTTATCGCATGCGATTTTTTTTCAATTTGACTCACAATTTTGAATTTTAAATGTTCTCAATTTTTACACCCCCCCCCCAACACTACGTTTTAAGGGTATTATATCTACGTCGCAATTATCGACCGATCCTCACGAAATTTTGCATGGAGGTAGGGTCGGAATTGAAACCTACTGTTCTTAGGTTGTACATTTAGAGGTTTTAATGGCTAAAAAATTTAAAATTTTTCTAATTTTGTAGTCGTTTTATAGGCCACAATTAAAAACTAATCGACACGGAATTTCGCATCGGAAAAGAGTTAAGGACAGGGAAGAAGTCTAGCATTTGGATGATTATAGTTAGCTGTAAAATAGACCACAACTTTCGTGTGCAATTATTTTGAATACTTAACAATACTACGGAGTGCGTAAATATTGGCCAAATTCTTCGGGTAAAAACCCTAAGGGTAACCCCTGGGCAGGGCTCTCTGGCATTATTTCAAAAACGAAATCTTCCAAAATGGATTTGGATATAAGTGGACTTCGATGGCCGGCCCCGCACGACTATAGCCTTTGCTTACTTGTTTCTTAATAATTTCTCTCGTAACTTAGTACCTCCACTCTTTACGTAAAAATTGGCTGGGAAATGTGCCCAAAATCTCCAAAATTCTTAGTTCGGATGAAGGCATTATGTAAAATCTATGATAATACTTCAAGTGACATTGTTTGTTTTTTGGGGTATACTACGGTCTAATTAATCAAAATACCAAAAAAAATTGTCGAATATTTTTGATTACGTTACATAAAAACGAAGGACAGTCTGAAAAAATTAAAATCTTTTAAGATTTCTTAATATAAATTAAATATTTCTAATTTTTAAATATTTAAATATTTCTAATAATCCCACAGAGTTATAATCCTTTAAAATAGTTTGTATTATTTTCCTTAAGAACAAAATAAACGAAATTGAATTTTATCGGTGCCGTGTATTCAAAACCCATATAATTTTGATTGCAAGGGTTTCTATGTACCGCCCCCCCGCCTGCATACTCAATATTTTTTGTATATTTCTAATTACATCACCAGGTTTTTTTCTTTTATATTATATTTTAGTATATTCTTCGCTATTTTTGCTGTTTTTTTATTTCTTTGCTTCAACTTTTATTTTTATTTTCACTTGTTGTGCACTATATAATATATTTAAAATTGTTAAGAAAATCTAAATTTTTATAACCATTTTCATTTTCCATAATTAAAAAAAATATACTATAGCACTATTTCCATTGAATGGAATATAGAAAAAATTCCTTTGCAAAATTAAGTTATTTCATTTTCCAAAATTTAATTTATTTTTTTTTGGTTGATTTTTTTATGTTTTGCCAATTTTTTTACATAAATTTATTTTAACCATTGTTTGGATATTTTAATTTTTTTTTAATTAAATTTACTTTAAATAATTTTTTATAATTCAATTTATTTCTTCACATTTCAAAATTTTATTTTAATTTTTCTTTTTTTTAATTTTTTGGCAACAATTTTTTCAACAATTGTTTGGAAACTTATTTTCTTTTTAAATTTTTATTAAAAAGTAATAATCTTTACAATTCCATTTTATTTAAAAAATTTTAATAATATAATTTCGTATTATTCTATTTAATTTATTATTTTTTTGCTCATATTTTTTTGTTTACACTTATTTCATTGTTTGGGTATTTTTTTTATTATTTTTTAAAGTAATTATTTTTTTCAGTTCCATTTACTTAAAAAACTGAATTATTTAAATTTGATTTAATCATTTATTGAACCAACAATAATTAATTCCAACACAAACGCTTTAATCCCAAGTGCATTTAATCCAAAAATTGCAGGTTGTTGTTTCGAATTGTTGACCTTGAACTTAAGATCTCATTATTTTTCACTTGATTACAATTTTAATTCTGATATTTTTTTTTTTTTTTGAATTCACTTAACTTACATTTGAATTTATAAATTTCAATCATTTACTTATTTTGATTATGTTTTTTTATTTGCATAACACTTTTACTTTTCAACATTTCACTTTGCCACACTTTTCAATTTCTTGCCAATTTTTCAAAACTTTTATCAATTAGTTAGATAATTATGTATTTTCCTTCTTTTTTATCGATTTTCCGTTACTTAATTTTATTTAATCTGTTATATATTGCATTTGCATTGTTGGTATATCTGTAGCGATTCGTATGGACCGAACCGAACCGGACCGGCTTTAATCAACGACTGAAAGATTGAAACATTTAATAGCCTTCATTCAGCATTGTTTTTTTGTTTGTTTGTGTTTGAACAGCCCAATAGCCAGTCAGCCTGCCTTTGCCGCTGCTTTGGTTGACATTTTGTTGTTGATTCTTGTTTCATACGGGCGTTCAGTCGGTCATAACAGGTCGAACCAGAACCAAAACATTGTTGTCACAATGCCATTGCATTTGGTTGGTTCACTGTTGTTTGTTTAACAGCATAACCTAGCATCAAACAGAAATGAAGCACACTCATACACAGTTTGGTAAGAACAAATATGTACCGCTATATTCGCCTCAAAGTTCATAGGTTATGAAACACAAAAACACAACAGGTTTTAACCAAAGACAAACAAACAATCGAACATACATGCCGACACATTCCGGTTCCCCTTTATTTATTTACTTGGCTGAGCAAACATGTTGTGTTTACTGCTGCGACATGACCAAAATATGTAGAGCGAATTCTCTCTCATTTTCACTGTTTCTTGGCATTTTCTCAATGCATCACCGAAATGGGCTGCGCAGTGAGAACACAACGCAAGCTCGTTTGTTTACATACGTATTTGAAAAGCTTTTCATTCATAAATTGTATGCTCACCCAAGAGATTTTTTTGCGACAGCTGTTTATGTCCGCATTCTTTTGGCGCCTTTTTTACCTGACCTTGCATATATTTTTTTCATTACCTCTCTCCAGAGGTATGATATAAATAAGACTTTTTTAAAAGAATTAATAAATTTGTAAATAAATTGAAAGATTAGGGAAGGAACATCAAGTTTGAAGATGGAAATTTTTTCCGCTTTTTCCCGGAACTCCATATAATGGGACAATATTTTAATAAATTGAGAGTAGATATGTTCTCCACTGTTAGTATAAACTCTATTAAACAAACCGCCCGATATAAGATGCTTCGTAATACTTCAATGCTCTAAATCGGCAGTTTGTCTTTCCATTGGGGGAAAAAAATATGTATACAGGTCTACGTTTTCATATTGCCCCCAAACAAAGGTTTTTCCCGATGTTCTGTATTTTGACGAAACCCAAAACGTGTGAGTCGCTTTTGCCGACAGATGTATACTCAAGCCTCAGCCGATGTCCATTCATTATACCCTCAGCCATATGGCTAGAGAGGGTATACATCATTTGATACGCTCAAAACATGCGTAGTCGGAATAACGGTTTCAGACCATAGGTCTCTTTGCACCAAATCCGTTTCAGCACCTTTGGAGTCGATCTAGCGACGTCCGTCCGTCTGACTGGCTGGTGCGCACGATAACTCTCAAAGGAAGTATCCGATTTTGTCCAAATTTGGTACATCGTAATATTTTTGTCAAACTTAGATCGAATTCGGAGATGGACAACATAGGTCCACTCCTTCTGGTACCTACCACACAAAATGTCAAAATTTTCAAAGAAAATATTTTACTGCACAGCGAGAGAGAAAGGATAATCCTTTTTTGCTCCAACTTTGCAAATAATATATATTTGCATCAGTTTTAGGTCAGGTGCGAAAATTGACAATATAGGTCGTTAGAGCACTCCAGCATTTAAATATGAACAAATTTTTTGTGCCTCGTACTACCGCTCGTTACCGTGATACTGGTAGCGCAGGCCGACGTCAAAGAAGTGGACGGAAGAAAACAACAACATCAGCAGAAATGGTTCGAAAAGTAAAGAAGCGACTTGATCGAAACACGCGTCGCAGTGGCCGAAAAATGGCTTGTGAGCTGAACAAATCGTAATATTCCATTCGGAAAATATTGAAAAATGAGCTCGGGGTAAAGCCATTGAAATTCCAAAAGTGCAAGAACGTACACCGCAACAGAAAGAAAATATACCCAAAAGAGCTAAAGAGTTGCTTCGCTTGACCGAAAGTGGTGAACTGCCGAATTTGGTTTTCTCCGAAGAGAAAACATTCGTTGTCCAGCAGTTTGTAAACAAACAAATTGTAATCGTGATCGTGTCTACTTGCCAAAGAGGTCAGCTGAATGAAAATGTGCACCTTCGGTTGGCCACCAGAACTAAAGCGCCGGCCATGGTGATGGTGTGGGCCGCCATAACAGCCGATGGTCGCTCTCCGACTGTGGATCAATCAGAATAAATGCCGAAAATTATCTCGAAAATATTCTGGAGGGTGTATTAAAGCCTTGGACACGCAAAAATTTTGGCCGCCGACCTTGGATATTGCAACAGGACTCAGCATGCGCCACCCAAGAATGGTTACAAAATGAGGTTCCTCGCTTCATTTTAAGCGCACAATGGCAACCAAAATCTCCTGATACCAATCCGTTGGACTATTGTCTGTAGTATTTTGGAAAGCAAGGTTGGCACTGAAAAATGTCAATGTGTCGATCACCTCAAGGAAGCGTTTTGCTGGGAATGGGCCAAAATACAGCAGAGCATCACTCGGGCAGCGTGTGACGGTTTCATTGGCCGTTCGAAGGCCATAATTCCTAAGGTGACCAATTCGAACAAATCTAAACTTATTCTAAAATTTGATGCTATTTCCGACATTTTTTGCATTCATTTAATAAATTTTCCAAAAAAAAGTAAAAATTTTGGCGTATGATTTTTTTGCAGATTTTTATCTCCCCGGAGAATTTTTATACCCTCCACCATAGTATGGAGGGTATATTAAGTTTGTTATTCCGTTTGTAACACCTCGAAATGTGTATTATGTCTGCAGGACTTTTAGTATTGAAAATGGTCCATGTAGGTCCACGTCTTCGCATAGCCACCATATAACGATATCTCCCGAATTTAGCGACATTATTTATCGGAATTATTTCAAATTTGGTATTTGAAGTTCGTAATACATACTACAGCATAAAACAGAAAATGGGCCGTGTGGGGCAACGTCTTCGTATAGCCCCCATATAACGGTACCCCCCGATATTCGGTATTTTATTGATTTTAGCGATATTATTTACCGGAACTATTTCAAATTTAGTATTTGAATTTCGTAATGGTTACTACAGCCTATGACAGAAAATTGTCTGGGCAGGTTCCTTTATAACCCCCATGGTACCTCCCTATATTCGGTTTTTTAACAGATTTTTTTTAAGTAATATAGACCCTAATATACGGCTACATTCGGTATTTTAAGATTTTAATAGAATTTTTAACGGATTTTATTTTTTTTTTTTTGAAAATTTTTAAATTTGTACGAAATGGTGGAGGGTATTCAAAGTTCGGCCCGGCTGAACTTACAGCTTTTTTACTTGTTTATTTTACCTTGAGAATATCAGGCAAACTTTTTGTTTGAGTTTCTATGACTTTAATACCTGGAGAATATGGGTGTTTTTTCTCCGAAAGTTTAATTGACAAAGTTTTATCCATAGCGGGAATATAAAATTGTTTTGTTAATCTACAAAATATGTCCTATTTCTAGAAAATTATTTTTCACCATTTATAGAAAAATAATTGATCTATTTATAGATCAATTTTATCTTTTTCAATATTGTAGTTGATATAGCCGCTTAACACAACCCGCACGTACATTTCACATAAATGTATACATGCACATTAAATTTTTGGATCATTTTGTCACCATTAAAAGTCTAATCAATTGTTTGGTCAAATGGTGTGAATCAAGTTGTTGTTATAGCGGTTAGATACAAAGTAAGACAAATCAAATGATTTTATGACCCTAAACTGTTGTAATGTTTGAACGTCTATTTGCTTATGTTGTTGTTGTCTTGTATACAAAAAGATATTAAACGTAAATATTTTTTTTTAAGGTTAGTGATCGCTGGAGTTATTTTTAAAGTTATTTGTGGCACGTTTGGTGATCTGAGTTGGTATTAATAGCATGGCACTGTCATTTTCATGGATATTAAAAAAACTCTGTGTCTGGGTTTAAACAGTTTAATTTTACAACTTATGATTAATGGATTCATGTCTGTCTTCATGTCTGTGGTTGGAAGAATTCAATTAATGAAAGCTAATACCACAGAAAGGTACAACAACAAATATTGAGATTAAAAAAATATATATGTGTGTTTTTTACCCTCCACCATACTATGGAGGGTATATTAACTCTGTCATTCCGTTTGTAACTCCTCGAAATATTCATAATTGACCTTACAGAGTATATACATTCAGGATCAGCGTAAAATTCTACGACAATCTAGAAATGTCCGTCCGTCTGTCTGTCTGTCTGCCTGTCTGCCTGTCTGCCTGTCTGCCTGTTTGTAATCACGCTATCTTTCGAACGAATTGAGAAAGGCGGTCAAATTTTGCATACAGTAGGCAGGTTAAGTTCGTAAATGGGCCATATAACGGTACTTTCCGATATTCTGTATTTTCATGATTTTCGCTATATTATTTACCGCAATTATTTCAAATTTCGTACTGGAAGATCCTAATGGGTACTACAGCCTATGGCAAAAATTTTTGTATGCAGGTTCAGATATTTGTATAGCCCCCATATAACGGTACCTCCCGATATTCGGTATTTTTATGGTTTTAGCGACTTTATTTACCGGAATTATTTCGAATTTTTTATTTGAAGTTCGTAATGGGTGCTTCAGCCTATGGCAATAATTTGTATACGGCAAAAAATTCGTATACATGTCCACATCTTCGTATAGCCTCCATATGACAGTACCTACCGATACTCCGTATTTTCATGATTTTAGCGACATTATTTACCAGAATTGTAACAAATTTCGTATTTGAAGTTCCCAATGGGCACAGCCTATGACAAAAAAATTTCGTATGTCGGTCCACGTCTTCATATAGTCCCCACATATCAGTTTTCATTTAAGATGTAGTTTTCGGATTTTTTGTATAATTTTTCAATTTCCTTCGAATTTCTGTATTAAAGCTGCTTTTTTACTTGTTTTCTTTTAATACCCTCAACCATAGTATGGAGGGTACATTAAGTTTTGTCATTCCGTCTGTAATACCTCGAAATATACATTTTAGACCATAGAAAGTATACATATTCTAGATCAGCATAAAATTCGTATTTAAAGGTAACATAGCCGGTGACAGAAAAAATTCGTATGCCGGTCCACGTCTTCGTATGGACCCCAATATTACGGCAGCTCTCAATATTCGGTGTTTTTATGATTTTTAATATCATTTTTCAAGGTTTTTTTTTTTTGATTTGTATTTTTTTTTTTCTAAATAGACGAAAATATTCAAAGTTGGGCCGGTCGAACTTTCTACTTTTTTACTTCTTTCGTTTTACCTTATACTAGCAATTATGTATACACCGGAAATATAAATTATGCATACACCGGGAGCTGGCTGAAATATTAAATTTAGAAATGTAACAGCATCTTATCGTGAAGGTTATTTGATGAAAAAGTAGTTTTTTTTAGAATGTTGTTATTTTCTACAACACTTATAATTTTTTCACAACTTTTCTTGTTTCAATTAAACGAAACGGTCTCTTTCAATTTGCGCTGGCCATTGGTTTAGCATACCTTTCGGCGTTTGTTTTTTAAAATTTATCTTTTAACGAAATTATCTGAGGCACATTCTAACAATAATACAGAAATGTTTATAACACTTTGGTCGTCAAAAAGCATATCAGATTTTATCAGATAAAAAAAAAAAAACAAGTTATAAAAATCTATACTCTCAGCCAATATCTACAAACACGTAACAAATTGACTTGGGTTATGATTATTCAAGCTTTTGATAATTTATGGGGGAGATTCCGAAAGGGTTGACCTGGTATGAACATTACAAGGTGCCGCATGTGGCCAATATCGAGTACTTCATGTACTTTATTAAATTTCTGAAAATAGAAAATATCCAAATGTGTAGATACAGTGGCAAGAAATATTTCAATCTAGTGCTAATAAAAATATAGGGATTGCAAAATTTAAAGAAAATCGGACATTTATTTACAACTCTATTGGAATAATTGTTAAGTCAAAAGTTTAATCAAAGTAGTTGATCGAAATATCTATTAGATATAATATTATATTAGCTTTATGAAAATCGCTGAATTTTTCTCATTTCGATAGATATAATTATTCAAAAGTTTGACCGTTTATAAGGAGGAGACCAGAAGGCTTATATATCCCATCATCATCGTTTTATGAACCTCTCGAGTATTTAAAATGTTGACCCGTTGTGAGAGAGGTACCAGAATAAATGGGCCGTTATTTCCTATCTTCACGCCATATCTTGTGTTAGTAAAAGAATTGTAGACAATTGTACTCTTATTTCGTATTTTATAAGTGTTCAAATATTCCAAATTTTGACCTTTTGTGGGGGGAGGTACTAGAAAGAGTGGTTCCATATTTTCCATCTTCACACTAGGTCCTGTGTTAGTAGAAATATTTGATTGTGTGACGTTTGAAGAGAATTGGATGCTTTATTCGCGTTTTATGATCGTTTGGGTAATTCAAAATTTTGATCCGTTGTGGGGGAGATACCGGCAGAAGTGGTTCTTGTGTTGGTAGAAATATTGAGATGTGTGAAATTTTCAGACAATCGGACCCTTATTTCAGATTTTATACGAATTATAATCATTCAAAATGTTGACGCTTTGTGGGGGAGGTACATGATGGAATGGGCCGATTTTACCCATTTTTGCACCTGACCTAGCACTGACAAATATGTGGGGACTTGCAAGGATTTGCACAACATCGAATGATTCTTGCTCATTCTATTCTCTAAGGTAATTTATTTTCTATGGAAATTTTGAAATTTTGTGGGGGAGGTACCACAATATGTTGCCCATCCCCAAACTCAATCCGAATCGAATCGTATACTCCATTTTAGAGTAATCGTGCGCACCAGAAAGACTGACGGACGGACCTCCCCAGATCGACTCGAAATAGCCTCAAACGGATTTGGTCCAAAGAGACCTAGGGTATAAAGCCATCATTTTGATGAGGCATGCTTTTGAGGAGGTCCAATTCAATGACATCAGGTATCCCCACAGTTCGGCAGTCCATTTCTCGATACAATGTTGTAGTTGAAATTTTCTTTCATTGTTTCTATCCTGTTGAAATCGTTCATATGCATAAAAAAAACAAAAATGATCTCGATCATGATTCTTTATCGATTTCCATTACAGGTTGAGATAAAAAAAAAACTGTCACAGAGTCAAAAGCCATAACTTTCACTTTTTTTTTAATTTTATTGAATGAAAATAAAAAATGTCGGAAATAGCATTAAATTTTAGAATAAGTTTAGATTTGTTTAAATTGGTCACCTTTGGCACAAATGATGGTCTTCAAACGAAGAGTGAAATCGATGCCTGAATATTGCTCTGCGATATCTTGGCCCATTCCCGACGAAGCACCTGCTTGATGTGATCGACACTTTGGTGGCCAAGCGAATCAACTCTTTAGCTCTTTTGAGTCTATTTTCTTTCTATTGCGGTGAAAGTTTTTGCACTTTTTGGAATTTCAATGGCTTGAGTTCGAGCTCATTTTTCTATATTTGCCGAATGGAATATTGCAATATGTTCTGCTCACAGCAGCACTGCGATGCGGGTTTCGATCAAGTGGCTTCTTTACTTTTCGAAACATTTTTGCCGATATTACTGTTTTCTTCCGTCCACTTCCTTGACTTCGAGCTACGCTACCAGTATGACTGTAACGAGTGATGGTACGAGACACAAAATATTTATTCGCATTTAAATGCTGGAGTATTCGAACGATAACCACTTTTGGTTATCCAGCCAAATAAAAACAAAATAAAAAAAATCAATCTATCACGCTTGAATTCCATCACGAATAACTTGTTTTCTGGAAAATTCTAACAAAAATGCTTTCGTACGCTTGTAAGCAATATAATGAACTCTCACTATAATGATTTAAACAGATATCGGACAAGTAGCTTATAAATGAAAGGAGTCTGAAGTTCAATGCAGTTTTTTCATCTCACGATGTGACTATTCGATTTGGTACAAATTTAATATATTGCAATATTATTGTGAAACCTAGATTGTGTTCGGAAATGGACAGTATCGGTCTACGCCTTAAGGTACCTCCCCCACAAAAGATCAAAAATGTTAAAGCAAATAATTCACCTCATTGAAAGCGAAGGTATTATCAGATTTTGTTAACAATTTTAAAACCCTAATATTCGTATCACGTCTATGGCAGGTGTGAAAATGGACAAAATCGTTCTTAACATGGACAATATATTTTTTTTTAAATATGGCAGAGCTTAGTATTACTACCAACACAAATTCTGGTGGGGATGAATCATTCCATAATATTAGAAATAAAAGTTCGAACCCCTGTAAAATATTCACATCCAATATTTTTATCATTTTTAAATGAAGTGTGAGAATAGAACTCATCAGTAAAAGATTTTCCTAAAAATATAAAGATATCACATATAAAGTGTAGGAAGTTGTATATAAGTGGTAAGCTGCTAAATGGAAATATTGAGCCACTCCTCTGGTTAATATTTTGAATGCATTAAAATGAAGGGACAATAGCAGAGGGCATACATCATTCAGCATAAGCGACTGCTACTTTTTAAATTGTTTTATTCTATTTAATTTCCTAAAAAAAAGATTATCGAAGCCTATTGGCTTCTTATCCCGATACCACACAATAATTGCGACCTGTAACATTAATATATAAATAGCGTAAATGTGGGACCAATTTGGGTCAAACATACACTTATATTGGCCTCTCTACAGGTTCGGGTTCATCTGTATCAGTAATATTTAGCACGGTGCCGAAAAAGTGAAAGTTCTTTGTAAATATATAGGTGGAACTCTGATGAAGAATCTCCCAACATTATTGGCACGTGATTAATTTTCTTTTTCTGTAGAATTTTTCCCAAAAAAAAAAAAAAAAAAATTGTCAATGACCCCAAAATTTTCCAAATCTTAAAACAATTTCTACGAAATATTTTCTCACATCATCCCCAATTTCCTGCTACCGGACGTGCGTACTCAAAGCGCTTAAAAATCATATTAAAATATCTTTCGGCAAGGCATGTCATTAAAAAAATATTCTTCTTAATCCAAACATGTCATCAGCAGATTATCCATCCAGCCACTCATCCGCCCATGTGTTTCTTGCCATTTAATGTCTTTCTTCTCTTTGGATCATTGACATTCATGTGAACTCTCACAGTACGAGTATGTGTTAAATATGTACATAAGTACTGGTGATTACCAAAACACTCAACGTTGGCTTGACAAATGAGCGAATAATGAAATAGGGATTAACGGTAAACTTTTCTGCCACTAATCATTGGAAATCGCAATGAGATGACACGTTTTCGAGGTTGTCTTGACAATGCAATTTTTTTAATTTGTCTTCAAAGGGTGTTTCCAGGGAAAATGAGTCAAGGGGATTTATTTGCCATTGGAGAAAAAATTATAAAGATTTTCCGCAATTTTCCTTTTGTTTAAAATATTTACAAATTTTCTAAGAAAACAAATGGGTGATAAAAATTCATGAACTTAATTCAAGATTTTAAGCATTCTTCATTTCTAAACCAAAGTTCTTCGTCAGCATGTTTGTGGAACGGCCGACAACACAATAATTTATTGTCCATTACTCGAAATTGAAAGAAAAACTGCATGCCTGTTATATAGTTATCTGATTCGAATATCTTTCAAAAGTTGTTGTTCAGTTTATTCTCTTGTTGAAATAGTTAATTGACATGATATACTACAGCTAAAAGAATTGGCGTTAATCTGTTAATTATGTCCTTTATGTCTTTTCATTGCCTAGAAGAATATTGATAAATGTGTTGTTTGTCAAAGGAAAGTTATTTGGACATAAGTTAATGTCTAGTATTTACAAAAGAAAAAAAAAAAAAAGAAATACATGGTACAAAAAATCTAAAATTTCTCATAAAAATGTTTGCTTTGAAATATTAGCAGTAAATATGTAACCAGTTATGTTATGTAGAATAGCCGCGGAAGGGTTAAAAATATTTTTTTATTTTTATACCCTCAGCCATATGGCTATAGAGGGTATATATCATTTGATACGGCCAAAACGTGCCTTATCAAAATAAAGGTTTTAACCCAATCCTATTGACCAAATCCATCCGTCCGTCTGTCTGGTTGGTGCAAACAATAACTCTCGAAGAGAGTATGCGATTTTTTTCCAAACTTCAGAACATCCTAATATTATTTTCAAATTTAGATGTAGTTCAGATATGACCAATATCGGCACACTCCTTTTGGTACCTCCCACACAAAAGGTCAAAATGTTCATAGAAAATAATGTATCGCATATCAAGGGAAAGGGGCATACCATTTGGTGAAAACTTTACAAAATCCCAATATTTTTGACAGTGCTAATGAATAATATCGGACCACTCCATTAAGTACCTTCTCCACAAGGGGTCAAAATTTGGAATAATTATAGCTATTATAGAATTAGAAATAAAAGTTCGATTATCTTCAAATTTCACAAATTCCAATGTTTTTCTGGTAGGATGGGATATATCAGTCCACTCCTTCCGGTACCATCCCCACAAAATTTTGATAATCATGAAATTCGTAAATCGCGAAATAAGCATCCGATTATTGTTAAACTCGGTATATCCCAATATTTCCATCAACACAAAACAAGGTGTGAATATCTGTCGGACCACTCCTCCAAGTTTTGGCATTTTTAAAACCTCAGCCATGTGGCCAAAAAGTCTCTCATCGAAATAACGGTTTTACACCCTTGGACTCTTTGGTCTCCGTTTCAGGACATTTCGAGTTGAATTAGCGATGTCCCTCTATCTGTCTGCCTTACGATAACTCTAGAAAAGAGTATCCAATTTGGTCCAAACTTGGTACATCCTAATATAATTACAAACTTAGATCGAGTTTGGAGATGGGCAATATCGGTCAACTCCTTCTAGTACCTCCCCCACAAAGGCTCGACATTTTCAAAAAAAGTAATATATTACCGCACAGAGGGAGAAAGGGTAATCCGATTTGCTCCAACTTTGCAAATCCTAATATTTGCGTCAGTGTTCGGTCAGTTGCGAAAATGGACAATATTGGTCCAGTCCATCAAGCAACTTACCTAACAAAGGGTTAACATTTTGAATAATTATAACTCTTTTAAAATGTTATGTAACAGCCCGATTGTCTTAAAATTACACACATCACATTCTTTTTATTAACCCAAGGCCTGGTAAAGATATCGGTCTATTCTTTCTAGTACCTACCCCACAAAGGGTAATCATTTTGATTATCCATGAAGCTCATGACACGCGAAATCAATATCCGATTCAATCAGACCTGGCACATCTTAATATTTCTGCCAACACTAGATCTGTTATAGAAATGACAGAGATTGGAGCACTCCTTCTGGTACCTCGCCCACAAAGGGTCAACATTTTTAATATCCATGCAGCTCATAAAACGCGAAATTAGCATTCCATTTCATTCAGACTTTGTACATCTAAATACTTCCATCAACAAGATATATTATAAATATGGTAGAGATCGGACCACTCCTTCTTGTACGGTACTTTCTCCACAAAGGGTCAATATTTTGAATATCCATGAAGCTCCTAAAATGTGAAATTAACTTCAGATTCCACTTGGGCACAGTAAATCTCAACATTTTTATCGACAGAAGATCAGTTATAAATATGGTAGATATCGGTACCTCCCCCACAAAGGGTCAAAGTTTTGGATAAGCAAAACGTTCAAAAGCATCCGGTTCTCTTCATATTTCACACATCCCATTATTTCTACTAACACAAGATTTGCTGTGAAGATAAAATATATCGGTCCACTACTTCTAGTACGGTACCTCCGCCCCAAACGGTCAAAATTTTGAATATTTATGAAGCTCATAGAACGATAAATTAAAATCCGATTCCATTCGGACATGGCGAATCTCAATATTTTTATCAACAGGGTTCAAGATTTTGAAAAACAAAACTCTCAAAGAGAGCGAAAGAAGCATGCAACTCTCTTCAAATTTCATACATATTTGCTAACACAAGATATGTTGTGAAGGTGCTTTATATCTGCGAACCCCTTTCTGGTCCCTCACCCACAGGGGCACAATTTTTAATACTTTTATCTGTCATAACTTGTGAATCAAGTCAGCGTATCTATACAACTTGCTGTATCTAAATATTTCTCTCAAACATAAACCTGAGATGAATATGGAAATGTTCGATTTTCTTGTCTTTTCTTTTTTTATCTGTATTAGATGAAGTATGACAGTGGAACACTTCGATGGGCAATATCTGGCACGTCACGCAAATTTTAAGATTTTCTAAAAATTATAAAATATCTCATATAAAGTTAAGGAAGCAGTCGATTTAGACCAAACCAGGAATGTCTCAATATTTATATCATATTTATTTAGGTCCGATACGAAATGGACATAATTGGCCATTGAAGTCAAAATATGTTAAAATAATCGAATATTGGCTAAGGGTATACATCTGTCGGCAAAACCGACTGATCCTTTTTAACTTAGTACTTTTCGTTTCCGATAACAACAAATACCATCGCACTGCTTATAGTTCCATGAAAAACTTTTTTCACTTAAGCCCAAATTAATAGGAAAAAAATAAATAAATTCTAGTTTCACACTTTTTTATCACAACCTCAGTTACCATGAAGAGAATAATTGAGAAAATAACCAGAAGTAATGATATTTATTTGTACGACCTAAAAAAAACGCTTTAGGGTTCTGCTGTACTGACCTAGCTTATTTATGCTAACGTGGAATTTTCGATACTACCGCCTTTGAAAATAGTCGGCATTAATTATGTATCTCGAAGGTATTAACTACTTATCATCACTAATATCAACAGAGATTATCCTTATCTGGTACCAGTTTTATTCACATATGATTATATTACAATAATTATCAGATTTAAGTGGTATTCGGCTACTTATAAATATGTTTATCTGCTAAACACCCAAAAACTAACAAAAACTCATAAATAAAGTTTGGCCAATAATAATGATGTATATATATAAAATAATCAATGTCTTCCAATTGATTCATGGCAACAGAGAGTAGAAAAACGATAAAAATACAAAAAAAAAAACGATGAAAATGTGGTAATGTTTGTGCCAGGTGGCGGAATGATGTATGAGGTAGCCATCTAACCTTGCACTTGAATATCTATTTATATTGACAATGAATAATTTATGATGATTGTCGTCATAAAAAAATAAACTATGATAGATAATAGGGAAAACGTTGAGAATGGGGCCAAATACATTGTGCAAATAGCAAAAAAAAAGGAAATGTAGGAAGGTTCAGAATTAACATTTAATGCCGTATGGTACCAATCGTGACCATTGTATTTTAATTAAAAGAAAATTATAATCTGAAATTTTGTTACTCCAATGTAAATTAATTTATTTAAAGATTATTAGATTAATAAGTAAATTAAAAATACGTCATTATATAGCTCTGGTTATAAAGATCTTTGGCAAAATTATAGTATTTAAATTTTAGAGTACATCAATATCATATTGATAATCATAAATATTATTTTCAAGTCCTTCAAATTTACCCATCAAAAATCTTTTATTGAAGCAAAATTTGCTGAGCTAATCGTTTTTCATGCCGAGAACATTCAAAACACAAACAAGTTCCATGACTCTGCCATTACAAAAATTACAACAGCCACAACAAAGTCTTACAATCCACTCTGGCAAAGTTCTCACCAAGTTCAAGGCAATTCATATTTTGATTTTTTCCACATATCATTTTGAACATTCACTTTTTACGAGTTCGGTGGTTCATTGTCTATTTGAAGATTTTCATGACATGTTATTTTGTGACAGTATTTGCAAGACATCAACGAGGATGTGTCACATTCATATTCAACGGAATTTTCAAAATGTGTCATTGTGTTGGGTAAATATTTATTTATTCTCTATTGACTCTTGAACATTTAGCGGTTGATATTTTGGCACTCCAAGATATCATTTTGATGGGTCAGTAAATTCCAAAGAACGTAATTGTTGTGATATTGTGAATGTATGTGTGTTATAATCAAATATATAGACTACTGTTAAATAGACAAAAGTCTTTTGTGGGGGGAAATTAAACAAAACGGAAAATGAGATTCGTCGAGTGAATGATGCCAAACTTTTTTCAGGAATCCAATAACATTTTGAAACATATGATTTTGTCTCTCCGTCAATGCAAATGTACGAAAATTTGGAAACATTGGAAATATTTATATCACAACAAGAGGTTTAAATGTATATGGGCAAACATACTTTAGGAACGAGTATCCGATATGGCCCATGTTGGGCCATATAAAGTCAGCCACATGGATAAAGAGGGTAACGTTTCAGGACATTTGGAGTCGATCTAAGGGTGTCCGTCCGTTTGTCTAATCGTCTGTCCGTCTGGCTGGTGCGAATATCCGATTTGGTCCAAACTTAGTACATCGTAATATTTTTATCAAACTAAGATCGAGTTCGGAGATGGGTATTATCGGTCTACTCCTTCTGATATGTCCCCCACAAAATGTCAAACATTTGTTATGATTATACAAATTGTTGTTGATTGCTGACTACATCGACTACTTCCATCACTTTATATGAGATATGTGATAATTTTTACAAAATGTTTAAATGTGCGTGACCGTGGTATTCCATCTTCATGCTTCGTCTAATAAAGATAGAAATATTGGTATGGGCAAAATTACAACGAATTTTTATATCCAATTTAAGGGGCAATCATAAATTCCGTATTCATCTCAAGTTTCTGTTTAAGAGAAATATTAGGATATAGCAAGTTGAAAAGAATCGCTGACAGATTTTTAAACCCTTTGTGGGAGAGGTACCAGAAGAAATGGACCGATGTATTTCATCCTGGCACCAGACCTTGGGTTAAAAAAAAAAATTACTTAAATGTGTGAAATTTGAAGGCAATCAATATTTTTGGTGGAGTGGACCGATATTGTCCATTTTCGCACCTGACCTAACACTGATGAAAATATTAGGATTCGCAAAGTTGGAGCAAAGTCGGATTGTCCTCCTTCAGCACAATAAATTATTTTCTTTGAAAATATTGACATTTTGTGTGGGAGGTACCAGAACAGTTCCAGTGGGAGATACCAACATTGCCCATCACCGAATTCGATCTAAGTTTGACAAGAATATTACGATGTATAAACTTTGGATCAAATCGGATACTCACTTCTAGAGTTATCGTGCGCACCAGCCAGCCAAACAGACAGACGGACGGGCGGACCTCGCTAGATTGACTTCAAATGTCCTGAAACGGATTTGGTCCAAAGAGACCTAAGGTTTAAAACTGTTATTTCTATGAGGCACGTTTTGGCCGTATCAAATGATATACACCCTCTGTAGCCATATGGCTGAGGGTATAAAAATTGGTGTTTATTGTCGCAGAGATTTTCACAACGACATTAGCCAAATATGACTCCGCGTGATAACTGCTGAATTTTCCACGAAAGTGAATATTGAATTATTTATCATAACAAAGCTATAAATCATGAATTTCGCTTAAAAAACTCTTTCTTACCATTTTTCTGCGAATATTCTCCATGTCAGCAAATCAATGGTCCATAAATCATAGAATATTTTCCAATAACTGGTGGTGGTGAGCTTGCTCATCGGTGCCTTTGTGCGGCGGATTAAATTGATTGTTTGTCAATTTTTTACCAACAAATTTGCCAATAAAAAATGGATGTTTGAACAGTCAATGAATCCTGCCATGAAAATAATGTGGGTATATCTGCAAAAAAGAAAATATAATATTTTTTAATCTTCAACTAGAAAAAGGAGCAGTTGTTTCGCTTGAATTGATTATAATTCCATTACTTAAAAATAATTTAAAATCTATGAGTAAAACCTAGATTTATTTGAAATGTGTATAGTAATTAACTTTATAAAAAAGATATGATTTGTAATATATTTACATGATTAGAAAAGGATAAATTAAAATAAATCGGTTGGACAACAATAATTTCCACTAGTTGAAAGACATGTCAAAATTAAACATCAACTATTATTTTTACCATGTATTTCACCAAGAACCCAAATGACAGAATATTATTCGGAAAATATGGAATGAGATGAAAAAAGGTATTACTTTTGTTTATTGAAAAAATTTGCTCGCCACCCCTATAAAATTTAATTTATGATTCACAAACTAAATAACTTAAATCAACAAATTGCACTTAATTTGAAATGGTTTACGACGATTATTTAGGGATGTTACAATCGGAATGACACAGTTCAAGGTGGAGGGTGTAATAAATGTTTATATTTGCAATTTATTTGAAGTAAAGCATACCAATTACGGATTTAATCTAAAATCGGATGGAACTAATATTTGCAAGCTATGTTTTAACTTTTTACTTTTCGCTTAACGAAACTGTAGCGATATTTGAACCGATTTAAAAATCTAAATCTGCTGTTTTGTCCCGAAGATCATTCTTATGGAATGTTTTGACCATTTTTTCGGAAAAAAAAAACAAATAAAAAGGCTGCATTTTGTAAGGAATTTAACAATTTTCTAAAAAATAAAATCCGTTAAAAATTCTGTAGAAAAAACCAAATGTAGCCGTTATATTAGGGTCTATACGAAGATATGGACCTGCATTGGCAACTTTTTCATAAGCCATTACAATCTTCAAATGCGAAAATTGAAAAAAAAAAAAATAAATCGGTGCATCATGTAGCTAAAATCATCAAAATCCCATTATATAAGAGCTATACCAAAACGTGAACCTGCACAGACAATTTTCTGTCGTTGTCTGTAATACCCATTACAAACTTCAAATACCAAATTTGAAACAATTCCGGTAAATAATGTTGCTAAATCATCAAAATACCGAATAACGGGAGGTACCGTTATATGGGGGCTATACGAAGACGTAGACCTGCTCAGACAATTTTCTATCAGAGGCTGTAGTATCCATTACGAACTTCAAATACCAAATTTGAAACTATACCGGTGATTAAAATCATCAAAATCATCAAAGTACCGAATATAGGGAGGTACCATTATATGGGGGGTATACCAAAGTGTGGACCTGCACAGACAATTTTCTGTCATAAACTGTAGAATTCATTGCGAACTTTAAATACCAAATTTAAATTACCAAAACGTGGACCTACCTGGTCCATTTTATACCAATACCAAACGTCCTGCAGACATTATGTACATCTGAGCACAATTTTATCAACCTGCTTCATTGCGTTCGGAAGCTAGAGTGATTTCCACAGACGGACGAACCTCGCTAAATCGACATAAAGGGTGTTTTTTAAGCTAGATAGAACTTTAAATTGTAAAAAGTAACACAAAAAATTAAAAAAATTAAATTAGAGACCATTTTATGCGTCGTTCTTTCGCCGATGGGGCTCTAGAGCAGTTGGTAAATGACCCGTTGTTTTATCGCAAAATTGTGTTCAGCGATGAGGCGCATTTTTGGCTTAACGGGCTTGTTAATAAGCAAAACTGCCGCATATGGAGTGAGACCAATCCACTAGCCAACTCACAGACTCCATTACATCCAGAAAAATGCACCGTATGGTGCGGTTTTCACGCTGGTGGCATCATCGAACCATATTTCTTAAAAAATGAGGCCAGAGCTCGCATTACGGTCAATGGAGATCATTACCACACCATGATCAATGATTTTTTGTTTACAAATATGTATGACATTAATCCGGAGGAGATGTGGTTTCAACAGGATGGCGCTACGTGCCATACGGCGAACGCAACCATCGACTTATTGAAATCAAAATTTGGCGATAAGTTGATTTCGAGAAGTGGACCTGTCAATTGGCCTCCAAGGTCGTGCTATTTGACACCTCTCGGTTATTTCCTGTGGGGCTACGTGGGGCTACCAAAAATTGGACGTCCAGAATGCACTTCGTCAAGAACAGCCGAGGTGCCCATATGCCCGAATTATTTTCAATATTTCGAATAAAAAAAATTGATTAAAATTTAATTTTTTTGGGTTATTTTTTACAATTTTAAGTTCAATCGGTCTTAAAAACAGCCCATAGAATTTTATGCTGATGAAGAATATGTATACTTTGTGGGGTCTAAAATGTGTATTTCGAGGTGTTACAAATGGAACGACAAATTTAATATACTCTCCATATTATGGTGGAGGATATAAAAAGCTTCTAAACTCTTACACTATCAAATACAAAATTCCAAGGAAAAAACCTAGAACATATTTTATTTCAGAAGTATACATGCATTGGACTACACTAACAAATGGGCCTAAAGATACTTATAGTTTATAACCGTTATTCGGATGAGGCACATTTTGATTGTATCAAACTATTTATTCCCACTGTAGTCATAAGACATAGAGTATAATAAATCCCAACTTATAATTTTATTTAGCTTTACTAAGTAAAGGGGTCGTGCAGGGTTAATGTATGATCTCGCACCCCGATTATTGTTCTATCTTCCATCTTCAATTTCCTTTGTTTCATGTTTCAACTTCATTCAATTTTCTCTCAATCACTATAATGATTAATACCAATTATGAGTAAAATTGCTTGTTTTTACCTTTTTTTATATTTGTTGAGTGCGAAGAAACTTTGCTAACAAAAACTTTATATTTACCGATAGTCAACAATAGTCATTTAAAATGCCATTTACAGAATTAAGTTTCTGGACAATTTGACACAATTTTTGGGAGCCATGAAAATATATTCACACACACTTCATTTGTGTGATGATTATTAAAAAATATATACTTTGATTGTGAGATTGTGTTTCACAAATTCTATTTAATTTATATGACCTGTCAATTTTTATTGTTTAGAAAAACTCAAGTGAAAAAGAATTGAAACTAGAAGCAATAATACATTTTACATAAGCTGCCCAACCCACAATTCTCCAGGTTATAAACAAAAATATAATAAAGAGAAAACCAGTAAAGAAAGTCTTAAAGTCGGCCGGGGCCGACTTTATGATACCCTACACAACTTTGCTAATTTAGTAGAGCTGCGGATAACAATTAAAAGTTTTTATAGGAGAATTCAATCATACACGCTATGATTATAATTATAATTTAAAGTTCAAAGGACTAAATATGCCGAAGCATTTGAATCTTTAAAATTCGGACTTGTATTGCCCATTTGGTGCACAATTAATTTGAAATCGGTTAAAGATTTATATGGGAGCTATATCCAAATCTGAACCGATCTCGATAAAATTTGGCATAGATATTTCTGAGCTGTATTTGATATATTTCCCTGAATATCGTTGTTACGGAGTGTATATTACGGTTGTGGGTAACAAATATAACAAATCGGATGAATAATATATATGGAAGCTATAGCTATATCTGAACCGATCTTCACCAAATTTTACGTACTAGCTTCTACACTCAATTCGGTCATAAGTGCCAAATTCCATCCCATTTGGACAAATATTAGACGTTTGGTGCACAATAAAAGGTAAATCGGACGAAGTTATATACGGGAGCTATATCCAAATCTAAACCGATCTCTGTAAAATTTAGCAAATGTATTTCTGAGCTGAATTTGATAAATTTCCCCAAATATTGTTGTTACAGAGTGCATATTACGGCTGCGGAGGACAAAAATAACAAATCGGATAAACAATATGTATGGGAGCTATAGCTATATCTGAACAGATTTCGATCAAATTTGTCATACTTATAACCTAATTTGGTTGTATGTGCAAAATTCCACACTATTCGGGCTTATATTACACGTTTGGTGCACAATAAAAGGCAAATCGGACGAAGATATATATGGGAGCTATATCTAATTTTTTACCGATTATCTCCAATTTCAATAGGGTACGTCCTTGGGCCAAACAAATGATTTGTGCAAAATTTCATCTGGATAGGGCAATAAATGCGAAATGTACATTGTTTACAAAATATATGGACAGACGGACAGATGGGCGGACGGACATGCATAAATCGACTCAGAATGTGATTCTATGCGGATCATCAAAAGGAACTATGGGTCTATCTCGTTTCCTTTTGTCAAAGACATGATACCCTGACCACCTTGTGGTGTAGGGTATAAAGATAATCTTATTGAAAATGTCTGCATAGTTGCCAAAGGTAATTTATTTACCAACTTCAGGGAGTAAATTTGTCTATTTAAGTTTGAATAAGTTCATTCATGTCAAGCATTCTGGCTAAATAGCCAGAAAACGTATTTTAACTTAAGCCAAAATTGTATTTTCATTGTTTTCATTCCCTTCGTTTTCATATTTACTTTTCTCTGCTATGCTTTGTTCTCATTCTTTTCTTCGAAAGCTCATACATTGAACTTTACTTGTATACTTTGTGGAGGTAATTGGCCCTTTTGCTGCAGTTCCACCATTCAAATTCAAATGTTAATTTTGTTTCGAAATGAAAAAAGAAAGAAAAAAAAAAGAAAATAGCAAATAATCTCTGGTTTTTATGATAGGCAAATTAGTTGCTGGCAATGCCGTTTCATTCCATTTTCAGTGTCTATTTCAAGACATGTTTAAGTGTTCTTGGCGACAATTTCAAGATATATTTGGCAGCAATCAAATGAAGTGCAGATGTCCTAATTACACTTGAAATGAAATCTCTTTTCTTTCAACAAAGTGTAAAATTACTTTCATGCGTTTTCAAATGGAAATCGAGATTGTCATTAACCTTATCATTTAATGTTAATGAAATATTCATTAGAACTGAGATGAACATGGATTGAGGGTAGAACTTTCTTTTGCACACCTCAAGAAACACCGAGAGATAAGGGTATTATTAAATCTCAATTTAAATGTGATAGAAATGTATATACATTTAGCTTTGAATGAGCAATATTATGTTTTTGATAATCTATTGAAAACATTCTCATTCCGCTCACTTTCTCTAAAAGGTTCTCAACTAAGAAAATCAGTTAAAAATTTGTGTTTTTTATACAAATCTTGTTATTTATCCAGAATAGAAACAAACTAAAAAGTTAGAAAATGCGAAGAATTTGTAAAACAATACGTAAAACGATATTTAAGATTCGTTATAGTAGCTGAGTCGTATACTATACTATAGAAGAATAGTCGACTGATATTGCTTTTTGCTTTTGTTATAATAGTTGTCATTTGAATTCAGATCGAAAACTGTTAGAAAAACGACAAAAACAAATCAGAAATCCAAATGATTGCACTCACATGTTTCGTCCGAAATCGATACGACAACTCAAATTCCCCTTCCGAATACGCATCCGAAATCGGATGTTTCAAATCATTTAAATGAAATCAGTCTTTTATTAAGACTGATTAGGAGATTTTTTATTTTCTACACAATAATCGGAAATTGTCGCAAAGTAAGCATATTCATTTTCATACACTTACTGTACAAATTTCCAGTTATTTTTCGGTACACCTCTTTTACGAGAGCCCTAACATCTCCCAAGAGTTTAATATTAATACGGCCATAGCAAGTATCCTAAACTTTTCGTAACATTAAACAACAAATTTCAAAAAAAAAGCACATCCGTCTAAGGGTTGACCCTTACCCAAAATTTCAAGATTCTACCATCAGTCATCGGTACACCTATGTCACCCCTAAACTAATTAATTCTATATCTATTTATCCAAGACAAATGTTATGACATTTAGTACCTAATGCTACTTTTCTACTATTCCTTTCAGCACGGACTTCCAAAATGTTTTTCGTTCACATTTTTATACCCTACAACACTATGTGTTGGGGGTATTATATGTTTGATTGGGCCAGAATTTATGTAACACCTCGAAATATTGGTTTCCCATATAGGAAAGTATATATGGATCTTCCTAGCTCGCCGAGCTGAGTCGATCTAGCTATGTATGTCCGTCCGTCTGTCTGTCCGTCTGTCCATGTTAATTTGTAATTACGCTACAGGTCGCAATTATGGCCCGATCCTTACGAAATTTTGCACGAAGGTGGGGTTAGGGTCAAAATAGAAGCCTATTTCTTTTGGAGATGATCGCCAAATGTTTAGGGGTTGAAATGGACCAAATACTGAAAAAATGTCGGATTTTGCAGTAGCTATGCAGGTCGCAATTATAGACCAATCGACGCGGAATTTCGCATGTAGCTAGAGTTTAGGGCGGGGAAGAAGCCTACCAATTTGGGTGGTTATCGGATAAAATTTAGCGGGTAAAATAGACCATATCTTTTTTGTTGAAAAAATTCAAAATTTTTCATTAAACCGCGAATATTTTAAATCCCGGCGAAATCACAAAGCCATGACAAGGTTACTTCTGGTCTTTACATTGATGTCAACATCCAACAAAACGGATATATAGCAAAATATGTGCGATATATATGTTTATCAAAGAAGATATGCTTGAAAAATCTCTTATATGTCGAGAACGGCTGAACTGATTTCGACAGTTCTCATTAATTCAGAATGGCCTCTTGGCAGGAAAGAAAAAACATCTGAAAAATTGCATAAAAATATCTCTCTAAAGATGAAAATATTAATTTTGTAAATTTTCTCATATTTTTTCAATTTTGTCATATTTTTGGCATATTTTCATTTTGAATTAAACATTTGGTAATATTTCTACAGCTAACAAAACTAAGTAGTTAGGATATCAGGATATCATATACAGATCGCATTTATGGTCCGATCCTTACGAAATTTTGCATGGAGATAAGATGAGGGTCAGAATAGAAGCCTACTCTTTTTGGAGATGATCGCCATATATTTAGGGGTTGAAATGGACCAAAAAACTGTAGGTCGTAATTATCGACCGATCCTCACGCACATTTGAATGGGGGTTACCGGACATTACAAAAGCCAAGCAGTTTTGGATGGCCATCCAAAAATATTCAATGTGTGAAATAGTTTGCCAAATTTTGTAGACAAAATACGAAAATGTCCATTCCAGTGACTTTTTGGAGAATTCACAAATACAGGAAAGACGCACTTCTGACTATTTCGTTAACGCTGATTTCGTTGAAGAATATAGTCAAATGTCTGTATCTCATATAGATGCGTTTCGGTCAAAAACCAATAATAAATGTTAATCTTTTGCCACTTCTGAGAGATTATAGGTCTTTGGGAAATATTGGTTCCAGATTTAGGAAGACCATTTACATGCAACATCTACCAATAAATTGGAAATGAGCAAATTAGTTGAAGTTGCTATTGCTCGAAAATTGGAGAACGGAACCTGATGGTTTTCTTTTATTATTTGTCACAATATCTTGTGGAATTCTTTCGAGTATCTCGCCTATATAAACTGTATCGTTTATTATAGTGTTGTAGGGTATTCAACGGTCGGCTCCGCTCGACTGTAGCCTTTGCTTACTTGTTTTATTTATCATAGACAAACCTACCTATATAAATTCAGAGCTCTAACATTTCCCAGTCGTTCAATGTTATGACAATCATAATTATAACTTTGTACTTCTCGCGCCCTTATACGACAAATTTTGAAGAAAATAGCCTCATCTCGCCCCAGGGTTGATCCTCTCACAAAATTTCACGATTACAGCATAAGACGTTTTATCTATTTTTTATGAATTAGTCAGTATATCTGTCCATCTGCCAGTCAGCCCTTTTATTTGTGTAGATTTTATTAATAGGCCGATATTTGTAAATCCAACTATAAGAAATATACAACGCAGGCTCCATCGATATGTTGCCAGTCAAAACTAAATTTGGTTAAATATTTTTATATCCCAATTTGGAACTAATCGAATTCTTTCTCCGAGAGTTACAGTGCACATCAATCACACAGATTTAGGAGCAGACTTTGTAACACTAACTGCAAACGTCGTTAAAAATATTGTTTCCAAAAGGAACATTTAATCTAAGAGCTTTATTTCTATAAGTCACATTTTGGCCGAATAAAGTGCAGCCACAAGTTGAGGTCGTTTTCTAAATAATTGTTTACGAAAATGTACATATGAATCCTTATCCATAAACGCATCTCATTAAAAGTACATTCTAAAGTTTACACTTGACATGTCTCCTTTAATTAAAACAAATGGGAATGGAAAAAAAAAACTCAAAAAACTCATCTCGCACTTCAATCATTTGTTCACGTTAGAGGCCAGGTCCATTTAACATTTTCGAATTATGGCTGCAAATATTTGCAGATGCCATACGTGCACCGCGTTTCAGTCCTTCGGCAGAGCAGTTAATTAAAAAACAGACAAAGTTCTACGTCTCATTTGACTAGAATGCCTCAAGTATTTGGCATTGTTTTTTAATGGAAAATGCCATTAAAACCAGACACCTACCGAATGAACGATGCAACGTTCATCCTTTGTAGCTGGATATTATGTAGATGATAGAACAGTTCAAAGATGGTTGGCATAACATCTTTGTTTCCTAATATTTCACATGGTTGGAAAGGAGAATGACATTTAAAGAAATGTTGATAATTTTGAAATAATTCAACTTTGATGTGGGGGGAGGCTCTTTCGTTTTGTTGGTAATATTCTTAATGTCAAAATTACTTAAAAACAAGTTAAAAAGCAGTAAGTTCGACCAGGCCGAACTTTAATACCCTCCAAAATTTGAACGAATTTGAAAATAAAATCCTTAAAAAATTCTGTTAAAATATTAAAAATACCGAATATAGCCGTTATATTGGGATCTATACGAGGTGGACCTACATAGGCATTATTATCATAAGAGATTACCATATTCAAATTCAAAACTTGAAATAAACGGTAAATAATGTAGCTAAAATCATCAAAATACCGAACATAGGGAGTTATCGTTACGTGGGAGCTATACGAAGACCTGGACAATTTTCTGTTACAGCCTGTAGCATCCATTACGAACTTCAAATATGATATGTCAAACAATTTCGGTAAGTATTGTACCTAAAATCGTCAAAATACCGAATAAAGGGAGGTATTGATATATGGGGGCTATACGAATACCTGGACTTGCATAGACAATTTTCTGTCATAGGCTGCAGTATCAATTACGAACTTCAAATACCAAATTTGAAAAATTCCGGTGAATAATGTCGGAAAAATCATCAAAATAGCGAATACCGGGAAGTACCGTTATATTGGGGCTATACGAAGACCTAGACCTGTAGTATCCCTCAGGGACTTCAAATACCAAATTTGAAACAATTCCGGTGAATAATGTCGCTAAAATTATCAAAATACCGATCGTCGGAAGGTACCGTTCTATGAGGGCTATATGAAAACGTGGACCTACATGTCCAATTTACGAACTTAACCTGCCTACTGGCAAAATAAACTTGTCTGCAAAATTTTAGCCTTTTATCTCAATTCGTTCGAAAGATAGCGGGATTACAGACAGACAGGCGGACAGACATGAATATTTACTTACATGAATATTTCGAGAAGTTACAAACGGAATGACAATGTTAATATACCCTCCATAGTAATAAAATAGTAAAATAGTAATTAATAATCTTTTAATTTGTTGCACTTAATGACACATCCTTTCTCCACAGATAAGCAAGCCTTATCATGTATTTATAAATTCCCATAAAATTGAAATTCCAAAATTATATTAAAACAAAACCAAATCTCGAATAAAGAAACATTAGATAACAAATTTTCTATGGCGAGATCTTGAAACCCTTTCATTCATTTTCCCCAACATTAATAATATGTGTTCCGCCTTTTACAGTGTGTGTTTAAATCAAACATGGTTTACACATGTGTTTGAGCAATAAATATTTACTTTGCCCCTGTAGGTGGTATTAACACCCAAATTGTTGAGACCAAGATAAATTTCTTTCACAATTCAAAGATAACAGTCGACAAAATTCCTTTTACAAACTTCAAAGGTTAATTATTTCACAACCAAGTTGTGTTGGCAAAACGAACTAAATACATCAAACAACAACAACAATGCTTTCTTCGAAAATGTTTCTTCTAATTTTTCTCCCATAGACACATAAAGTCACACGTGTCCTCCTGTTGATAAACAGGTGCTACAGATATTTTATCTACACCATGGCAGCAGGTTTCATATGACAGCTTAAAGTGTTGCCTGCCAGTTGGTGTACTAAGTCTCCAAATGCTTACACAATATGATGGTGAAGCGAAGAAGTGATAAAAATTACATAAACCGTTGCCACAATAACGGCAACAACAAAAGGCAGTGAGGTGTGAACTATTACTGTTGTTAGATGAAGTCTGGAATGTGTTGCTATCTGCACACAGACATTATACGTGTGTGTGTTAAACTATAAATGCTAGAGGAAAATTTATATAATTAGAACTTCTGTATAAATAGAAAATTTGGGTCAGATGTAATTGCCAGAACTAAATTATTTATTAAGGAAATACTGAGAGAATGACAAATATAAATACAATTTGCAAGGTCATTTGGGAAAAAAACGCAACTCATGAATTTAATGTCGTATATTACCAAGAAAGTTGTAATTTTCGGACTTAGAAATAGAACGCAAACAACTGCGTTTATTAATAACACTGAACTACAAACATAATACTATTTTGTTAGTGGTTTCAATTTAGTGCTAATGAAATACTTTTATCAAATATACTTTTTTATACCCCTCCACCTTAAAAAGGAGGGTATATTAACTTTGTCATTCTGTCTGTCTGTCCGTCTGTTGAAATCACGATACAGCCCACATTATTTGACGTAGAGCTTCAAAATTTTGCAGAACAATTTGTATTATGTCTAGGATGGTTGATAATGAAAATGGTAATATCTCATTGGTATCGGTCAATGTTTGGTATAGCCGCCATATAACGATACCTACCGATATTCGGTATTTCGATGATTTTAGCTACATTATTCACCGGAATTGTTTCAAATTTGGTATTTGAAGTTCGAAACGGATACTACAGCCTGTGACAGAAAATTGTCTGAGCAGGTTTACCTATTCGTATAGCCCTCATACAACGGTACCTCTCGATATTCGATATTTTGATGATTTTAGCGACATTATTCCCCGGAATTGTTTCAAATTCGGTATTTGAAGTTCGTAATGGCCTATGACAGAAAATTGTCTGTGCAGGTCCGCGTCTTCGTATTGCCCCCATATAATGGTACCTCCCGATATTCGATATTTTGATGATTTTAGCGACATTATTCACCGGAAATGTTTCAAATTCGGTATTTGAAGTTTGTAATGGATAGTACAGCTTAAGACGGAAAATTGTATGTACAGGTCAACGTCTTCGAATAGCCCCTATATAACGGTACCCTCCGATATTCGGTATTTTGGTGATTTAAGCGACACTATTCACCTGAATTGTTTCGAATTCGGTATTTGAAGTTCGTAATGGTTACTAAAGCCAATGACAGGTCTTCGAATAGCTCCGATGTAACGGTACCTCCCTATGTACGGTATTTTAATGATTTTAACTACATTATTCACCGTTTATTCCAAGTTTCGAATTTGAATATGGTAATGGCTTATGACAACAATGCTTATGTAGGTCCACGTCGTATAGACCCCAATATAACGGCCATATTCGGTATTTTTAAGATTTTTACAAAATTATTAGCGGATTTTTTTTTTATTTATTTATTTATTTATTTTTTTTTTTTTTTTTGAAAATTTCCATTTTCGTTCAAATGGTGGAGGGTATTCAAGGTTCTTACAACTTTTTTACTTGTTTCAAATTGAACTCGATTTTCCAAAGACGTTCAAGACGAATTCCTTTGAAACCATACTTTCTCAAGCGATGGTATGTGTTTCTTTCCATTCCAAATGAATTTATATAAAAATATAAAATAAATTTGACAAGTTGTGAAGAATTCTCAGGATCAATTTAATTCACTTTGGAACATTGTAGGGCATCATATTGATGAGTTTCGAATTCATGTGTGGATTTTTTATTTATCACCATCGATGACGATGATGCTGATGATGACGATTGCTTATTTTATTTATTGCAGCTGTTTGTGTCCATCACGTGTCTGTCGTTAATGGCCAGACAATTCCCTATGTATCGTTTCATGTGAATTGTTTTTCATTAGCACGTGTTATTTTCACTCATCAAATGAAAATATTATTGTAGCGTTTATTTTATTTTGCTTATTTTACAATCAATGGGTGATTTGAATGACAGAGTCAACGATTTGTAAATATATTCCGACACTGTAAACATCTTCATATGCCATTTTGTTAAAACCATTGACCAGTATATACCCTCAACATTATGACAATAGAGATGGAAATATGAGGATTAATAATCCTATATGTCCAAAATGTGCTTCGTCAAACACACATAAAACATCCCAAATTTTCCATAATTTTATTTTTATTGTAAAGATGTGATAAATCGATCAACGATTTCTCAAAATTAAAATTTTTCCCCACAAATTAGAATTGTTTGTAAAACCCTGAAATACATATAGCGTGAAGAAGTTAGATCTCGAATATCTCGAAATCAAAACCTTTGTATAAAATTAAATTATTATTATTATTATTTTTTTTTTTTTTCAAAGAAAAACATAGATCAATTTTGCTTGTACTCCACCGCACAAAAGGCCTTTTTTTTCTTAAAAAAATAAAAAAAAACAGCTAAGTTTGGCCCGGCCCGGCTCGGTAGAAACTTAAAAAATTTCAAAAAAAATCTGTCGGAAAATGCCGCTCAAATGAAAACCGCTATATGGGGACTATACGTAGACGGTCCTGCATAAGTAATTTATGTCACAGGCTGTAGTAACGGTTCCGAACTTTAAATACGAAATTTGAAACAATTCCGGGGAATAATGTCGCAGAAATCACGAAAATAACGAATATCGGGGGTAACCATTATATGGGGGCTATAAGATATCGTTGACCTATATATGCAATTCTCTTCTAGGATATAAAGTACTCATAAGAAAATCTTTGTGTAGAATTTCAGACAATTCCATTGAAAATGTGGCTAAAATCATCAAAATACCGAATATCGGAAGGTGCCGTTATATGGAGGATATACAATATTGCGGACCTATATAGATAATTCTCTTTCAGGCGCTAAAGTACACCTAAAGAACTTCTTGTGTAAAATTTCAGACAATTTCATTGAAAAATGTGGCTAAAACCGAATATCGGTGGGTGCAGTTATATGGGGCCTATACGATATCGTGGACAAATATATAGCCCACCTTCGAACTTGACCTGCCTGCAAAAGACAGATCTGTGCAAAATTTTAGCTTTCTATTTTTATTCGTTTGGAGTGAACCGTGATTACAACAGACGGACGGACGGACAGGGCTAAATCGTCTTAGAATTTTACGCTGATCAAGAATGGTCAAAAATTATTATTTCGATGAGTTACAAACGGAATGACAAACTTAATATACTATCTATTGTGGAGGGTATAAAAATAATGAGTCTCGAATATTCCAGACTTTGACTATAGAACCTGACCAAAGTTTGGCCTAACTGAATTCAAGAAATGTTTCCAATTTATAAACTGCATATTTTTTTCAGACTTCCGAAAAATCTTAAATGAATTTTATTTTAGAACTGTTTTAAAGTTTAAAAATCTTTTTTTAATCCCAAAAATGTTTGCAAAAAAAAAACAGTGAATTTTTTTATTTATTTAAAAACTTCATAAAAGATATTTTTATTTTTAGAGTTTGTGGAAAAATCTCTTCAATTTTATGTTAAAAGTCCTTGTCTAAGACTTCCTTAGAAAGAGTTGTGATTTCTTAGCATATTCTCTCACTTTACTAAGTAAATAATACATTCGTATTTAAATGGTACTTAGTAGTATAAATAGAGACATGCATTGTTCGTTTGTAGTGTGCGTAGCAAGGGCTTGATTTATTTATCTTTTTTCTGTTTTCTTGTTATTTACAGGTATTGTTTGTCTGCCTTTTGTTTTGTGAAGTCAAATATTTCATGAGACATGCTTATGCTGAACAAATATTCAATGTAAATTGTGTTGACATATTCCAGGAATATTGGGACATGAAAAAAGAATATGCATTATATTTGTGAAGAAGCTTTACGCATTGATTTCTATTGTTTTGCTTTCAGATATGAAGGAGCAGTGTGATACCGGCATTGTAACAGTTCAGGTTAATCAAGATGACAACAAATTAGTTTAGCATTGTTTTTGGGATTTGTGTTGCAGACACATAAAAGAAGATAAAACAAGTAAGCAAAGGCTACAGTCGAGCGGGGCCGACCGTTGAATACCCCACAACACTATAATAAACGATACAGTTTATATAGGCGAGATACTCGAAAGAATTCCACAAGATATTGTGACAAATAATAAAAGAAAACCATCAGGTTTCGTTCTCTAATTTTCGAACAATAGCAACTTAAACTAATTTGCTCATTTCCAATTTATTGGTAGATGTTGCATGTAAATGGTTCCTAGATCTGGAACCAATATTTCCCAAAGACCTATAATCTCTCAGAAGTGGCAAAAGATTAACATTTATTATTGGTTTTTGACTGAAACGCATCTATATGAGATACAGACATTTGACTATATTCTTCAACGAAATCAGCGTTAACGAAATAGTCAGAAGTGCGTCTTTCCTGTGTTTGTGGATTCTGAATGGACATTTTCGTATTTAGTCTACAAAAGTTGGCAAACTCCTTTACACATTTAATATTTTTGGATGACCATCCAAAACTGCTTGGCTTTTGCAATGTCCGGTAACCCCCATTCAAATGTGCGTGAGGATCGGGCGATAATTACGACCTGTCGACAATTTTGCAGTTTTTTGGTCCATTTCAACCCCTAAATATATGGCGATCATCTCCAAAAAGAGTAGGCTTCTATTCTGAACCTCATCTTATCCCCATGCAAAATTTCATAAGGATCGGGCCATAATTACGATCTGTATATGATATCCTGATATCCTAACTACTTAGTTTTGTTAGCTGTAGAAATATTACCAAATGTTTAATTCAAAATTAAAATATGCCAAAAATATGACAAAATGGAAAAAATATGAGAAAATATTACAAAATCAATATTTTCATCTTTAGAGAGATATTTGTATGCGTTTTTTAGACATTTTTCCTTTCCTGCCAAGAGGCCATTCTGAATTAATGAGAACTGTCGAAATCAGTTCAGCTGTTCTCGACATATAATAGATTTTTAAGCATATCTTCTTTGATAAACATATATATCGCACATATTTTGCTATATATCCGTTTTGTTGGATGTTAACATCAATGTAAAGATCAGAAGTAACCTTGTCATGGCTTTGTGATTTCGCCGGGATTTAAAATATTCGCGGTTTTATGAAAAATTTTGAATTTTTTCAACAAAAAAGATATGGCCTATTTTACCCGCTAAATATTATCCGATGACCACCCAAATTGGTAGGCTTCTTCCCTGCCCTAAACTCTAGCTACATGCGAAATTCCGCGTCGATTGGTCTATAATTGCGACCTGTATAGCTACTGCAAAATCCGACATTTTTTCAGTATTTGGTCCATTTCAACCCCTAAACATTTGGCGATCATCTCCAAAAGAAATAGGGTTCTATTCTGACCCTAGCCCCACCTCCATTTTTAATTTCGTGAAGATCGGGCCATAATTGCGACCTGTAGAGTGATTACAAATTAACATGGACAGACGGACAGACGGACAGACGGACGGACGGACATACATAGCTAGATCGACTCAGCTCGGCGAGCTAGGAAGATCCATATATACTTTCCTATGTGGGAAATCAATATTTCGTGGTGTTACATAATTTTTGGCCCAATCAAACTTATAATACCCCCAACACATAGTGTTGTAGGGTATAAAAATGCAAGAAATTCAAACTCCATATTTTTTAAATATTTTTTTAATTTTATTGAATGAAAACAAAAAATGTCGAAAATAGCATCAAATTTTAAAATAAGTTCAAATTTGTTCGAATTGGTCATCTTTGGCACGAACTATGTCCTTCAAACGGCCAATGAAACCGTCACACGCTACCCGGATGTTGCTCAGCAGTATTTTGTTCCATTTCCCGGCGAAGCGTTTGCTTGAGGTGATCGACACATTGGTATTTTTTAGTGCCAACATTGCTTTCCAAAATATTCCAGATACAATAATCCAACGGATTGGTATCCGGAGATTTTGGTGGCCATTGTGTGCTGGAAATGAAGTGAGGAACCTTATTTTGTAAAAATTCTTGGGTGGCGTGTGCTAAGTGCAGTTGATGGTGTTGAGTTTTGTTAAAAGCGAAGCCACTCCTTAGCTCTTTTGAGTCTATTTTTTTTGTTGCGGTGTAAGTTCTTGCACTTTTTGGAATTTCAATGGCTTTACCCCGAGCTCATTTTTCAATATTTGCCAAATGGAATATTACGATATGTTCAGCTCACAATTTTTCGGCCACTGTGATGCGGGTTTTGATCAAGTCGCTTCTGTCTATATTAGCTTCACAAAAAAATATTTTTCTTCTCTAACGTTTTCTGAAAATTTGTTTTAGAGTTATAGGGAAAGTTTCATACAAATCGCATATTTTAAACAACTCATGAAAATCTAAAAAAAATCTAAAAAAAATCCGTTGAATGTCATATAAGAAAATGAAGATTATCAACAAAATCGTTAAGGTATTCTCATACCTAATGATTTGTGCTTATTCGAATTCTAGATCTGGGTGACTAAAACTTCAAGATATGGATTCAATAGTCAAATTCCCGGCTTACCAAACCATGAGATCGTCGGATACAACATCGAAAGTATTGGGTCTACTATGAAACTCATTTATGTTTGATATTTGAAAGATAAAACCACGAAGTCCAACAGGCCTCCTTAAACAAAAAGAAGACATCCAAACTTTTTACGGCAGGTGCTCTGTAATGACTGGAATACCTTTAGGCCTTAAATGATGAATAGAAGACTTTCAGCCTTCTATGGCGACTAAAAGACCCTCAGGTCCTCTGAGGCGACTGGATAACCTTGAAGTCCTCTATGGCGACTAAACGATCTTTAGGTGATATATGGCGACTAGAAGACATTAAGTTATTTTATGGCCATTGAAAGATTTTCAAGTCCTCTACCGCGAATAGGAGACATTCAGCTCTTCTGTGGCGACTTGAAGATTTGACTTGAAATCTTTTATTGCGGCTAGGAGATCTCCAGGTCTTCGAATAGAATACCTCCATGTTTGATATAGTGACTATGGCGAATATAACTGCTCCAGGTCTTCTTTGGCGACTTGAAGACCTTTAGGTCTTCTATGGCGAGTGGAATACCTCAGGGACTTCTATGGCGACAGGGAATCCTCCAGGTCTTCTATGGTAACTAGAATACCTCCAAGTTTGATATGGAGACTAGAAGACCTGGAAGTTTTCTATACAACTTGGAGACCTTCAAGTCTTCTATAAAGACTAGAAGTCCCCTCTGGGGACTACAAGACCTACAGATTTTCTATGGCGAATAGAGGAACACCATGTTCTCTCTGGGTCTTATATGCTGACTAGGAGACCTCCATGTCTTCTATAGCGACTACAAGATATCCAGGCTTCCAATGGCAACTAGAAGACCTAAATGTATTCTATGGTGACTAAAGAGATATCTAGATCCTCTGTGACGGCTAGAACACCCGTTGGTGATTGGAGGATTTTCAGATCTTCTTTGGCTATTTGAATGCCTCCATGTTTACTGACGGAAAGACCTCTAGAGCATATACAAGACAAACATCATTTATATAATATCAATATGTGTTAAAAATCTAAAATTCTCTATATGGCTTGATGATAGTAATGAAAAGAAAAGCGGAAAAATAAATAGTCTTTATGGGGTCTAAAATGGTATGTTACAAACGAAATGAGAAAAGCATTATGATCTTCGATTTACGGTAGAGGATATCAAAAAATATTTGGCTTACAAAAAAATTTAACAGAAATAAAGCACTTCCCAAACCACTCTGTAATGTTATTACATAAAAGTAAAGGACTCTTGAAAATATTCGAAAAAACATATACATTGACTAATTCTAATACAATTTGAGTGTCATTCATGAACATTCAATAGATTTGTGTTTCATATGTTAATTTGTTGATATAGTTGAAATAATATTAACAAAACCAATTTTATTAGGATACTTGTGATCTTTTCAAATGTATGTTTTTTATTTAAGGTTTCGTGAGATATATGTGGCCACAATTTTCCGTTATAAATTTTGTTCAATTATAAATTTTTATTTTCATAATAATTGTTTTTGTTTTTTTTTTCAACAATTTCATTTCTACCCATATCGATTACCTTTCCCATTTGCCCAAAAAATTACATTGTGTTATGAGCAAATTCAGTTAAAGTGCTCATTTGTTCGCCGAGAATGAAATCTAATTTTGTTAAACATATGTCAGAATGTATCTGTCTTCCTATCTGACGAATGAATATTCTGTGCATTTGTCGTTGTGATGCTTCCAAACAAGTGTTTGTTGCCGGCAAATTGACACAATGTTGAGATTGCCAGATATGTAAGTGTATGCCTGTTAGCATGAATGCCATCATTGTTTTAGAAAGCCATGTTGATGAAAATAAGACAATAAACATAACCATAATCATTAAATTTGATTATTATTGTCGTTTCTATGAAAATAACAAACAAATTTCAAACTATTCATAGATTTTGATATTTCTGTGGAAATGAAAATAAATGTTCACCTCTGAGCGACCGACCGTATGTTGAATCGATATTGTGGCAGTTATTTTAATGGGATTTAAATTGAAATAATGATCCATAACACGTAATGAGGAGAAAACATTGTTGTTTGTGGTTCTGTAACTTCAAGTATGACGTGTTTTTAGGTGAAGTGGTTTTCGTAACTTTTTGTCAAAGTATAAGACCAAGTGTAATTCCAGGAAGGATTTGGTTGACCAAAAAATTGAATTTTTTTTTTTTGAATTAAAAAAGAAGGAATAGAAAATAGTTTTTTCAAAGCAATATACCAAGTGTATTTCCAGGAAGGACTTGGTTGACCAAAAAATTTAGTTTTTTTTAATTAAAAAGAGAATGGGAATCAATGGAAAATAGTTTATCATCAAAACATCTCTTGTTGGATTACTAGGAACTCGCAATGGAAAACCATATGTAAAACTTAAATAGTGGATATTTTTGTTCTTTTATGTGAGAATTTAAACTAAACAAGTAAAAAAAAACAGTAAGTTCGGCCGGGCCGAACTTTTAATACCCACCACCTTAGGTTAATGGAAACACTAGAGCCAATTATGAGCCACAAATACCAATTTTTAGACATATTCGTGGGAAAATTTGGCAAAAATCATTAAAATACCGAATACCGGGAGGTACCGCTATATAGGGCTATACAAAAGCGTGGACCTATACATACAATATTTCGCCAACAGACCTAGAACTCATTATGACCAACAAATTCCAATTCTTAGAAAAATCCGTGATAAAAATTCATCAAAATACCGAATATCGGAAGATACCGTTATATGGAGGCTATACCAAAGCGTGGACCTACACATATAATGTTTCGGCGCACGAACTAGGACCCATTATGATCTACAAATACCAATTTTCAGACAAATCCGTGAAAAACTGTGTTAAAAATCATCAAAATACCGAATATCGGGAGGTACCGTTATATGGGGGCTATACCAAAGCGTGGACCTATACATGCAAAGTTTCGCCACCGGAGCTATAATCCATTATGACTAACAAATACCAATTTTTAAACAAATCCATAAAAAAATGTGGCAAAAATCATTAAAATACCGAATATCGGGAGGTACCGTTACATGGGGACTGATAAAAATGAAGTATTTTAAAAATCATATTCAACCATTGCACTTATGAAATATATAAATTCAATGCACTAACCCAAGTGTTCAGCCTGGTTCGCCATTTTTCTAATTTCATCACATTTTAATGTCACATTGAACTCAATTTCATTACTCTTTGTTAGTTATTTTGAATAAATTTTATTGATTTGTTATTATTTGCTATTTGTTTATACTTTTGACACGTGTCTTATTTTGCATTAGCTATATTGACATTATATTAAAAATTTTGTTCGATTGTGTCGCATGTCTGGCTATGCATTGATATTAATGCCAACTATGAACCGGCCGGACAATGATGAATTCATATCTAATATTGAGTGAATATGATTATGTCCTCTGTATGTTGTCCTCATATTTAATGTATTTTCAAACAAGTCACTGAACTCTTTTCTGATTTCTATTGTCAAAACAAAGGTTATGATGGATTTTGTGGGTGGTAGTAAAATAGACTGATACAATTAAAAAAGTTGATTCAAACAAAGGGTAGCAAAATAAAAATTTCTAAACATTTGCACATTGTTATTAAAAATAAAGGATAATTCAATATGAAATTGATGTAAAATAGTTCGATTGTAAATCATACTTAATAAAACGCAATCAAGACCGAATCTGTACAAACTACCTGATGTTTAACTAGTAATAATGCTTTCGAGAAAAGATGACTCATGTCCAGTTGGGAATTTATGCTGATCTTTAAATCTGGAGGAACCATAATAAGAAGCTACATAAATAGGGGATTTATATAAAACTAATTAATTAATTAATTATAATCTTTAAATAAATGTAATGTAAAATTAAAAAAAAAAATAGAAAAAAATGTTAAAGAAAGTTCAAAAATCGGTCGGGGATGACTTTATAATTGGGCTGTTATTAATCATTTGGGGCACAATAAACATTAAATCGGATAAAAATATATCCAAATCTGAGCTGATCGTGACGAAATTTGAAACACCTACTTCTGAGCTGTATCTGATATCTGGTACCAAAGATCGTTGTTGTGGAGTGCATATTGCGCATGTGAGGGACTTAAGACGCAAATTCGATGAAACATATATATGGGGGCTGTAGCTATACCTGAACCGATTTTCTCCAAACTTGAATTACATGTTTCTTGGCTGAGTTCGGTCGGATGTGCTGAAACACATCCTATTTGGACAAATATTACACATTTGGCGCACAATAAACTTGATCGTGTTAACTCGGCAAAGAGGTCAGCTCATGGATAGCAAGGTTGGCACTAAAAAATAACAAAGTGTTGATCACCTCAAACAAGCGCCGGGAGTAGACCAAAATACCACAGACGGTTTCATTAGCCGTTGGAAGGCCAAGGGTGACCAATTCGAACAAATCTAAACTTATTCTAAAATTTGATGCTATTTCCGACATTTTTTGCTTTCATCCAATAAAATTAAAAAAAAAATGTAACAAGTAAAATAACATTAAGTTCCGCCGGGTAAACTTTTAATACCCTTCACCTTAGGGTAAAGGAAACATTAAATCCCATTATGACCCACATATACCAATTTTTAGACATATTCATAGGAAAATGTGCCAAAAATCATCAAAATACCGAATATCGGGAGGTGCAGTTATATGGGGGCTATACCAAATCGTGGACCTAAACATGCAATGTTTCGCCAAAGGAGCTAGAACCCTTTATAACCTACAAATACCAATTTTCAGACAAATCCGTAAAAAATGTGGCAAAAATCATCAAAATACCGAATATCGGGAGGTACCGTTATATGGGACTATACCAAAACGTCGACCGATACATCTCATTTTCAATACCAACCATCCTAGACACAATACAAATTGTTCTGCTAAATTTTGGCGATCTACGTCAAATAATGTGGCCTGCATCTTGATTTCAACAGACGGACACCGCTAAATCGACTTAGAATTTTATGCTGATTATGAATATGTATACTTTATGGGATCTACGACGAATATTTAAGGATGTTACAAACGGAATGACAAAGTTAATATATCCTCCTTTCCAAGGTGGAGGGCGTTTGATTTTGTTGGACTGGTTGATTTTGACAAATGGTTATTGGCGGTTATTTCAAAAACGAAATCTACAAAGATGGATTTGGACCTAAGAGGAGTCTAACATATTATAGTATTGTAGGGTGTCACGTCGTCGGCCCCGCTCGTCCATAGCCTTTGCTTACTTGTATTATTAAACCCTCCACCTTGGAAAGGAGGGTATATCAACTTTATCATTCCGTTTGAAACATCCTTAAATATTCGTCGTAGGCCCCATAAAGTATATATGTTCATAATCTGCATAAAATTTTAAGTCGATTTAACGATGTCCGTCTGTCTGTCTATCCGTTCGTCTGTCTGTTGCAATCAACGTACAGGCCACATTATTTGACATAGATCGTCAAAATTTCGAAGAGCAATTCGTATTGTGTCTAGGATGATTGGTATTGAAAATGGGATATATCGGTCCACGTTTTAGTATAGTCCCCATATAACGGTACCTCCCGATATTTTTATTATTATTCGGTATTTTTATGATTTTTGTCACATTTTTTCAAGGATTTGTCTGAAAATTGGTATTTGTAGGTCATAATGGGTCCTATCTCGTGTAGCGAAACATTGCATGAATGGGTCCACGTTTTGGTATAGCCCCCATATAACGGACCTCCCGATATTCGGTATTTTGAGGGTTTTTATAAAAATTTTTCACGGATTTGTCTAAAAATTGGTATATGTTGGTCATAAAAAGTTCTGCCTGAGGTGGCGAAACATTGTTTGTATAGGTCCACGTTTTGGTATTGCTCCCATATTCCGTATTTTGATGATATTTGCCACATTTTTTCACGGATTTGTCTGAAAATTGGTATTTATAGGTCATAATGGGTGCTACTTCGTGTGGTGAACTATTGTATGTATGGGTCCACGCTTATGTTTTGTCCCATATAACGGTACCTCCTGATTTTTTGGTATTTTAATGATTTTTGCCACATTCCCCCATAAATATATCTAAAATTGGTATTTGTGGGTCATAATGGGTTCTAATGTTTCCTTAGCCCTAAAAGTTCGGCTCGGCCGAACTTAATGTTTTTTACTTGATTTCATATATCTTTAACGTATTTCCTTTTTTGTGCTTCTACGGTATTTCATTTGTCTGCATTATTATTTGTGGCAATTTAAATATTTTTCGTAGGCCCGTCTAGACTCTGTCATTTAGCTATCTTTTAAATGAGATGCAATTAGAATTTCTAATCATCAATATTCAATAAATTTACGATCACAATTTTTCGAATTAATTGAAACCACGTGAAATTTATTTTATTTTATGGATAATTTAAAATGGTTACCACTTAAATTGTTCGACATGGAAAAATGGAGAAAATAGTTTTTTAATCAAATTAGTTAACATTTTTTAACTAGAGAACTTAAATAAATTGCCTGAAATAAAGTTATTTTAGTTTTCTTCGTCGAAAAAGACTGAAGGACTACAAGATAACATTATGTAAGAAATGTTACAATTCCTAAAAGTTTCTACATGTACGCGCTTTAATGATCTTCGAATAGAAAGAGTTCCAATACCACATTTCCTTATGGCCATAAGGAAGTTTATTGCCCTTTAACAAGTTTTGCAAGAGCATAAATCCCCAAGATAGGTTAAGGCTAATTAATATAGAGGAGTTTTGTGTGTGTGGGTTGTCTTTAACTATTTTGCTTAAGATTTATTTTGATGTAGGGAGCCACACATTATTGTTTTATTTTTGTGTCCATTTAATCAAATTCGGGGGTTTTTGCTTGCTAATAATTACCGATGGATAAGTAAATTAAATATATTTCGGCTTTTATTGTAGACAGTATTTAAGTCATAAATATTTTTAGGTGGCTGAATTTAAAATACAAATAGAAAAGAGGAGATTTCTTAGAAGTATAATTGACATTGTAACACATGGATGGGTACAAAGTCAGGTGACATGTTCCAAATCCTCGTGGCTATTAAAAATGATTTAAAAATAAATACTTTTGATGATTATTCAAAAATCGGCACAATTAAATTTTGAGGTATTGCCAACAAAATTAATGATTAAATTTTAAAAGAGATTAAATGCTGTAATCAGTCTTTGACCTTGACTAGTATGCGAAAAAATATAACTTTAATAGCTTTAAAAAAGAAGCCCACTCATACTGAACATTTAAATTATGAAAATAATTTTAATTTATTTTATATTAAAACAAATGTTTAGTAAATAAAAAAACAATTTTAACACTGCCAATGCTTTCTCTTGCCGATTGAAATTTGTTCCCAAAAACAACTGATTCTAATTAGCATTCTTGTTTTGTATTTTACTGCGAAATGCAACTGCAATTGCAAATAAGCGTTTGCAACGCGACTATTGACTGCAAGTGGTGGAAAATTAATTGGTACTACTTACAATGAAAAACTTGCGGAACTTAATTAAATTCGAAAAATATTGGAATTGTGTTTGTTCAAGAAAATGGAAAATCCAAAACCGTGTAGTTTCTATAGAGAAATTTATAACAAAATCTCCTTTTAAGAAGGAATATAATTTTTTTCATTTGTCTACAACTTTTTGAAACTAATAAGATTTATGATGAAAAAATTAATCTTAATTAATAAAAGAGTAGTATAATGAATGTGCGACTGAATGGCTGGTTGATTTAACAGTTCAATGTTTCAATATTCCAGCCAAAACGCAAAATGTACTCAACTTAGTAGTTCTTACATTTTAGTTCGAATTTCAAATATTTCAAGATTCTAGCTTTAGCCGTTTCGCATGGGCGTTGATGAATAAGTCACTTAGTCATTACTGAACTCTTTGAAGTACATTTTGCACATTCTTCCTACACATTTTTAATTCATTAACAAAAATTCATTTTTTTTTGTAATATTTTAATGTAATTTAAAAATAATATCTTGTGACTTGATTGTGTTATCGCGTCTTCAATTAAATTCAATGATCAATGAGACCTAAATAAGTTTGCGGTTCACCATTCGAACATAAAATTCCGGAAAAGTATTTAATACAAAAAAAAAAAAAAAATAATCCTGATTGCAATACCCTTGAAAACTGAGATTATGTATTAGAAATATTGTGAAAGAGATTCAACATTTTCTTGTCGTAGATTTGGAAAAGTTATTAGAAAATAAATTACTTATCTGTCTCGTGGAAAACAAACAATCAGCTATAGAAAAAGGGAAAAACTTTGATATATTAATGACTGTGACATGATGATATTGAATCTAAACTTTGGTAATCAATTTACCATTAATCAAAGCCGTTGAGATAGCAATGGAAATTTTTCAAGATCAAGTAAATTTAGGAAAAGACTTCTGAGAGTCACTCTTGATGAAAGAAACTTTTCATGAAGGTGTTTTCATTTACATTTTAATACTATTTCTCTTTAATATAATTTTTAGAGATATGAAAAGGTATTGAGTATTCCGAATATGAGAGTTGTTCTTTGGGAGGAGGAATGTAGATTTTTCTACATTTTTTTGCTACATTTACATTCGTGATCTAAAGAATTTCCACCTACAATAAAAACCATCAAACTGCTCTTTACAGAATTTTTTAATTTCCAACATTCTCCAGAATTGCCACATGGGAATTCGACAAAGAATTACGGTTGCGGATGCAATTCTTAATTGTAAATAAAATTTAAATCCCTCTTTTCTTAATTGCTTTTAAGAAGAAAAAATGATGAAGAACAAGAAATTCAAAAACCACTTTCATGTAGGTGAATATGTAAGTAATCACATCCCGTTGGATATTAAAGAGAAACAAATTCAACAATTTAATATAAATAATGTTAACATACCACCACTGCAATTTGTATGAAATATGAATGTGTATGTGTAGCAGCTGTTGTCATTTTGTTGGCATTCAACTGCTTATTTGATTCTGTTGAAGCATTCCTCGCTGAAGGATGAATCGTGTTTTAGAACAAAGACTGCATTTCTTGTTGCCGCAACAAGAATGTATGTGGTTGAGCATTGTGTTCGTATGGAACACAACTATGTGTTTTATTTAGAAACAATAGTTCTAAGCGAATTATAATCCACAGTCATGACAACAATAACTGCCAGTTGTAGGAGTGTCACATATGTATGTATGTTGATTGATATCGTTGTATGCTTCTGATATTAAAACCGCCCAACATTTTATACAAGTATACAATATAAGAAACGACACCACACTTCATATTTAATCAATAATAAATGTGCCAAGTGTATTGAACTCCATTTTCCCTCCACATACCCATATTTATTTCATTGTCATGTTAACCGACTTAATTGGGTCTCATGAATATTCAATATCAAAATTATAGTTATGGCTTCGTGTTGCACACATTGCCATTTATACATGCATTCATACATACATTCGTATATTTTATTTGGTATCCTGTAATTTGTGGATGCGGAATTTATTGTGACTGACACCATAACCACATTTTAAACAAGACAAGATTCATGCGATGCCGGATATAAATTATTCATCAGAACATTTACATGTACATAAATACATTAACAATGAGGGAATTATCAAAGCAATAGCATTTCCACATAATCAACAATTAACTAATAAAAGTTATATTTATTAATAATTATAATTGGGTGTGTGTTAGTTAGCAGATGTCTTATTGTTCAAATTAATTAATATTAAGTAAAAAAATATGTATGTATAAATATTAAAAAAAAAAAAAGTGGTAAGAGAATATGGATTCTTGTAAGAGTATTTTGAAAGGACCATTTGGGGCATAGTCAAGAATTTTTAAAGAATATTTTTCAATCATTACTTGATAAGAAAATCCACAGTCCATTTAAATGTTCTTTAAAGAAAATGTTCTTAAAACGTGAATGTTTTAAACAATATTTTTTATGGATAATTTTAGTTATAAGCGTGGAATTTTTAAAGAATATTTTTGACAGACCATTTGAGCAATATTGGTGCATATTTTAAAAAAGGGCCAAATGTATTGTATTAGCCGATATTTTTAAAGTACCATTTAAATAATAAACGTCGATTTAAAAAAATCAAAGGATAATTTGCTTCATGATCGTGAATTATTAATGTAACATTTTCTGAAAATAAATCAGATTTTTTTAAAAACTAATTTTAAAGGACCAATTTTTAAGGACCAATCGTGATTTTTTTTAAATCTTTTCTGAAGGATATTCTGATTTTTTAAGAATACTTTTTAAGGCCCATCAGATTCATACTCATGGTAATATTAAGGAAGTAAAGTCATTTCAAATTAGGCTTTCCATCTCTGCATTTTCTGTAATTAACCTTGTCAAATTTCACTGAATAAAAATAGGTTCCCATCTTTGGATTAATAATGGATTAATAAATATAAATGTAGTGTTGTCAAATGAATAATTTTGAAAATTTTTAAACATATGATTGCATGACTTTACCTTCTTAGTTCTACCAGAACTTTTAATAAATATTTTTGAAGTAAAAAGATTTATATAAATTTTTTTGTTTTTTAAATTTGGGAAGGATCAATTTTTGGAAGAATCAGCTGAGCGATAAAAGATAATTTTTTAAGTATATATTTCTAGCACCATCTGATCCCATATAGGGATTCTAGCACCTTCAGCCTCATCTATACATAGGACATAAATTAAATCACTTAGAAATAACGAATTTAGACTCCATGGTAGATCCAAATGCTTAACCAAACTTAGGTCGAGTTTCGGTGAACACCTTCTTGTACATCCCCCACACATTGTCAAAATTTTCAAGAAGAACAATCTTTGCACACCTTAAGATTAAAAATCGATTGACTGCATCCATCCCGTCCTTTCTTTTCCACTCCTTCTGGTACCTCCTCCACAAAGCGCGGCTGTCCAACATGTATTGGAAGGTGTGACAAAAATGCTTCCAAACAACTATTCGATCTGATTTTTTAGAAAAATTGTGAATATTGGTCAACGTTTAGGCAGAGTCCCCATGCAACTGTATCCTCCGTTTTAGAGAAATTTGAAGATTTAAGGTACATATTTAATTTAAATTGACTGAAATTTGATATCTGGTGTTCTAAATGGATACTTGCTGCCCTTGCAAAATAATGTCACTATGGGTCCACAATTTGATATAGCTCCCATGGAAACCTACCCCCGATTTTGGTTCCATGCAGGATTTTTACCAATGTTATCAATCGATTTTGCCGAAATTTAACATTTCTGTTTGAGATAGGGTAAGAAATTGATGTGCCAAAAATTGTCAACATTGAATGTTTTTTTTTTTTTTTAAAGGAGAAACATAAGAGTTTATTTCTACTGCGGTTAGAAGTGAAAATATGGATATTTATATAAAAAATATCGATAGGACCATAAAATATATCAATTAATCTAAAAATGATAGATAAAACTCTAACATTTGTAAGTTTTAAAATAAAGTCCATATTTTTTACGTTGGTAATGTATATCTTTCGTAAAATGAGAAATTTTTGTGTCCGATTCACTTCAATATTAATACATTCCAATATTTTGACCTATGTTTCAAAATGGTTAACTAAAGATCTTCTCTTTCTAGTACAATGACCAAATCGTAAGAAATTTTTTTCCAAAGATTTTTTAAGAATAGACTTTGAAGCACCATCTGAGTCGTAATAATAGTTTAAAAATAGTAGGAGCATGTCTCAACGGAGTGTTCATGTTACCGTAGCTAAAATAGCAATTTTTACAAAACAAATATCCCTCAACAATTTGTTAAGAATGTTAAAACAAAATACATGTTTTAGTTCGCATGCAACATGTTTCAACCTCAATTCATCAACATATGCAAGAAAATGGATGTGCTACCATTTCGAAATACGGCGAATTTGCTCATTCAACGCTTTCATAAAATATTTTTCATTGTTTGTCTTCGCTCAGCTAGACTCCGTAATACAAAACCACTTTCATTCACAAATTCCCTTATCTATCGCAGTGGTATGAACTCATTTCATAGGATTTTTTCGCTATTTGCTTTTATCAGCATTAAATTCAATGTTACCTTATCTCTCTTTTACAGGCCACAAAAGGCGGAAGAATATTGTTGTTTTATGGGCTTTTGTTTTCACTTGAATATTTCACACGGTTGGCTTTGTCGGTCGCTCAACATGATGACATTGTATCCTAAAAAAGGAGGTCTACAATAATTTTTCATCACAACAGGATTGTGGTTTATGTTGACGTTCACACACAGCAATGTGGTTTTACAGTTTAACTACTAAACGAATGAATGTCATAACATGTCGATGGGAAATGTATTAATGAAAGAGAGGATAAATGTGGGTTGTAGGTTACAATGTTTAAATGTTTTCTATACTTGTAAAAATTTTATAAAATTCATTGAAATGACACATTTCGTCAAATTTGTATTGGTTTGATGTGCACAACAATGATGTTGCCCCTTCGAAAATAAACGAAAATAAATGAAATTGTATGCCACATGCCCACAAACGATACAATCGGTTGTTACAATATGCCAAATATCAAAAAATTTTGCTTTTTGTGCAACCGAGACACAAATTCCTACAACCGGCCCACAAACGATACAATCTTGAATACAACCTCTCCAAGTCGTACAACCAGTTGTATCGTGTATGGCTGTATGGCTTGCAAAAATGTAATAGATTTGCCTTTTTTTATATAATTAAGGGATAGTTCGTTCTAGCTCTAACCTCGTACAAAATTTCATTCAGATTAGTCTATAATTGTCTTGTAGAGCAACTGCAAAAACTGGAAATGGCCATTTCATCCCCAAATATTTTGTAAACATCTCCATAATGTAAAAACTTCTATTCTGACCCTAACCTTAACTCTATGTGACTTGCTAGACTATCTCAACTCGCCGAGATATGGTGCCTATGCGTGCCTCTAGGAACAATATTTCGAAGTCCTACAAACTTTTTGTCCCAATCAAACTTTTAATCCTATCATAACCTACAATCTATAACTCATATATAACTATAACTAACATATATATAACTCATATATAACTATATACCTATAACCATTTTCTCCCCTTTATTTCCTTCATAATAATTACTTAAAGCTATCCCTACTTACCATAATTTTCCAGTGACAATTTTGAATTAAACCAGCAGAATTTATTGCTGTCATCTCCAAGTTCCACTAATTTATCAAAACAATCAACAATTAATGTGAGAACCTAGTTGTCCTAAAAAAGTACATACTTACTTCTTGATTTGGATGGATGTCAAAGACATTAACGACAACAGCGGCTAAAACAATAGCAACACCACCAACAACACCAAAACGAAGATCATTGTCTTAACGAAAGAAAAAGTTCTCAATGGTGGCATTGAAATGTCACTTCTGCCGCCAAGTGGTTTTCGCTGGCTCAGTCGAAGCAATTTGTTTTGGTATCTTTGGTATGATCCTTCTTCAATCAATAATGCTTTCCATGCTCAGACAAACAATGTCATTGTCCCTACGAAGGCATTGTTCTTTATCTACATCGCTTCATCATCGATTGATTCAAGTGGTATTAACCAACCAATCCAGCACATTCAATTCAAGGCATTCTCTTTTTGTTTGTTTCTCACTCTGTCTCTTTCTTATTCGTGCTCTTCGTGTACATCTTCATCTTCATAATTTTCTTGAAAGTTGTTTAAATTTGTTCAAGGCCCAGAAATTCATTAAACTTGGAAAATGTTTGAAATCGTTGACAAGTTCATTGGACTTCATTAGGAAATAATGTTTAATCATACCGCCTTGCTCTGGTGTTAAAGACCGAAAAGGAGAATTGATAAATATTTGTATAGGCCTTCTGGTTATGATTCGTTTGTATCGAAAAAAGAGTTTGAAAATGAAAAATTAAATCGAATTTTGTGGGAAAAGAAATAAAGCCAACATGACAAAAAAAAATCAAAAATATGTCAAGGAAATCATTGTCGTATTATTTGAAAATTTAATATCTGTGTTACAAAATTTATTAGAAGGAATCTTTGAAGAAAGAAAATTCCACCTTCACATGAAGTTGTTTTATTGATATCGTTAATCAAACGCGCAGTGAGTAGGAAATTTAAATTGTTTAAATAAATACCTTTGATTTTTGCCCGCCCAGTAGGTAGAGAATATTTTTATACCCTCCACAATAAATTTCGCCATTCCGTTGGGCTTGTTGAAGAGTTAATATGTCTATGATCATCATAAAATATGTAACGAAGTTAGTCCGTCTATCGAAATCAAAAGAGAATTCACTATTTTTAAGACCAGTAAGGAAAGCTCAAAAGTCGGGCGGGGCCGACTATATGATACCCTACACCACTATGCATATTTAGTAGAGCTCTCGTAAAAAGGTTTATACAGGGCATTTCAGAGCTCTATTAGATATTTGGTACAAAATCAAAATATATCTAATTCTATCGTGCATTTTACGAACTATAGCTATTCTCCTAATTTACGTTTTGGCTTCTAGACTGAATTAGGTCTTATGTACGAAAATTCAGGTGATTTGGGCTGATATTGACCATTTAGTGCACATTTAACCCGAAATCGGATGAAGATATATATGGGAGCTATATCGAAATCTGAACCGATTTCGATAAAATTTAAAACAGCTCCATCTAATACCTGGTACCAAATGTCACGGTTATGGAGTGAATATTACGAATATATGGGACTAAAACACTAAATCGGATGAAACATATATATGGTTGCTATATCTATATCTGAACCGATTTCCACTAAATTTGATATACTTGCTTCTAGGCCGAACTCGGTTGGGTGTGCCAAAATTCAGGTAATTTGGACTGATAGTGGACATTTGGTGCACATTTAACCCGAAATTGGATGAAGATATATATGGGAGCTATATCTAAATTTGATCCGATTCTCACCAATTTCAATAGGGTTCGTCCTTGGGCCAAAAAAATATTGTTTGGAAAATTTCATCTCAATCGGATAATAAATGCGACCTGCATTTTGTTCACAAGAATACATGGACACACGGACGGACGGACGGACGGACGGACGGACGGACAGACGGACGGACATGCATAAATCGACTCAGAAAGTGATTCTATGAAGGTTCTCAAAAGTAACTATGGGTCTAACTCGTTTCCTTCTCCATGTTACAAACAAATGCACAAAGACATAATACCCTTACCACTATGTGGTGTAGGGTATAATAAGGGGAATATATTTTGTATTCGAAATGAATTAACTGAACCAACCAACACCACTTAGCGGCATAATTGATATTTCAATGCCACCATTGTGAATTTTTCTCTCGTTTAGAGTTTACTTTGGGAATTTATGTGAATTAGATCATACCAACTATTAACCAAATAATATTGTGGTATAAGGTATGATATGACTTCGATTAGGATAATGTTAAAAAAATATTTATTGGACCTATAGACATACCGGACCTAGTTTTACTAAATGGAAAAAATCGGTTTAATATGAAAAAATCTGTTGAATTTGGAATATATGGTAAGCAATATCTGTAAAATCTGGTGAAGATGTGTATCGAAGGTGTATAAAAATCTGAACCGATTTGAACCGAAAATTTGGCCGATGTTTTTTGAGCTCCATAAGCTATCTGGTACCTAATATAATTCTTGTGGAGTGCATATTACGCATGTGAAAGCTAAAGCTATATCTGGACCGATTTTCACCAAAACTTGAGGTACCTGTTTCTAGACTAAATTTGGTCGGATGTGCCAAAATCCCGGTAATTTGGTCCGATATTGGCCATTTGGTGCACAATCAAACCGAAATCGTTTGAATATGTGTATGAGAGCTATATCTAAATTTGAACCGATTCTCGCAAATTTCAATAGGGGTTGTCTTTGGGCCAAACAAATATTTGCTCTGTTCCAGTACCTGCCAGAATCTACTATTTTTGCAATTTCCTTTGATATTATAAAGGGAAAATCGGTTATCGTAGTAAAAACTTTTATATTCTTGCAGTTCTGGAACAGTGAAATTGTTTGGAAAATTTCATCTCGATCGGATATAAATGCGACATGCATTTTGTTCTCAAGAAAACATGGACAGACGGACTGACATGCATAAATCGACTCAAAACAGCATGTAGCTTTTATTTGATCATTAAGAATATATGTTCTTTATGGGGTCCAAGACTAATATTATGAAGGTATTGGAAAGTGAACGACAAATTTTCAGCTGAGTAAAAAGAATATCTAGATTTTTTAATTTAATCCAATTTTATGGATGTGGTCAGATATGGGATATATATAAAACGTACAATTAAATTGTTGGTAACAATGTTAAGTATTCCCATTATAGCCATGGAAAAGGGAGATATATTATCCTTTTATCAACATTTGTTATAAGACCCTGTATCTAGGCATTTTTTGACAGATGTCCACCTTTGTTTAAATAAATATTTTCATTTGGTCTAAGGGGACCAGGCATATGCCTAATAATTAAGTATTTTTTGCCATTAGCGGTTTTTGTTTTGTTGTGGATTATTTTTCTTTTTTTTATCACATGGCGAATAGGAAAGACAAAAATATTTCCAATATTTTTCCTCACCACCTTCTCGAATATTCCTAAAGGTTTCTTCAATAAATAATTTGTTGTTAAACAACCATAAACATTTTCGGAGATCCCTTCAATGGCCTTGGCATTTGTCTTCACAAAATTAGACGAAATACCCAAAAAGTATAAAGTTTCCATTATTTAAAATAACAAATTTTACCAAAGCAAGCTTAATTTTTTTCCTTAAGAAATATATGGTTTACACTTTTTGCTTTACATTCACTTTCGCTAGTCTAACTTCTTTTGTGGTTTGTGATTTGGGAGTTAAATGCGTTGTATGTGTTTGTAAGTGATTTCGTATAAATGAAAAAATGGACTAATTATTCGTCTTACCTCTTTAAAGCTGCATTTTGCATATGTTAATTTTAAAAGATCAACTTACTTAGTTGACTATTTTTTATAGAAATCCAAGAAAACTGCTAGAAAAAGCTGAAAATTCATGAATAGATCTAAAATACATTCATGTCTACTTAATATTGAAACCCACCAATTTATAAATATTTAAAGGAAGGTAAATATCTAAATGAATACCTCTAAAAACTGTTCCACACTCTCATCTGAAACCGACAGGTCATTAAAAAAAAACATAGTAAAAAATCATGGAGGCCCATGCACAAAGAATTTACACATGTTTTAATTGAACAACCCACCTCAGCAACACTTTTTGCTAAGTTATTTTCTTTCATTCAAAAGCCATATGTCCTAAAAACTATGTCCATTCAATATCAAGCTGACTAACATTTTTTAGCACCACAGTATTTGTAAACGAAAAAAAAACTAATACATAAAGAGAATCCCAGAATCCTCAGTATTGACATTGAAGATGAAACAAACTTCAACGGAGGCTGACAAAGTAGGCATGAAAAAGTTTAAAAATAATTTACCACAACCACTAACATTGGGTTCGCGTTGTGCGTATAAAATTTCATTCTCAGCAGGAAGTGGAATTTGAACTTTTTGTTAACCACTACAAACATACAAGTGTTCTTCGTTTGAGTTTCAAGGTGATATGACAACAGAAAAACATATACATACATACATATGCATATATGTACAAATTTTTCACATGCACTTATAAAACTTTTACAACTTCTCACTCAAGTTTCATAACTTTTTTTTTAATATTTTTTTATTCTTGTAAAACTTTTCAGACCACATTCAATATAACATCTTATTATATTGGAAAATATAAATGAATGTGATGGAGAATAAAAGAAATTATTATTTTTTAAACATTTATGACATTAGATTGGTATCAGTTAAATGTTTGTCAAAATAATTATAAAACACGTGAAAGAACTTATATTGTTTCCACATCAATTTTGAACTTCTTAAAAACAATTATATCGCGCAAGAAAACACATGTATCTCCCATACTCAGGTTCTTTTTATGACTAATTAATTTTTTTGTTTGCTTTTAAGATATACATGGTCCTCTGCAATCGAAAATCTTTGATATTCCGTTCACAATATTGAACTAAGATGTTATTTTCACAATTTATCAGAAAAAAACTTAAATATTTTGTTTTTGAATATTGATATTACAGATTCACATCTTCAGTGACTTATAATAAACAAATAAGAAAGTAGTAAGTTCGGCGGACCGAACTTTGAATATTCTCCATTATTTGGAGCGAATTTGGAAATTTAAAAAAAGTAAATAAATTATATAAAATCTGTAAAAAAACTTTATTAAAATCTTTAAAATACCGAATATAGAAAGTCGCCATTCGGGTCGGGTCTATACGAAGACGTGGAGATGCATAGATAATTTTGTCTTTTTTCCCAAATTCGAAACTTGAAAAAAATCCGTTTAATAACGTAGCTAAAATCATCAAAATGACGAATATAGGGAGGAACCGATATATGGGGGCTTTAGGAACACCTGAACCTGCATAGACAATTTTCTGTCATAGGCTGTAGTACCCATTATGAACTCTAAATAAGACATTTGAAACAATTCCGGCAAATAATGTCGCTAAAATCACCAAAATACCGAATATGATGACTATACGAAGACATGGACCTGTACAGACAATTTTCTGTCATAGACTGTAGTATCCATTACGAACTTCAAATACCAAATTTGAAACAATTCCGGATAATAAAGCCGCTGAAATCATCAAAATACCGTATATCGGGAGGTACCGTTATATGGGGGCTATGCCAAAACGTGGTCCTACACAGACAAATATCTGTCATAGGCTGTAATATCCATTACAAACTTTAAATACCAAATTTTAAGAGTTTGATGATTCCGATGAATAATGTCGCTAAAACCATCGAAATACCAAAAATTGGGAGGTACCGATGCATGTGGGCTATAAAAAGACGAGGGCCTGCATACCCAATTTTATGTCACAGGATGTAGTACCCATTACTGGAATTTGAAGAAATCATGAAAAATTTCGAATATCAGGAGGTATCATTATATGCGGGCTATACGAAGGCGTAGACCTTTACAGGCAATTTTCCGTCGAAGGCTGTAGTACCCATTATGAACTTCAAATACGAAATTTGAAAAGATTCCGCTGAATAATGCCGCAACAGAGACATCCTTGAAGAAAATTGTACAAGTTTTGTCATAGACCCCATATAAGTATACCTCCCTACATTGGATATTTTGATCACTACTATCTTCGAAAAGTATCTACATAGGCCCACATTTTCGTCAACCTCCCTAAATAATTGTACCAAATGATATTCTGTATTTCTTTCACCGAAATTTTTACCAATTTAGTATTTAGAGTTTGTAATTAGTATCTATTCCAACGGCAGAAAATGACTTATACACCTCCATATCTTCCTATATCCATCATATTACGGCACCTTCCAATAATTATCGCAAAAGTGGTATTTGGAATTTACCACTGGAAGGAACTGAATTATTAAAATTTTGCAAGCTCCTTCCAATTGTTGGAGAATATTAAAAGACCCGCCCGACCGAACTTAGCCGCCTTTTTACTTGTTTTAATAATAATTTTAATTTACAGCATATTTACATATAATGGTGGATTCCGTCAGAAAATGACGAAAAAAATCTTGCATCTTTGACAGCCGTGTGTTGTGCCAGATTGTGTGTTCTTTTTGAGTTTTGAACATAGTTCCATTACTTCTTCTATTTAAATGAGTAACATGAAAAATTTATATTTTATCTAATGGTTGAGAGTATTGCGTATGATTAACGTTAGAAGTTTCACATTTGAAATTGCATTAATCATACGCAGCATGTTAAGCAAATAATATCAAGGCCATGAAAAATCGTTGTGTTGGACATAGTGGTATTTTATAGGAGAAAATCAGACGGGCTTAGTTTTCTCTCAATAGATATCTCAATTGTATATCGAAGTTAAATACTATAGGAGTGTTTTGTTCCTTGAAATTTAAAATATATAAAATTTTTTGTAGCATAAACAATAAGTGTGTTCTGATAAAATATAAACCATTTTTAAATAATTGATATGAAAACATGAAATTTTTAAAGAAAGCCCCTAAAAAATTGGATATAAATCACAAAATGTATATCGAAACAGATTTTGGCTTCTTACCCAAAGGAATTTTTCTAAACTTTTTTAAATATACAGAATTCAATATATATTTATTAATTACATTGGAATATATAATTTTATTTTGAATTTTACAAAATAACTGAATAACTGATTTCCAATTGGTTTCAATAGATATTTACACAATTCCCTTGTTTTTTTATTTCAAATTGATAAGAGCATTCAATATTGAAATTTATTCAAGAGAATTCAATTTTTGTTCTCACAACACAACAAAACTAATCATAAACATGCCAAAAGGACTTTAACTTTTTCGTACATAATTTATTTCATTTCAGATTGTTATTGTTTTTACAGTTCATGATTTAATAAAAAGTTATGGAATTGTAGAGTTTCCGGCAAATCATATTTCCTAGTCGATGTTCGTTTTCCTAAGAATTTGGTTTTTTATTTCAATTCAATTGTGTAATACAAACGATATAAAATGTCGTGTTATACACATTTGATGATTGTCAATAAAAATATACGGAAATAAAATTCGTTTCTAAAGAAATTGTGATTTAACCATAAAAATATGGCATTACATAAAAATAGAAAATATGATGAAAATGCTTTATCGTAAATGCCATAATCTCAAACAATATTTTTATCATACATCTTGAACAAAAATTGCAACAATACTTGAAGAAGGGAATAAAATAAATTTTAGTTGGAGAAATATAAATAGTTGTTACTAAGGTGTAGTTAGGCCGTTATTCATTTGAGTAGAATCTACCTGAGAGCTTTATAATACAACTTGGACCATTTTTTTTCAAGGAAGTTAAATATCCATTAAAAACTCAAAATACCTACATTCAGATAATTTCTATCAACAAAATAACTTTATATGATCAGCACCATAATATGTATTATACCGACAAATGTATCCCTTTCCCTTCTTTTAAATTTGAAGGAAATGAACATATTTTTTAAAATGTTCCCATTTAGGAGGGAAGAATCATCGAACCAATTGAAAAAAAAAATAATATTGACAATTTTATTGACAATAGAACCCAATTATAATCGTAAACCATCTAATATTATTCAATATGTTGAAAAATTGTAGAGGAGGTATAACAAGAGTTTTATACATATTATTCATTTGGATATTGTTTCCAAAACACAATTTTGAATATTCATAATACGCATCAAATAATTTATTAAAAATCTGAAATCAAAGAAGTATTTTCTGTTAAATGTATTTCCTGTGGAAATCGCTTAACCGTTATATGACAGGGGAAATTATATGTCAGTATACCGACTGTTAATTCCTTTTTGTTTTTGTTTCAAAATTTGTGGATTTTCAAGAATCGGACCGATATTGTCCAATGTTGTACATGAACTTAGTCTGCTATTTTTGCCAATTTCCACAAAATCATTTTAGATTTTTTACAGTTTGCATGGGAGGTACCTGAATGACAGATACACATATACCATATTCATATTAGATCTAATATTAGTAAAAATAATTAAATTTGCGAAATTTTAAGTTTAAGGGAAATATTATAATTTTCCAAGATTGGATCAATATAAAAGATAACCGAATTGCATCTATATTGATTATAAGATAGGGTACATATCAAGAAAGTTTATGCAGTACTGTAGATACTGTCTCTAAATGAGTAAAAATGTACACAAAAACTAAAATTTAGACAATTGTTTTGTTGTGAGTTTCTATTCAGCTTCATGACAAGCTTTTTAAACCTAGATAAATTAAACCTCTTAATAAAGCTCATATATAAATATTTCTATTGATTTTTTGACTGTTTGTTGATTTTTCAACATTTTTCAGCATCAAATTAATTTAATAATATTACCTTATACATAGTAAGAAAGAATACGGTTTCGAAGCACTTGGGAAAAAATAGCCCTTGCTTTTGATTTTAGTTTATTATCCCAAAATTATTAAAAAATTTAAATCCTTCCTCTTAATAAATGGTATTGCAATTTAGTGTTCAATTTGAGTAGTATTTACAGTGGAAAACTAACTATTATTCCCACACAGGAATGTCTGTTGCAACATCCACTCCTACTGCAATTAAGTGAAAATGAAAGTTAAACGAAGATAAATGTTGCATTATTGAAATTAACCATTGATTTATTTGTTACCAAATGTAAAATATGACTGGGAGCATTGTTTCCAAATGGCTCCAAATGGAAACTGATGCAATTCTTCAACCATCAGCCATACAAATTGCCATTTAATTTTTTAATGCAACGTTACAGGTGTTTGCAATTTGTTATGGTCAGTAGATTTGTTATTACTTTTTTCGTGTGGGGAAGATAAATTAAAAAACATTTTGTAATATTCATACATACATACATACGTCCATATTCAGGGAAGCTGGTTGCGAAATAACTCATGTGGAATTATTTTTATTAAAATATATTCTTTACATTTATAACGTATACACACACAATTGATGAGTTGATGGGTGTATACTAAAAATATTGCAATGTATTTTAACCAGGAGAATAATTGTAAGTGTTAAGCTTGTTTTACTTTGATTAAAGCATATTTTTATATTTTTGTAAAATATCCTTAACAAATTGCAACGATCGACTTTCTTCGACATTTTAAAGCAGTGGACAGAATTCAATTCGGAAATTGATAATCGGCAGGTGTTCTTATAGAAGACAAGAACGCCTTCTCATAGAATACCAGTTTGTAGAGAATATTCGATTTTCTTCGGAATTTTAAAGCAGTGAACAGGATGCAATTCGGAAATTGATAATTTCGGACTATATGCTCACAAAACGTTAAACACCCCTTTGCTGAAAATTATCATCATATTTCCATATTTTAATATGAGCATATTAAAAAGTTCAAAGGAGAGAATGGTATTTATTATACTGGATTGAGTGAATTTAGAGAATTGAGTGATGGAATTTTACTATCTCGATATAAAGTAGCATCCCACTTGGCTTGGCATAACAAATTGGCAATTTTGAAAATTCAGGCTTCTCATATACAACCAAAGGCCAATAGTATTTTATTTAGTACCATGTGGGCTATTTCTTCTCTCAAGCTTCCACCACCTTATCTGGACCAACACATTCGCATAATATGATGATCCCGAAATTCATAATCCAGTTCTACCACTATATTAAGAACGCATTCTTAAAACCCTTCGTTTTTTAAATTCAATATACACAGTGTAACCCTCATACCGAAACTCTAGCCCTATTCCTAAACTTTATCCATTAGGTACTTTTCGTACACTATAGAGTAAGAAATTCCAAAAAGCAACCAATGTCTAAGTCCTCCACAATCTTAGCAGGCCCGTATACCAAAATTCATAATTTCAAATCTATTGCTACACTCTAGAACAAATATTGTATTTTTTATATGGCACAGTATATATTTCCAAAAACACCACATTATCTGCTTCCTACACATCCACAGTGAGCCGTATATCGAAAACACATAATTACAGCTCTCTTCCTTCCACCATATACTAAATTCTGTACCATTGAGTACTTTCCGTATAATACATTACGCATTTCAAAAAACACCGCATTGTCTAAATCTACTGCACTCACTGTGCTCCTTATACCAAAATTCAAAATTCTACATCTATTACTACACTCTTTATCAAATTTAGGACCAATCAGCATTTTCCGTACGCATTGCCAAGTTCACCTCATATCAGTCTTTCTTAAACCAAAATGCATAATTCCAGCCCTTTCCTGCACTTCATGCCGAATTTATTAGGATTTTGTAAAAATTGGTACGATTGATACATCTAATACGCATTCCCAAAGCTACATCCTTAAAAACACATGCCACCAAACTTTTATTCCTATACGAAAAGATTTTGTGTTATTCGAACGGTACGAAATTAGTACTTTTTAGTACAATGGTACAAACAGTCCATTTATCCTGCACTACATCAGCGAGATAGAGCTTAAAATCTGAAATCCGAATGAGGTTTCAGATTTTAAGATCTATCTGTTGGTCCAAAACATTGGATTATATTTTTAGTACATTTTAGTAAACTTATACTTAGTTAATGCAAATTTTCGGGATATTACCTTCTTTTTGAGTGTTGCTGAATCAGTCAGTCATTCGCTCATCATTCTATTCTTTGAATGCAGAAAATTGGAATATGTGGTTGTAAAGCGGTTGGTTGGTTGCAAAAGCTCTGATTTCTAAATAAACCGGTTATTTGGTTTAAAGAGCTCCCAATTTCATGTTGGATATGTATATAAATTATGATAAGCTGAAATTATATAAATTGAGGATACGCCATATCTTGTTATATAGTCAGTAATAAATTTCACAAAAGAGCTTCAAATATTCTGCACTGCATCGCTTTTCACTTTTTGCAAATAATAATAATAATAATAATAATAATAATAATAATAATAATAATAATAATATAATAATAATAATAATAATAATAATAATAATAATAATAATAATAATAATAATAATAATAATAATAATAATAATAATAATAATAATAATAATAATAATAATAATACCTCCAAACACGCATATTATTAAAAATAGTTTTACTTAATACATATACAGCACCTTCATTTGTGTAATCATGCAAAAGCCTCCAACAAATAACATCAACAGTTACAATGCGGAAATGTGAAAAATGAAAAGCCCTGCTGACTAATCATAGTTTAAATAACCATCAACAATGCAATGTTTTAACTTCTTAACAAAATGTTGACAAAGAAAGAATTTTTAGTGGATCATTAATTTACAATTTTCACAAAGCAAGCAGAACCTTCGACCATTTAAGGCATTTGACATTTTGCACACAGCCACAGTTTTCATTTCAATTTACATAATTCATGTGGAATTTAAATATTTATCACTCAAAGGACAGATCTGTCAACAACTAACTATCACCATCTCTGCCACATTAAGAGGGTGTTGGTAAACAATTATGACTGATTGGACTCACAAGGTGGGTGGCTGTAAGTGTGTATGTCTGGATGTGTCCTCCTTGCCTAAGTAAACATATTTTCTCTGCCAGGTGAATATTTATTTACAAATGGAAGTCTCCTGTTGCCCGATTAAATAATTAAAAGCTTTGTGTAGTCTGTGATTAATGAAACGGAAATATGTGTGGGTTTGAAATTCAAGATTTAACAATGTGGCAAAAATAAATAAATAATTATTTATTAGATTTGAAAGCAGAGAAAATTAAACGATTGATAGAATTTGGGCAGGAGAAATCCATTTACCACATTTAACTTTGAGCTCCTGAATATTATTCGTTTATCCTTCGAATACCTGAATTCCAGGATATTCAATTTTATAATATGAATTGTCCATTCACTTTCCCCAAGATCAAATTAATTTAATAATTCATTTATGTATTAACTGACAAAAAATATTTCTGAATAACATTTTACCAACATTTAATAATTACTTGGTTACATAAATTATTTATAACGAAAACTGACATCTGTTATAGACTATTGACGGGAATACAAGCAAAACAATTAGAAAAAATTGTATGAAACATGCACCAACAAATATATCTAAATATGTCTGATGAAAATATGTTTGAATACCGCATTGCACAATTTATGGCTACTAGCTGGCTGTATTTTTTCGTCATCAATTATCAATTCAGATATTTATGTTTCACCGATGTAGCTATAATTAGCGCAGTTCTTTCACATTCAGGCTATATATATGTTATGTTTCACCGATTTAGCTTTAGCTCACAAAATTGTGTACTGATCTGTTTCAAATGTAGAATGTATTGGATATTTTATTGGACAAAACTTGGGTCAGATTTGCTATAAGAAATATATATTTTTCATAGACTATACTATAATATACACATAATAGTCTGAAAATTACAATATGACGGGTGAAGGGTGGACCAAAAATAATAGATCTCATATTTTCTCAAAATGTGAAATATTTTAAATATTATGATTTTAAATCATGGATGAAGATGATGTATATAGAGCCAATACTTTATGTTCCTCCCCTTTGCGGTATATGATTGTTTTATAGGAGAGATATGTAAATCTAATAATCACCGAAATATTAAGCCATGCAAATGTGAAGAAAGTAAAAGTTATTGCTCGCCATGTTGACTCATTACCTAGAGGCCCAGAAATTGGGATTTTATACGATTTTCGATAAGGAGACTAAGTTGGTAGATATTGAGAAATTTGGTCGATCGATCGATTTTCACACCTGACCTAAACTTAATATTATATCAAAATCGGGTACTCCCTTCGATTTCAATTAGGTATTATACAATAATAATTTTTCGCGAATTTTTCTGTTTGTAGGAGAGGATGCATGGAGTTATCACATTCGATATAGATGTGGTAAAAATATTGGAATATCAAAAGTTAAAAAAAAAAAATGCAGGAATCATTGCAGGAATCGACCTTTTAATATTAAAAACCAGTAAAGAAAGTCCTAAAGTCGGGCGGGGCCGATTTTATGATACCCTACACCACTTTGCTAATTTAGTTGAGCTCCACATAACAATTAAAAGCTTTTATGGGAGAATTCAATCATACACGCTATGATTATAATTATAATTTAAAATTGAAAGGAATAAATGTGCCGAAGCATTTGTATATTTTAAATTCGGACTTGTATTGCCCATTTGGTGCACAATTAATTTAAAATCAGATAAAGATATATATGGGAGCTATATCCAAATCTGAACCGATCTCGAAAAAATTTTACAAATATATTTCTGAGCTGTATATGATATATTTCCTGAAATATCGTTGTTACGGAGTGCATATTACGGCTGTGGGTAACAAATACTAGAAATCGGATGAACAATATATATGGGAGCTATAGCTATATCTTAACCGATCTTCACCAAATTTGACATACTAGCTTCTGGACTCAATTCGGTCGTAAGTGCCAAATTTCATCTCATTTGGGCAAATATTAAACGTTTGGTGCACAATAAAAAGTAAATCGGACGAAGCCGATCTCGATAAAATTTAGCAAATGTATTTCTGAGCTGTATATATTTCCCCAAATATTGTTGTTACAGAGTGCATATTATGGCTGCGGAGGACAAAAATAACAAATCGGATGAAACATATATATGGGAGCTATAGCTATATATGAACCGATTTTGATCAAATTTGGCATATTTATTTTCAGGCCTAATTTGGTTGTATGTGCAAAATTCCATACTATTCGGGCCGATATTACACGTTTGGTGCACAAAAAAAAAACGCTAATCTAAATTTTTACCGATTATCTCCAATTTCAATAGGGTTCGTCCTTGGGCCAAACAAATGATCTGTGCAAAATTTCATCTCAATCGGATAATAAATGCGACCTGCATTTTGTTCACAAGAATACATGGACAGACGGACGGACGGACAGACGGACTGACATGCATAAATCAACTCAGAAAGTGATTCTATGGAGATCCTCAAAAGTAACTATGGGTCTATCTCGCTTCCTTTTCCATGTTACAAACAAATGCACAAAGACATAATGCCCTTTCCACTATGTGGTGTAGGGTATAAAAAAGTGTTTTCAGAGCCTGAGGCCTTTTCCCATTTCTTGACATTTTTTGTGCGTATTTTTTAATTTTTTATTTATTTTTTTTTTTGTATCAGATCTTAAGCGTTAACAATGTATTTAAATAAGAAAAATTCTGTTCTCCTGATTGGTAGGCAATGTTTGTCTCCTCAAGGACGAGACCTAAGGCTCAAAAAACACTTGTTTTATGGAAATTAAAAATTTTTAGGGTTCTGCTTTTCTGATTAAACCAACAATTCCACTAAAACTTTTCACACATTACACCAAATTAGAGGTGAAACAAATACTAATATTGAATACATTCTGTCGAAAGGTTTTCTACACTCAAAAAAAATATCATTCTTAGTAAAATCTCGGAATTATGGTCAAGACCTCGAAATTAATCAGGAGCATCGTACATATAGACACTACTCCGGAACATAGACCTACATTGCAATTTGCCGATATGACCCGTTTACTGCACCAGTGGATTCTGCATTTTATTCGAAAATCTCTATTAGACTATAATATTCCTTTTGTATGTCCGAAACAAACGAGTTCTAATGGACTTTTCCGCAATCCACTAATTTTAGGCAAATTGACAGCGAATATTAAAAAAGAGTTACTTGTTCAGAAATATAAAAATGTTTTATTAAAAAAAAATTGATGAAATTTTTCAGGGTACATATTTATTATAAAAATGTCTTTTCTCGCAACGAAATTTCTTCTTAAATAATTCATCGTTCGACATTTTCCAAAAAAAAACGGAGATTTTTTGTTTGGTAAAGAAAATAATATTTTTTTGGTATTTTCGCAAAATAACATATTATTTAAGAGTAATAAGTTATCCTGTCACATTCACTCTCAAGTAAATAAAAACAGGTAATAACAACCACAACCGCAGCATGTTACGAAAGTACGAAATAATTAAATAATTTTTATTTCTAATAAAATTTTTATTACTGCCAAAATATGAAATTTTAGTTGTTAGGACTTTTATATATAATTCGTAAATGTAGTTTATGTGACGGTTATTTAATTTAACAAATATTTGCGTGGCTTTTGCAAAGGATAAAGGATAGAACGATGGTATTTTGTTGCATAGTTATGTATTTAATTTCAAATAGAAACATTTCCTTTAATTAAACTCATTTCTTATAAACAAAGCATTCCTTTGCAGTGGTGGTATATTTTTATCTCTGCTAATAGAATTTATTAACCATAATTGAAGAAACTGTGAATCATTGTCATCCTACACCCCAAGGTATTTCGAAATACATTTAAATAAGTATCACTTTTTCTCCAGTTTGAACATAGAATTTCATTTCTCCACAAGGACTTGTTGGTGTTGTTTATGATTATGTTGAAAATGTGGTTTGCGTAACTGATATCATCAAGCTGCCTCGAAGAAAAGGACACCCTCTGCAAATTGTCACGTTTTAAGAATTTTTTAATTAAAATAGAATGTTGTTGGGTAGTGCTTTAATTTATTATTTTTACCACTTGATTCAAAGACGTCAAGTATTGTGAAATAAATGTTTTATTTAGAAGCAAATTTACTGAAATATACTGAGGACTTCTTGATCTATTTTTATAAAATATCAAGAGGATATTTGATTTTTTTAGAGGTTTTGCATTGGTGCATTTAAATCTGAAAAAATTGACAAAATTGTCAAATAAGATATATTACATCAACTCTCGTTGTAAAAGAACACATTGTAGCTAGCACTAATCACCATTTATAAAATAAATGAAATAACACCAGAAAATGTATGGTGTTATAGAAGCTATATCTAATCTCTATCTTCTCTCATGTTTTAGAGGCTTAAACTGTGGAACTTGGGAACCCGTTTTTAACAAATCCCCAAATCTACACTCTCGTATTAGTAGTGAGCCATATGCTAAAGTTTAAGTTTATCGTCAAACGTAATAATATTATTTCCTTAATAAATACATGCCAAAATTGTAAGTGTTGCGGAGCAGTGTAAAGAAAATAAAACCAAAAGAAAATAAAACACAAGTAAATTAGTATTTTTGAAATTAAAAAATTGGCGGTTTTATTGATGATTTATATTAGTCGAAAAACTAATATATAATTTACCTTTGTTGTACAATGGTGTTGCAGAGATGTTTTTAGGACGAAGATCCGTATAACAAGTGAAGAAAAAGCAACGAGAAAGCCAAGATGTCTCAAGAGCCGCGCAAATTGACAGATAATACTCGTTAGAATTTGCCATCGCTAACTTTGAACGAAAGTTCAAAGTTGAATAAAATGGTATGATGGCAAATTATTAAAAATAATGACGAGTTGCATTTAGGGATTATAATTTAATTGTAAATTAAACAGTAAGATTCTGGATTTAGATGTTTGTTAATGGCATAATCATTAAATTAATTCTTCCAATTGCAGCTCCTTATTTTCAATATTTTTAAGGTTTCGGTTCCAATTTCTAAGTCAATCATCTATCATTTCACATTTCGATTTTTCGGTGTTTTTTTAACTCCTCGCAAATAAGTTTAATCTTGTTCCAATTTTTGGTATAACCACATATAACGGTACCAACTAATGTTTGATACTTTTAACTAACTTCTAACTAACTTCTAACTTAGTTGACTTTAATTTGGCATTTTGGGTTTTGTGTGTGTAAATTCACTCCACATGAAAATTATTCAATTGAGGTATAGTGATTTTGGGGATTAGAAAATTGGATGTGGAGTAAGTTTTGCAAGGTGAAGGTATTAAAAATGTGCTGTCTGTTTTTTTTTAAATTTTTAAACTATTCGGGAGAAGTGCCAGAACGGGTGGACTTATATTGCCAATCTTCGACCTCGAATTAAGTTATTTAGAACTATCTTAGCAATGCACGAGTTTTGATTAAATCGAGGTTTATCATAGCTACAATCCAGACAGACACATGGACGGGCATCCGGGTGAACATGCGGACTTCAAAGCATTTGAACGAATTTTGAGCAGTGTCCAATCTATATAGTTTTTACTAACAGTCGAAATAACGAAATAATAATGAGAGCTAAAGGAATGATTAAACACTTGCACATATATTGTAATCAAACTGCCAATTCTACCTTCTGTGACTGTTTAGTCGGCAAATATTGTTGGAAATTTTTTATGTAATTTCTTTTAAGTTTTTCAGGTTTTCCTTATGTTTTCTTCGAAACAGCCATCTGATTTCTTCATGCAGAAATATAAAACAATGTCAATCTTTTTCATGTTGTATTAGGAAAATAATTTATTTAAACATGTGTATATTACATAAACTTCGAATAAATTATTGCAGAACAGTACTTATATCCATGTGGCCAATAACCGGTAGAGGCAGGAAAGAGTCATTAATCTTCTTTCAGAAACGTTGTTTATTATTCTACGAATTATTTAATCAAAGCCATTTTGCATATTGGTTTTTAATTCACTGGAAAATGAATTTTACAAAAAAAAAAAAAAAAAATGATAAATGACAAATCTGAGTTTAATGCTTGAATTCATTTCGAATCAGGCAAGTCATATAAATCAACTGAGAAAGTTAATAAGAATAACAATTTTTTCCACAAATGGAAAAAATATGTGTGTACTTTTCAATTTGCAAATTCGACAACATTACAAATTTTAAGATTAAAAAAAAATGTAAGAAAAAACAAACAATTTTAAAAGATTATAAATGACAAAACTGAGTTTAAAGCTTGAATTAATTTTGTATCAGGCAAATCATATAAATCAATCAAAAAAAATTTACAACCAAAAAAAAAAAAGAATGTATTTTCCATAAATGGCAAATATGTATACGTAATATTCATTCCAAAATATAACAAAAAAAAGTTGGATTTAAAAAAAAAGGATTAAACTCCAATAATTACCACTTCGAAAAGTTGTATCGGAAAGTGTTCTTAAAAACAAATAAAATAAAGTTTTTTCAACACTACACTCAGAGGCAAGGTAAATGAAACAATGCTCAGGTGAAAAAAAAATCATTTTTTTTTTCTCAAGAAATATTAAATTTACAATTGATTTTTCAAAAGATGCCCAAAATTTATATTTACTTGTAAAAAAAATTCAATTGCATAAAAAAGAATAAGGATTTTCTTTCATAACAACCAACATGAATTCGAATGAAAATTCTCTTTATCTACTTTTAATATCCTGCAATGATTTCCTCCAAAGATTGTTGATGAGACACTGTCGCTCTCTGTAGCCATATGGCAGAAGGTATGTAAGATCTTCTCATTAAATATAATAAGAGAACATAAATTTTCTTATAGAAGTCCATAAAACTTGTGGTCTTCTTAAGAAAACCTTAAATCTTCTCATAGAAGATCGAAAACTATTTTCATAAGGAAACTTATGATTTATTATAGTACAGTCTTCTTATAGAAAAGCTAAAAGATTAAATATAAATTAAAAGATAATCGAAAGTTTTATCTTTAAAAGCCAAAAATATTTTTTTTCCTAAAAGTCAAATTTTCTTCACACCAACGGCCAAAGACATTATCATAGCATTTCGCACAGATTAATTCAAAAGTTATCGATCACAGCTATATTCATAGAAATACATAAATCTTCTTATAAAAGATCATGAGCTTTTAATAGAAGATCATGAGTTTTCTAATATACAACGGAGGTCCAAAACGAAAAGTCCAGAAATAAGAAAAAAATCAGTATGTCTTCTCCGTAGGTCATCTTATAGCGGACAAAAATCAATTTATTGATGGATATGTGTTGTATTTTAGAAGACCATATTTTGTGTTATATAAAACAATAAGCCCCTAAATCGAAATCAATAGATATAAAATAAAATAATCGGCTTTTTAATAGAGAATCAACGATTTCATGGGGAACAATCTGTACTCTTACAGGAGATCATAATTCCATTATAGATAGATCAAAGTTCTTCTCAGAAAATCATAAATATAAGTCAAGTCATAAACTTCTTACAAAAGATAAAATAAGAAAAAAAATGTGTTCAGAGAAGACCATAAAACCCAAATATCAAGACAAAGAAAACTGTTCTAAAAGAAAACCAATGGTGTTCTCAAAGAAGATGAACCATTTTGGTCTACGATTTAAAATTTCAACGTTATTCTCATAGAAAACCAAAGAACTTCCCAAAAAAGACAGTCTTTTTCACATGCGTTTTTATATAAAAATAACGATAGCTGCATAAATCTTCTTCATAGAATGGAAAATGCATAATTTGATCTTACAGGTCTTTCCATATAAAACCTAAAGGATTTCTTACAAATTATTTTTTATTCAATATCGAAAGTTTTTGAAGTAGCAATGGGTATATCTTAAATTTATTCTTCTATAAAATATTTATGCAGTAAATCTGCAGTCTCTTCTTCAATTTTAAACATCCTATAATTCCCACAAAGCAAAGGAAGCAAAGGAAACCCATACCAACTTCCTTGGTTTGTGTGGTGCTAAATTATCGCAATTACCACCATATCATTACACTACCCTCAGTCGGAACGCAGGGCTCTAGCGAAAGGAAATTAAAACATAAATCACTTAAATGGCTATCGAGAGTCAATGGTTATCTGATATTGTAACAGGAAACGGAACGATTTTTCCTACTAATTACATGCGGCAAATACAATTCCACGCTAATCCTTTGAAGGACTTTCGCTGTGTAACATTACATCTCTCCAAGCCCATGGTAGGATACAGCTTTGCATTTCATTGTACACTGGATGCAATAAATTTTGTTTTGTGCCCAATGAACGTGTTCGCATGTCGACAGCGCAGCAGGTCACCAAACATCCAAAAATTGAAATTCTCATTCTTAGAAATGCTCATGGATTGCCGGGGCAACAATTTATGAATGTCATAATGTACCAACAAAATTAGCATAGATTTCAACGTTTTACAAGCATTTATGACATTCGTGATTGTTGATTGATTGTTTTACATGACAAAAAACGATAAAAATATTTGGTGGCTCCGAATTATTTGATGACAGCTAACATTTATTTGTTTTGTTTTACAACAATCAGAAAGTGTAATTTCAAAGAAAACGTGGAGCAATAAAATATTTCAAATGCCGAATGAAACTATGAAAAAGTAATAGAAAATGTATACATCCTACATTGAATTATAAAACGTTTTTCATTGATCTATTAAAAAGATATGAATTTAGTATGCTGTATTTCCCATTGATTTCATTGCTTTTTATGGTTCTTTGGGGCGTATAATGAACAAAAATAAATATTTGATAGGCACGCGTTACGTATACGTCATACCGTCTCAATATGACCTGAATGAATAAACCTTAAGAGATATTTTAATTGGAATACTCCCAATAAATATATCACTAGTTCGAAATACTTAAAAGGAATATATTTCAATAAAAGAAGAGCGTAATGATGATTTACATTTGGTGAAAAATATATATATTTTTTAATTATTTAGCGAAAAACACTAGCAGATTATGAAAGTAGAGTTAAAAAAAAAATTTGGAATTTTCGGACTAAGACTCCTTAAAGTCCTTACATTTTAGGTATATAGTGCCTTTCAAAATATTAATTTTAACAATTTGGTAAAGAATAAACATTGAATAAGTATAGAATATTTGTCGTAAAATATTGTTCCTTCCAGAATCAAAGTCTAAATATTACATAAATTTTAAAATCAGGATGCAGCCCAGATTGTTTGATACAATTGTCCGGTCCTTGATTTTGTATAGGTCCCGCAAAACGGTACTCCATATTCGATAATTTGACATTTAAGCCTCATTTTTTACGTGTTTGTTTAAAATTCAGTATTTAGAGATCATAGTTAGTTTTACCTTCTGCAGCAAAATATGGTCTATATACATGATTTTTTTCTATAGCACCCATATAACCGCACCTCCCGATAATTACTAATACTAATTTTACTACAAGTTTCAGCATTCATTCATTCATTCCTACATTTTCAGAGATTCAACCATTCCCATCTGCTGAAAGTGAAACTAAACTAGGAATATAAAGTTTCTATCTACCTCTTTTTGTACCCATAGATCTAGCACATATAGATCGAAATTTTCAGCTTCGACAAGCGAAATTATTAATTATATACCACAGATCTTAATTTAATGCAAATTTTCAAAGTGTTTGCCCTAAAAAATCCTTCAACAAAAACGTAGTATCTTTAAAAGCTTTCGAATTTTCAAAAAAAAAAGCTTTAACTTCAATCTTTTACAGAGTAATTGGTGGTTATGTTTTAATACATGCCATTAAAGTTTAAATTTTGAAAAATCTCGCCTTAGTTCTTCTTTTTGCATAATATCAAAATTTAAATTTTAATTGTTCGATCAATGACAATAGTGTATTTGGGAAAATTCTAACTTATATCATAATCGTAGACTGGTTGCTTTCAAATTTTAAACTCTAGAACTAGAGTGGTTTACACTAGAGACCGGTCGTTTAAACCAAAGAACTAATTTATAAATGTCTTGTTTAATTTCAACTCTTTGAACTCAATATTAAATATAGAGGAATCATTTAGTTATTTTTTATTAAAAAATATGTTCTGTCTAGATTCCTCTTTCTTGGATATCTTCATATCTAAAAGTAAATTTAAACGGAAGACACTTCATTCATTTCAACAGTTCTATCTAATTTTTAATTTGATTTTTAATTTAATTTTTAATTTGTGAAAATTTCACCAGCTACTTTAATTAATTACAAACTTTTTCGCGGCCCAAACACAAACCTAACCAAGTTCATCTAATCTAACAACAAATGAAGTAATTGTCGCAGGTCTTTAATGCGAATAAGGTAGTTATCATTGGGTCATTACCGTTTATAACTCCCTCATTAATTAAGCTCCAATTCAAGAGTCATGGCACGCCTTAGGCCGCCTTTCAAAGGAATTATTCATTTAATAAACCACCACCATCTTCAGTTGTTGTTTGAAATTAATTTAATTCTAAGTAGGCAGTCAGCAAGCCAGCTAAGCATCCAAGTAGGCAGCGAAAAATGTTTATGACAGTCAGACTTTAAATGTCAGTACATTTTTCACAATAAACCACTCAGAACGGGAACACCTGTATCCTGTTTCTTTTTCGGTTGCGGTGCAAAAATGTGGGTGGTTGTCTTTTTTGGGAATTATTTTTATTACCGACAAACATAAAAAGCAAAATGTAAAAAAACATTTCCAGTAAAACATGATGGAGAAACAGAGGTTGTATTTGTGTTGGAAATGCAAACAAAAACCTAAAATTCGTGGTTTATTTGGAAAATGCCACTGTTTTACATACAAGGAGTAAATCTTTTTGACTTTGGCAAGAGTTATGCCAGTATCCCAAAATGGCGAAAATGATAGCAATCCAAATTTGTTTCATAAATGATACACGTAAAGAAAAATTGGAAAAAAAATCGATGTTTTTTTATCGATAATTATTATTTTGAACTGCTTACACATTTTATTTATATATAGATATATGAGCAAATACTGAATTGTTTCTTTGCACTATCATTTCTATCTTAAATTAATTAATTAAAATATATTAAATTTCTATCTAAATTCCTGCAAAATTATTCAATTTAATTCTAACATGTTTCGTGTTGTGGTAGGCGTGCGCTCCGACACTCTCATCCAACAAGAACAACTGCAAGAGACACGAAAAACAACAGAGAATAACAAAACAGCTCTCTCTTTATGTGGGCGAATATTCATTCATAAAAGCATTTTCAAGTTCCATTAATTGTTCACATTCATGTCAGAGAAAAAAAGTAAGCAGACTTATTTTTTTTTTCTTTTACATTTGAATGTCATTTGTACACACAGCAACAACAAAAAATGTCCTCCAAATAATTAATGTTTATCATTAGCCATACTCCACGTCTGACACATATCATGTCATTTTTGTGTGGTTTTCATTTAATGAATGGCTACAGATGTTAACATGAAATAAAAATAACACTTTCACTGCGTTCTGAAATAAAATATCACTTGGTGACATTCAATGCTGAATTGTTATTAATAATAACACAGATAGCGCCTATCGTTGCCACTGCATCTAGATTTGAAGTTGAGGTGAATGAGTGGAAGATTTTAAGGATTCCCATTTTAATTTAGAAGGGGCAGGTTTTGGTTTTTTTTTTAAGTATTTTTATGAAATTGCGTAATCAATGTAAAATTTTAAGTCAATCTCATTGACCTTTTGTTAAAACAACTTTCTTTTTATTATTGTTAAAGTTATACGCTGAAATTTGACAAAAAAACATTATAGATGTTTTTCGCGACATATTTTCTATTTAAAACATTTATTTATAGGAACATCAAGAATTGCTATTAAAATGTATGTGTCAAATATTCCAGCGAAGGTGTCCCACTTTAAATATAAAATAATTCAAGACAGTATACAGCAATCATACTCAATCCTATGGTTACAGAGGGTATTTACGAAAATCATGGTTCTCGACGCGTTGTCGCATTATCATTCGGACGATAACACTCAGAGGAGTGAATACGATTGGTCGGAAATAGCATCAATGTTTAGAATAAGTTAAGATTTGTTTGGATTGGTCACTTTTGGCACGAATTATGGCATTCTGACGGCCAATAAAACCGTTACACTCTGCCCGAATGTTGCTCTTGCGGTATTCTGGCCCATTCCCGGCGAAGCGCTTGCTTGAGGTGATCGACACTTTGGTATTTTTTAGTGCCAACCTTGCTTTCTAAAATACTCCAGACACAGTAGTCCAACGGATTGGTATCCGGAGATTTTGGTCACCATTTTCGCTGGAAATGAAGCGAGGAACTTCATTTTGTAAGCATTCTTAGGTGACGCGTGCTGAGTGCGATGGATGGCCAAAATGTTTGCGTGCCCAAGGCTTTAATACACCCTCCAGAATATATTTGGCATTTATTCTGATGCCACGGTCGATTAATAGAGAGCGATTAATAGCGTAGAGCAACCATCGGCTGTTATGGCGGCCCACACCACCATGGCCGGCGCTTGAGGTGCACATTTTCAGTGACCTCTTTGGCAAGTTAACACGATCAGTTATTTTTAAAATTACCTCTGGGGAGATGTCCCAGACAAAAACAAGGGAACTGATGAGGATTGGTGGCTCTTTCCGAAACCTAGGTATTCCCTGCCTTACCCCTGTTAAACATTAACATCTTTCTCCACTAATAAACAAACGTTGTTTTTATAAAATCAGCAATAAGCCTGACTATTTCGCAGCAACAAAATACTATGGTATCTCGAAGAAACAAGCCGAAACTGTATTTCTTTTTCATAAAACAACTGTAAAACATTTTCTAAAACCCATAAGTAACAAATATCTGAGTTGAATCCACGATTTTGACATGGAAATATAAGCAAACTAAACTCAAACAATGGACATAGGGGAAGCTTCTACCTACTAGGTCCGTTATACACCGGCTGACCATTCATATTCCAAGCATAGTACCTCAGCCATCTTGAACTTGTCTCAACTTGGGTTCAATTATGTAACACTTATTGTGATATTAATGATTTCAAATGATTTTCCGAATTTCTTTAAATAAATTTTGACTATGAGTATTTTGGGAACATTTTTTACCCAGCCCACAATGTGACTTCAGTTAAAGCTATGAGAGTTTTTTGTAATTAACTATTCATACATATATATATATATATATATATATATATATATATATATATATATATATATATATATATATATATATATATATATATATATATGTGTATAAGTATGAATAGTTAATTACAAAATACTCTCATAGCTTTAACTGAAGTCACATTGAAGTCCAACCCATTACCGTGTCCAGTTGTTCGGCATTTAACAATGTCGCCAACGAAATTCATCATGTTTCGTTAAAAATACATTTTATGATAAATTATACCCAAAATAGTGACACATGTCAATGGTATGTACCTTTAGCCAATCATTGTCGTTATTAAATCGCTGACCGACTGATATGCATATTGGATGTTATTTTATCGAATTTGAGCAATGAGCAGAAATGTCAAAGAAAAGCAATGAAAATGCAAGAATCATTTATCATCAGCAAGATTTTTTGTTGATATTTCCACGCGTATGTTTTTTAAGACTCATTAATGTGAATACGCTTTGTGGAGTATTGCATATGTCACATCGTAAAGATTACATTTGCTTTAGCAAACCATCATAAAACACCGCTATACAGCCCCACCCAATGGCTGAAATCAACTGCAAATATAAAGTTGTTCGTATAACCATTTGCACATTTTTTCAATATCACTTCATACTTTTATTGTTATGTCTTTGTATTGAGGGTTGTTTTGTCCATTATTTCCAACACTTAAAGTTAATAAACTGCAGGTTAATCACTTTATATCAAAGAGACACATAAGTCGACTGTTCAAATAGACAAATTGAATTAAGTATTTCGAACAATTTATTTTACCACTGGCCAGTCATGTCGTGATTCAATTTGTTGAAGAAAAATGTTATCTTTGAAAAAAGACACAATTGCCATTTTGTGAAATAAACCATTTGGCAGAAGAAAGAATAGAAATTGTTAGATTAATGCCTGCAGCTGTTGTTGCAGGATATTGACTTATATCTGATTTAAAATTTTTCCACAAAAAAACATTGTAATGAAACGAAAGAATAGAATAGAAAAAGGTCATTTTTTCTAAAGGAAAATGATCATCTATGTTATTTATTTTTTTTTTTTTTTGTTTTATTAAACAAAAACAAGTGAAAAGAGCAACAATTCAATCGGACCGAATTTTGTATACCCGTAAATGGAAAATAAACATTCTAGGAAATATTTAATTGTGTTTCATATAAATTGTTTTAAAAATTAATTAAAATAAAGAGAGAGAATCCTTAATTTCAAAATTAATAATTTTCAAAATTTATATGTTTATTTCACTTTTGAGACGAGCTTAATGATCTGAAATTCTCAGTGAAAAGGAAAGCCTGATATACACTTTCACACACTCACGAGTCATATTTTGTGTAGATGATGGCTTACAAGGTCCGTTCTTTGGAAAGTAGGTATTTTATTTACGCACAGAAATTGATATTTGAAGATATCTTTGGAAACTCTTCCTTCAAGTTTACGAAAAGTACTGAAATGTTGTTATTAAGAATTAGGAAAGATCATGAGCGCCACTATTGGTGAGATGTATGTGAGATAAGCGCGTTTTTAAGAAATTCGTACTTCAAGAATACAAAAAGTACTACAAGATACAACTTTGTAGATGTAAAATCGGTAATCGTTTGAAATCTTGTACGAATTTTGGAAATTAATACTTTAAAGGAGCAAAAAGTACTAGACGGGAAGAGTAAGAACTATAACTGAATGAGAATTGAGATGAAAATAGAATTTTTGAAGTTCCTAATTAAATGGAACGAGCAACTGATGAGAGCTAGAATCCGTTTAACAATTTATTTTAGCCGCAAGGAATCCGGGTGTGATTGAAAATATTTGAATGTTAATTATTAATTTGAAACGGAACTTTTTGAAAACCCCCCAAAATGCCGAAAAAGGACTGTGTAATAAGTTCCATATGCCAAATAAAGTCTAGTTTTTGTCTTCTTAAATGGTTGATATCTCTTATAATGCGTATGATATTGGTCAAAGACATCGGGATTTTTTAATTTTCTACACTAGCATGTGTCTTTACTTAATTAAGCTTTGTGAGAAGATAGCCATTGATCGTGGCTTGAGATTGCCTCATCTGGTGTGTGGCCACCACCGAATTGGAAACAAAGCAAAGTATGTACCCAACACAAAATTAGCTTAACTCAAAACTTTCCAAAAAGTGAAATTTTTGAAGCTAATATCTTTGGAGCTACAAGAGATATCGACATATTTGGAAAGGTGGTATAAAGATGCTCAATCGTTTAAAACAATTGAGCAAACCCGGATAAAAGGCAGATTTTGTAACCGAACTTTTGGGTCGAAATACCAGGTGACAGAAAAATACTTAGTTGATTCTGAGACCTTTGGGTAAGTTTGGTGTGGAATAGTTCCTTTCTTGACACTTTCTGTCTAAATCCATGTTTCATGTTATTTTTGTGCATTAACTTGTAAATAGACAAAAGAAGGAAAAACAGACAAACACAAACACGAAATCATATAAAGTACGACTTTAACCCCAAAATGGATTTTAATAATTGCCCATTCCCAACGAGATAGTTGAATTTCATGACAAACAAATAAATTAGATATTTTGATGTGGTACCATCCCTTTCAAATATAGTTTTTATCCATTTTTGAAAAAAAGGATCAAAAATATAAATATTCTCTTCAAAGGTTGCCACAAAACAACACGGCAACACGACTTCAAAAGTAATATGGCCATATTTCCAGGCATTGCTACTTAAAATCATAGTCTCTAAATAACTTTACAAAAAATCTGTTTGTGCTCTCTTCTGGCCAATTTTGTAAAATGTTTTTGAAACTCACATAACAATGTCTACCCTCCGGTCATGCAACTGTTGCAGCTCTGTTTGTTTTGGAATCAATGACTTCCATGTACTCAATTATGCCAAAATTCACAGACATTTTTGGTGTCAATATACCGATGAGTAAAACACTCAACATTCCATGGAACACTCAACATAACTAAATTCTCTTTCTTACCAAATTTCTTTGAAAAGGAAAATTACAAACGTTTTTGATCTCGTTTACAAGCTTCTCATGAATTATTTAACATAATGTATTGTAGTAGAGCATACGTATTTAAGGAAATATTATTTCAGTATTTAAATAAATTTAAAGTATTTAAATAAAATTTAAAACCTATGAATGTGTCCAAAAAATTATTTTCTGAATCCTCTATTTTATTTATTTACTTTTTTCGTTTGATAATATCTTTAACCAAATCTTTAAAAAGAAGATAATAAATACCCTACGTCCTGGCCACAACTCAGCAACATAAATTAATTCATTCATGTCCATCCTTCCATGTAAATTGTCTTGTAATCAAAACAAGTCAATTCTCCTTAAAAGCTTTCAAAAAAAAAAAACAACAGCAAAACACATAATCCATAACAAAAGTCATTTATATTAAATGCTCCATTTAAGCCACGCACCTTGTGCACCAACTAGAAACCAACAAAAAAGGAGTAAAGACGCCGAAAAGCAACAGTTGCCAAAACTACTATTACTCGGTCCCCATGGCAGCAATCGAATGCTGTCATACAAATCTCCTGACAATAAACTGTAGCTACCCCCAAGACAGACAACATTTTACACATAAATAACATGGATAGGAAAACCAACATCAAGTAATTTCCTTTCGCTACATGCTACATGATACTTGCCACACTACCCAACCGATGAAATTCTATAGCCGAAGAAGAGGAATAAGTTGGTGACTTTTGTCGCTCATTGTTGTTGTCGTTGTCACAAACCGCATGGATAGAAAACGGATATTTGTATGTGTGTGAGGGAATAAAACACTTCATATCTGATGGACAACGGAAGGGGATTAGTGTTACCAATTTATATTTTATTTTACATTGGATTCAGCAGTGAAAATAGATAAGATTTTGGAAATGCTTAAATCGGACAGAATTGTTGTACATAAAACTAGACCAATTGCTAAATTGTTTCAACGAGATGTTTTTAATGAGATTAATCCAAGAAATATATGAAATTTAATTAAATTTGTTATAGAGATTTTCGGAACAGAATCGGGAATGTGCCATAACTTTTTGTAACTGTTTATTTCCTCCTTTTATTTATTTTATTTAATTATTAGTTTATTCTTATTTTATTTATTTATTTTTTTGAGGACTTCCTCCTTTTAGTTATGTATTTATTTAATTACATTTTTTTTTTATTTATTTATTTATTTTTTTTTTTTTTTGGAAGAGCCAAAGAAGAACCGATTGCGAACTTTCACCGACAATTTTTCCTACATCTCTCCAAGAGTAAGGTTTCATGACAAATTCTGAACTTCCATTGATAATTTTTGTAGATTCCTTCCCAAGACCTAGAAAACTTAGGTGTACGAGGTGTCTTCAACAAGTTGAAAATATCTTTTTATTGTTGTACAGGGATTGATACTATTCCTAGGATTTTTTTTTTTTTGAAAATGGGATATATTTTCCACATTTCAATACAACACCATATAACGACACCTCCTTATTTTCGGAATTTCAGAAGTTTCTGTCCCAATAAATATGTAAATTTACCCCTCGAATTTCGATACTTTGAAAATGCCGGCCCTAATTTATTCTGCCATTTAGGGATGTTGAAGGTATGGGAGCATGAACATTTCGGTAGGACGGACTTAAAGTTGTTTTTACTTGCTTATTATACATTATGAAATATAGGAGAAGAGAGTAATTTTTTAAAATTTCTGAAATTTCATATTCAGTGTCTGAGGAAAAAATTAATACCTTATTAAGAGTAAAGGCTGTAGTAATACATTTAGCCAATTCTTAAAAATAAAATTCCTGCCGTAAGGTGTTTTTTTTTTTCAAAGTTTTCAGGAATTTAAAATTTAGTATATGAGGAAGAATGTGATACCTATTCTGGAGAAAATGCTACAGTCATGATATTTCTTAAAAATAAAAATCCAACTGTAAGTTTCTCGAGAAATATATAATAATTAATATTTTTTCTTAGTAAAATAAATTCTATAAAAAATTGATACGGATTTGGCAATTACTTTGCGCGGACAGCTCCTTTTTTCACATGTTTTAAAAGTTTTTGCGTAATATCATTATTTAATTTTTTGATCTCTATTTTGGCATCTTAATTGGCTAAATCCCATTAAAACCAATTATAAGTCTTTTTCAGGTTTTCAAAATAAGTTAATGAAAATATTTTTTTTAATAACTTGTCAATACGGTTGCACGCATGTAGCTGTAACTCATGATGATTTTTAAGGTTTCTGCAATCATTAACATATTTGTTCTTAGGCTTCAGTTACGCAATTCAGACTAAAGAGATTCACTATTTACTTTAGTCATTAATTGAGATATTTGAAGATTTTTGACACTTCTTTCTACTGAATGGAGTGTTATTCAGCACTGTGGCATAATCGAAACCAAATTGAAGGAATTCAAGAAAGTTCAGTGTTTTCATATATTCAGTGAAAAACCATTGAAAACGGACCAATTACTAAATATTTACATCCTTTTTCACAATAAAATAAACACAACGGCTCACTCCAACCAAAGAAGACACTTGTCCAACTGTATGCCTGATCTTTTCTCAGAATCTACAGAGAAATACTTTATTGTGAATGCTTATGTCACGAAAAGACGGAAATTGAAACGCAAGACAAGAAATGCTAGCAAAGAGGGATGGGGAGAAGCCATTGAAGTTTGACTGAGTGTAAATGACCATTGTAGTAGTGTGTATGTGTCGTGACCCGTCTGTAAGTGAAATGATGCAGGAAACGGAAATAAAGTTTATTTTTTGTCTTATTTATTGTAGACCGAAGTAAATTCAAAGTAAAATGGAGAATACACAAAAGTTCATGAACACGAATGATAAGGGCATTTTTAAATTCAACGAAGTTACTGTATGACCTTTCCTCTTTAAATCTTTTGCCAATGCCTGCCTTTATTATTTTCATTTGGATTTTCCCACTCCAACTTTAGCAATCAATGTCTATGGCAGACAGTTGTGGCCGCATAATGAACCATTATGCTCTGGGGGGATATTTATGAAGCAAGGCATATCCATCCAAGACATGAAATGTGTTGCGTGATAAACAACAACATATCTATAAACACATCAAAGGCGCTAAGCGCGAACAGCCATAATGTAACGGATGAACCGTAGCGAACTGAATAAAATGCAGATAAAATTTTAAAGCCACAAGTGTAATATTTATTAACACGACGATGAAAAAGAAGCCTGTGCAGTGGGTGCGTGAGAATTATTAAAAAGGAATGTATTAATTCAAAGAAGTGAATGAAATTTATTGTTGGAAAAAAAGGCTGTCTCTATACTGCACAATTAAGACTTTTTAAATACCCTCCACCATCTGCAAAGAATTTGGTAATTTAAAAAAAATAAAAAATAAATAAATAAATAAAATCCGTTAAAAGTTATGTTAAAATCATCAAAATACCAAATGTAGCCGTTATATCAGGGGCTATATGAAGACGTGCATAGGCAACTTTTGTCATAAGCCATTACAAATGTAAAAATATGTGAATAATGTAGCTTAAATCATCAAAATACCGAATATCGGGAGGTACCGTTATATGGGGGCAATACGAAGGCGTGGACCTGCACAGACAATGTCATAAGCTGTAGTATCCATTACGAACTTCAGATACCAAGATTTCCGGTGAATAATATCGCTTAAATCACGAAAATACCGAAAATAGGGAGGTAACGTGCACCTAGATGGGCCATTTTCAACACCAAAAGTCCTGCAGACATAATATACATATTATTACAATTTTATCAACCTACTTCATTTCGTTCCGATGCTAGAGTGATTTCCAAAGACGGAGGACATTGCTACTTTGTGGGGTCTAAAATGTATATTTCGAGGTGTTTCAAGCGGAAAAACAATCTTAATATACCCTCCATACTATGGTGGAGGGTATAAAAACGGAAAAATTTATTTTATTATAATAATTTTTTCCGTTTTTATACCCTCTACCATAGTATAGAAGTTAAGTTATAAAATTCCGAATATTATAAATTCAAAGAAATCCACGGTAGTAGCTCTCGTAGTCTGTTTTAATCTCTCTCATGGTACACATGATAATAACTCTGATGACCGCCTTAAAAAACTTTGCATGCCTAAAGCTCATTGGAAATAATCGACAATAATAGCTCTGATAATACTTGAAAAAATAAATCATAATAATAATTTCGGTATTTTTTGAAAAACTCGAACGACAAATCAACAAAATGGCTCTATTTGGCGAATAGAAAAATCTGCAGTAGTATCACTGATAGTCCGTTGGAAAAGATTCGCGATAAGAGCTCTATGAAAAATCTTTCTAAATTTTTCGCATTAAATATATTAAATATATATATTTTAATAAATATAATAAAAGCTCAGATGAATGTTTACAGAAATCCACAATAGCTCTAATTATTCTCTGGAGCTAGTTTGAAAATATATTCGATTTCCTTATTCAAAAGGTCTACCATGTTTCTTTGAATAAAAAAAAAAAACTATACACGTATAATAAATGTGTGTTCCTTTTGAAAAAAATGGCATCCTTTATAGTAGCTCTATTCTATTTGCAAAGTCCAAAATAATAACTCTAATAGACCTTTACTGCTATAATATCAACACGCAACAAAATGCAGCAAAAATCCTCCAAAACATAAAAGATGATAGCTTTCCCTTTGAAAAAATTTTAATAGCAACTTTAATGGACCTCTGAACATTTACCTATATAAGTTTTAATCATTCTTTACAATAACTCGGCTTATGGCTCTGTATATCCTTCCAAAATAATAACAGCTTGTCGATAACAGTCGATAAAATAAAACTCAATCAATATATGTTCTAATGTCCTCCGAAAACCTCACAAATTGTCTTTTGAATAAATAGAAAATTCCTTGGAAATAGTTTGATAAATAGTAATGACTGGAGTTGTGGCAAACTAGTTCAAGCGAACGAAATAGTTCCTTATCTAGTCCATGGACCCCTGTTGTTTTAATACAAACTATGAGTATGAGTGATATGAAATACAAAAAATTTATGAAATCACTCATACGTTTAGGAATTGGTGTACTGAACTATGAACTACTGTTGTGATGACCCTTTTAAAAATCAATGATAATGGTTACGATAGTCCTTGATTAAAAGAGACTACAGATCTTGTGGTACTTCGAAAACATGGACTACACTTGTGATGGTGCTTTGAAAATTCAGGTAATCCTTTATCACTACAATAGCTCGCCTATGGTCAAATCTCAAATTCCTGTGTCGTTTCAAGAAAAAAAACAGGGGTTAATTTAATAAGCCTTAAAATTTAATAAGCCTTTATTAGATTGGTTCATCGAAAAATGTCAACTCATTCATGGCCGTTTCCACGATAATAACTTAAAAATTCTAAATTCAGAATAATAGCTCCTTTGGCCCTTATAAAAGTCCAAGGCGATTATCCTGACGGCTACCTTAATATACCCACGTTCAGAAAAAATTGTATGTCTATGTTTTAAAATCCGGATAGATTTTACATTTTTATTAGGATACTATCCAATTCTTTGTGGACTTGATTTCAATTTTCAAACATTTCTTATTGATAACGCTGTTTAATTAAGTTCAAAGCCATGGACGCAACAAGAACTTACAACGCAAAAAAGTAACAGCTAAACCATTTTAACTGGAAATCATTTCCTGTCATTTACAAAAAAAGCGATGACCACGGCGAATGCAAAAGGGCAAACATGTTAAAACACTAAACTTGTCTAACCACAAACAGGTCATTCAATTTTAATGGAGTGTAACTGGGGAGGAGGAAAAAAGGACACAAAACTCGTCGATATGGCACAAAACGGAAGAATAGAAGAACTAAGTAACAGGAATTAATTTGTTCATGTAATCTCCTTTTTACAACATATTTACAACAAAACGGAACAAAACAAAACTAAAAACGGAATAAAAGAAGGCACGATAAAAGAAATGCTGTTTTAGACATTTTTACACCCAGTTTTTTAATTATGTTAAGTGAAAAGAAGTTGAGTTTCAATGCGTTAGGAGGAATATTGAAAAGAGAGATTTTTGATCTTTTGTTTGGAAAAAATGTGGGCTTATTGGACAACTATTAACATGGGGCTAGATTCTTGTTTTATACAAAATTTAAACGAACAACATATTTCATTTGATATTTATTTGTTTTACAGGAGTTTTAATGTCACATTTTCATACAACAAGAATTGAAGTCCTGGTGGCATTGTTGTAAAAAAATATCTATATATAAATCATAGGAGAACTTAATATTTGTCATACGACACAGTATGTGTTTCCCTACCTATTTTATGAAACGATCTGAAAAAATCCCATTCATCAGAAAGTGTGCAATTTATTTTCAAATATCAAAAATGTATTTCAGTAGAAAATTTTATTAAATAAACTACATTAATTAAATGATCCATGTTCTCCACATGAAATTAAAATCTTTGTAAATAATGAAAGTTTTATTTTAGGGATATAATTGAATATCCTTGAATGTTAATGAGCACATTTAAGGTAAAAGCCAAATTTAATTAATATTACCCTTGGAGAAATGTCGCAGTGACCACAGACTGTGGCTAGCCGTTAAAAACAGCTCATTTATAAATAAACACAATGACGTAAATTATAGACAGTGCATGGTATATATATTCAAACCTATATTGAAATTACAAAAAGTTGCAATGGGCAACACACATGTGCAAAGAATCTAATACTTCTTAATTGTAGATATATCCAATGTAAATTACACGATAATAAAAAAATAAGAAAAATCCACTCTGGAAGATCTAGATAGATAAATTCTAATATATCTCATCCACTTGATATTGAACGAATCCTCGCTTTTTCCTCTAATAGTATATAATTTCAACGATTATAGCATCAACGACTCTTTGAAAGATTCCGCAATATTAGAAACTGTTATAAAATCCATTACAGTAGCACCGATGTTAATATGAAAAACCCGCATAGAAATCCTTTGTTTCTTTGAAAAATTTAGTGCAAACTGTGGATCCCATGGGTCCCTTAACAAAATTATGGGTTCATAAAAACGATGGTTGGGTAAAAAATGTTTTTTTGTGTCATAGGATTCATTTTTAAAATAACTCCTGGAGAGAATATCAAAGACAAAAAAACGAGGGAATTGATGGGGATTGGTGGCTCTTTCCGAAACCTACGTGTTCCCTGCCTGACCCCCTGGTAAACATTACCATCACTAATAAGCAAACGTTGTTTTTATAAAAAAACAACAATAATAGGATTAAGCCTGACTATTTTGCAGCAACAAAATACTATGGTATCCCGAACAAACATACCTACACTGTTTGAAAAATATTGTAAGACAAGCTCTGGTGTATAAAAACGTCTTCATGAAACCCCTCTAAGTTCCTTAAAAATGCACGATATATTTAAGCAAATTTCCAATAATAATTCTTCGTCCTTAGAAAGTACGATATAAAGATAAAGAAAATATCTTCGATAGACAAATGATACTCGTTTGATGGTGAAATAGTTTTTTTTTTTTACAAATTGCAATGAAATTTGGCAACTTGATATGGGAGATCCATCATAGTATGGAAATTTTCAAATATCTAAAAATACGAAGCAAAGAACGACAAATTAAAAATCACCCTCTTTGCAAGCCAAATCTTTTAGTTATGCGTTCCTATTTATTATTTTACGTTAACAATCTGTTCCTATTTATTATTTTACGAGAATCTGTAATTATTTCGCCGTCATTCCGTGTGTCACATCTTGCCAAAATTATAAATGAGTTGCATTCCCGTAAATGTCCCTGTAAAACGTCTTTGTGCTTCTGAGTGGGCATTTAAAATGACCACTGAATCCAATTTGCATTTCACCTGACACAATGGAAGCGATTAATGTTTATGCCAATCAGTAGCTAAATACGATTGCTTGATTGCGAACGCAAATGATGAAGACAGTTAATGGTATTACAATATGTTATGGTGTTGTGCCAATTTTAAGAAGCTAATAGTGATATTAACACAATTTTAAATATATTTTTCACATCTGTCCAATTAGGTTGATTTTGATATATGTAAGTGTGCTAGAAGTAACTCCATTAAAAACTCATTCAGATATACCATACATACGTTTTATTCTATTTCATATTTTAACCAACCAATAACCCTAATCTACCCTCAATATCTATTATATGAAGTACCTGTGCCAGCTTTAATTGAAAAACTAATTTATTGTACACAAAATACATAATATCAGCTCATGGTCGAACTCAAAGGCAAACAAGGAAGCCGTAATACACATTCAATAAAGATCATACTTTGTACGATTAAATCTACACAAAAACCTATCATACAGTATCCCGCCAGGTTCGTGTCCTTTCGTTACTGTGGATTTACTTGTTATAACCTACACCACAGGGTATTATTTCTCTTTGTGCCTTTGTTTGTAAAATGGAAACGGAAGCTAGATAGACCCATAGTTCATTTTGATGATCTGCATGGAATCACATTCTGAGTCGATTTATGCATGTCCGAACGTCTGTCCATTTGTCCATATATTTTTATACCCTCTACCATACATAGTATGAAGGGTATATTAAGTTCGTCATTCCGTTTGTAACTCATCGAAATAATCATTTTAGACCCACCAAAGTATATATATTCTTGATCAGCGTAAAATTCTAAGACGATTTAGCCCTTTCCGTCAGTCCGTCTGTTGTAATCACGCTACAGTCAAAGCGAATTAAGATAGGAAGCTAAATTTTTGCACAGATTTCCGTTTTGTCTGCAGGCAAGTATAGCCCCATATAACGGTACCCCCGTTATTCGGTTTTTTCATGATTTTAGCCACATTTTCCAATGGCATTATATAGGTGCATGATAACGTATAGCCCCCATATAACGGTACCCCAGTTATATGGGGGCTATACGCTATGATGATTTTAGCCACATTTATCAACGGAATTGTCTGAAATTCTACACAAGGATTTATTTGCGAGTACTTTACCTATACATATGTACATAGATTTGTCTATATAGGTCCACAACATCGCATATCCCGCCATATATCAGCACCTTCCGATATTAGGTATTTTAAAAATTTTAACAAATTTGTAATGGATTCAATTTATTTTTTGTGAACATTTTCGAATTCGTTCCAAATGGTGGAGGGTATTCAAAGTTTCGGCAGGCCGAACTTACGGCTTCTTTACTTGTTGTAAATAAAGTAGAGGTCGCATTTATTATCCGATTAAGATGAAATTTTCCAAACAATATTTGTTTCGCCCAAGGACGAATCCTATTGAAATTGGTGAGAATCGGATCAAACTTAGATATAGCTTCCATATATATTTTCATCAGGGTTAACTGTGCACCAAATGACCTGAATTTTTGCATATCTTAACGGATTTAGTCGACAAGGAAGTGCATCAAATGTCGTGAAAATCAGATCAGATATAGCTATAGCTCCCACATATATGTTTCATACGATTTGGTGTTTATGCACCCCACAACAATGACATTTGGTACCAGATATCAGATACAGCTAAGAAATACCTCTGTCAAACATTATCAAGATCGGTTCAGAATTGGATATAGCTCCCATATGTATCTTCAACCGCTTTCGGGTTAATTGTGTACCAAATGGCCAATATCAGAACAAAACACCTGAATTTTGGCACACCCAACCGGATTCAATCTAGAATCAATTACAGCAAATTTGGTGAAAATCTGTTCACATATTGCTATTGCAGCCATATATAGGTTTCATCCGATTTGGTATTTAAGTCCCTCAAATTCGTAAAATGCACTCCACAATAATGACATTGGGTACCAAAAATATCTTGTAAAGCTTGGAAATACCTTTCCCAAATTTTATCGATTAGGATTTGGATATAGCTCCCAAATATATCCTTATTCCGATTTCATGTTTGTTGTGCAAATAATTGTAAATATTAGCCCATTTGGAAATGGCTCCGATATAATCCTTCTTGAAGTGATATCGTGCACTTTATAAAAAATGTCCGTCAATTAAAATGTGTCCGTCAAATTTGGTGATAATCGATTCAGAATTGGATAGGCCTTCCATATATTAGTTCCCTTTGAAACCATATTATAACCCCTCCAAAGTCAAAGGTTGATAGGTGGTATGATCTACATCAAATAAATTATTTTGTTATCGGAGCTCCACTAAATATACATAGTGGTGTATGGTATCTTATAATCGGCTCCGACCGACTTTTGACTTTCCTTACTGCTTTATGATATTCTTGTCATTCTTAAATACTACCTAAAATAATTGACGATAATTCTGGGACCAACTTAAGCTTGAATTAATAGAACGTAAATGACATGAAAATTAAAGCAAATCAATTCCTTTACCCACCTTGACATACCCATTAAAACTTTCCCACACAAATGTAAATTTCGCATACATTACACGAAATATATTAGATAGAAAAAGAAAATGCCATTATAGCTTGGGAAAGTTTCCAAGACAAAATGTATGTTCCACTGCGGAATAATTGATAAATTTATCGATGCTGCGTGGTCTGCAGGAGTTCGAGTGGAAATCTTTTTTTGTTTATTTTGGACACCACATCAATCACAATGAAAAAAGGTATCTTCTGCGCAAATAGACAAAAGGAAACTTTGCATGAGTACATAATATTAAACGAATCCAAAAAAAGGAAGATTCTCAATTAACATATCGTGTCGTGGGAATTTTCCGTACAAAGGATCTAACCTAGATTTTCTTTGTATAAAATTCATGGTATCATATTTTCAATGATTTTTGAGCAATTCGTTTTTAAAGAGAAATAACTGTTGTTTATTCCACGTTGACAAATGTCAACAAATAAATATTATTTAATTTTTTCCGACTGCACATAGAGTGAATTGCAGAAAACAACCACAATTTTATTTAATGTCCACCGCATAAAGAGATTTTTATGAGTTTATTTGGTTTAAGAAATTTTTCTACATTTTTTAATTAAAATTTTTAAATTGCATCATTTAATAAAATGTGTGTGGAGCAACAGTTGTCAGAGCTTGTGGTTGTAGTGGTTTTCAAGAACTGCTGGGAATTCTATTGAAATTGTTTGTGTCGGAGATAGTTTCACCACCATCTCAGAGGTTTGACATGCTTTTTCCACACATGACAGAAAATTGTATTATAATTATATAACATGCGGAAAATGAGTACGAATTGCCATACAATTTATGTTAAATTTTTCCTGTGGCCGAAAACTGTAATTCTACTACATTTCACTTCAATAGTGACATTGTACACCCAAAATTATCTGACCGCACTTTTGGTTTTGCAAAAAATTCTACGGAAATGTGATTTAAATATTACGATCATGATTTAAGTACATCAATTCTTGAACGCTACCTAACACAGGGTGAGATAAAAAAAGAGTAACAAAGCCAAACGCCATGATTTTTAATTTTTTCTTAAATTTTATTGAATGAAAGCAAAAAATGTCCGGAAATGGCATCAAATTTTAGAATAAGTTTTGATTTGTTCGAATTGATCACCTTTGGCACGAATTATGGCCTTCAAACGGCCACTGATACCGTCACACGCTGCCCGAATGTTGTTCTGCGGTATTTTGGCCCATACCCGGCGAAGCGCTTGTATGAGGTGATCGACACTTTGGTATTTTTTAGTGCCAACCTTGCTTTCCAAAAAACTCCAGACACTCCAGTCCAACGGAATGGTATCCGAAGATTTTGGTGGCCATTGTGCGCTGGAAATGAAGAGAAGAACTTCATTTTGTAACCATTCTTGGGTGGCGCGTGCTGAGTGCGATGGTGCTGAGTCCTGTTGAAATGTCGAAGGTCTTTTCGCCATAATATTTGGCATTTATTCTGATGCCACGGCCGATTAATACGAGCGGAGAGCGACCATCAGCTGTTATGGCGGCCCATACCATCACCATGGAAGGTGCACATTTTCAGCTGACCTCTTTCGCAAGAAAACACGATAATTTAGTTTGTTTACAAACTGCTGGACAACGAGTGTTTTCGCATCGGAGAAAACCAAATTTGCCAGTTCATTACTTTCGTCCAAAGGGAAGCAACTCTTTTGCTCTTTTGAGGCTATTTTCTTTCTGTTGTGGTGTAAGATCTAGCACTTTTTGGAATTTCAATGGCTTTACCCCGAGCTCATTTTTCAATCTTTGCCGAATGGTATATTGCGATATGTTCAGCTCACGAGCCATTTTTTGGCCACTGCGACGCGGGTTTCGTTCAAGTCGGTTCTTTACTTTTCGAACTATTTCTGCTGATGTTGCTGTTTTCTTCCGTCCACTTCCTTGACGTCGGGCTACGCTACCAGTATCACGGTAACAAGCGATGGTACGAGACACAAAAGATTTATTCACATTTAAATGCTGGAGTGCTTTAACGATAGCCACCTGTGGTTTTTCAGCCAAATGTAAAGAAATCTCACTATCACGCTTGATTTCCATCACGAATAACGTTTTTTTCTGGAAAGTTCTCATCAAAATGTTTTGTACGCTTGTAAACAATATAATTAGCTGTCACTGGAATAATTTTAATAGCTGTCGGACGAGTGTCTTAGAAATGACAGCAGTCTGAAGTTGGTTGCAGTTTTTTTTTATCTCACCCTGTTATACCGTATGTACAAGATATTGGCTGAGGGACTCAGAAAGGAGTTATCTATACATTTTTTTGTTAATTCACTTTGTACAACGTTGTAAAATTATTCAAGGCAAATGTAGGTCCTTATCAGGAATATAGTTTTTACGTAGGAATGTGTATTTTTTTTTTTTTTTTGTATTTTATGCGCATATACGTATATATTTTGTTGCATTTTGTATGTATTTTTTCTGTTTCCATGTATTTTATATGCATGCATGTTTTGTAAGTTTTTTTTCTTGCTTTCGATAAAAATTCTAAATTAGGATTCATTTGCCTTTTTCCTTTTAGCTTCAGAAGTGAAAAGGCAAAACCACTTTTGTTTTCTAAACCTTAATTTGTTGAAGTAAAAAACCCCAATTGCATAAATATATTTTGTTTGGATAAAAACACAGACATTTTTAATGGATTTTTCAATTCTTTTATTTACATCTTTTAAACGCGACGAACATGGATGGTGATATTGTCAACACGTGTGTGAATTGCACGAATTTATAAAATGCTTACTTGAAAAAAGGATGTCTAAATTAGGGGCATATACATTCACGTAAAGTGTTAAAAGGATTAGGTAAAATTTTTGTCATCGTCCAAGGATTGCTCTGAAAATTTTTCATTGGATGGGAGAATTTTCATACACCGGGAAAATGTATCATAATATTATACAATAAATACTTTTAGGATTTTTGGGAAAAAATATAAATTTAAATTAACTAGTGGAAAGTTTATAGTCCATGTATATATACAGTGGGGAGCAAAAGTGATTCCATGTTTAGCATAAGCATGTTAATCAGCTCATAGAACGTAAGCCAATGAACCAAATGAAACAAACTTTTTTTCTCTCGATTACTTATTTAATTTGTAAGAAAAAACCTAAATACTATAGTAATACAAGAAGAAATATAAGAGATAGAAAAAAAATCAAAAAACAAAAGGCATGTACTCAGTTTTGCACCTTCCGTTATTCGCACTTGTTTTTGCTCTCCCTGATTTCTTATCAGCAAAATACTTCCAGATTTATAGTTCGAAGTAGATTTCATGAATTAAGAAATTAGTCTTCAACTTATATCTTTAAAATGAAGAAGCTATCGCCAGATACCGAAAATAGTATTGTTTCCATGACTAAAAGTGGTTGTTCGACACGCACAATTGCTGAGAAGCTGAAAATTAGTCAGTCAGTGGTGGTCAAGGTGGAAAAAGACAAAATGTTTGTTCCGAAAGCGTGTTGAATGGTCGCCGCCGCCTTCTAACGGACTCTGATGCTCGACTTATGATGTCCAATATGAAGAAGGATAAGCTTTTAACACCAAAAGAGGCTTCTAAGGAGTTAATTAAAACCGTAAGTCGATGGACAGCTAGAAGAGCACTGGGTAGAATTGGATATGTTGCCTCTGTTAAAAAAAATAAACCAGCTCTATCCGAGAAAAATGTTAGAGCTCGGTTACAATTTGCAAAGACGCACAAGAACTGGACTATAGAAGACTTAAACGTGTTAACTGGTCGGACGAATCCAAATTTAACCGTTTCCAGTCGGATGGCAAGCAGTATTATTGGCATAGACCCGGTGACAAGCTTCAGAGACATCATGTTAAGCAAACCGTAAAGCATGGAGGAGGAAATATAATGGCTTGGGGTGCTTCACATGGTGGCACGTTGGGCCGTTGCACAAAATTGATGGGATAATGCGAAAAGAGGACTATTTAAACATTTTAAAAACCCGTCTTCACAGTTTTCTCGATAAGAGTGCCTATCCTGAAGGAGAAATCACTTTCCAACAGGATGGGGATCCAAAGCATACAGCGAAAATTGTCAAAGAATGGTTAGCAAAACAAAATTTTAAGGTCATGGAGTGGCCAGCTCAAAGTCCCGACCTCAATCCAATTGAAAACTTATGGTCAATTGTGAAGCGACGGCTCGGGCAGTATCAACTGGCCCCATGCAACCTTGACGATCTCTGGAGACGCGTGGAGATTGAATGGAACCAAATTCCGAAAGAAATTATGCAAAACCTAGTTGAGAGTATGCCAAAGCGCATAAAAAATGTAATAGAGAATAAGGGTCTTTGGACCAAAATTAATTTGGTATTTCTTTATAATTTTTCATAAAAGGTGCAAAACTGAGTACATGCCTTCAGTTTTTGTTTTTTAGTTCTATCTCTTACATTTCTTGTTGCATTATTGTAGTATTTAAGTATATTTGTTACTAATGAAATAAGTATTTCGGGAAATAAGTTTGTTTCATTTGGTTCATTGGTTTACGTTTTATGAGCGGTCAAACATACATATGCTGAACATGGAATCACTCTTGCTCCCCACTGTATGTTACATTATGACAAATCCCACACATACATTAGAAGTCCAATAAAGGAAAAACAAGTAAAAAAGCTGTAAATTCGGCCGGTGCGAACTTTGAATACCCTCCACCATTTTGAATAATTTTGGCAATTTCCAAAAACAATAAAATCTGTTAAAATTCTTTTAAAATCTTAAGTACCGAATGTAGCTGTTATATTAGGGTTTATACGACGACCTGGACCTGCATAGGTAACTTTCGTCCCAAGCCATTACAATATTCAAATGGGATCATTAAAATACCGAATATAGGGAGATACCGTTATATGGGGGCTATACCAAAACGTGCACCTGCACAGACAATCTCCTGTCATAGGCGAACATCAAATACCACCCATTGCGAACATCAAATACCAAATTTGAAAGAATTCCTGTGAATAATGTCGCTAAAATCAACAAAGGACCGAAGATCAGGAGGTACCGCTATATGGGGGCCCTACGAAGACGTGGTCCTCCACAGACAATTTTCTGTCTTAGGCTGTAGTATCCATTACGAACTTTAAATGCCAATTTTGAAACAATTCCGGTAAATAATGTCGCTAAAATCATCAAAATACTGCATATCGGGAGGTACCGTTATATGGGGGCTATACGAAGACACATTTGAGTAAAATTGTATCAACATACTTCATTTCGTTCGGAAGCTAGAGTGATTTCCACAGACGGACGGGCATTGCTAAATCGACATCGAATTTTATGCCGATCAAGAATATATATTCTTTGTGGGGTCTAAAATGTATATTTCGAGGTGTTACAAACGGATTGGCAAACTAAATATACCCTCCATACTATGGTGGAGGGTATAAAAATAGTTTTTCATAAAGAAACGGAACCTCAAAACTTGATATACCGCAACTATTGAACCACGATTAAGTCAAGTGCAAAAATGAATATGTTTATAGTTCTAAATCTTTTAATTATTCATACCACGCTATTTATAAATTTATATCTCGCCTTTACTTTATTCAATGTTTCATTATACCCTCAGCCATATGGCTACAGAGGGTATATATCATTTGATACGGCCAAAACGTGCCTAGTCGAAATAACGGTTTTAGACCCTAGGTCTCTTTGGACCAAATCCGTTTCAGAACATTTGGAGTCGATTTAGCGATGTCCGTCCGTCTGTCTGTCTGTCTGGCTGGCTGGTGCGCACGATAACTCTCGAAGGGAGTATCCAATTTGGTCCAAACCTGGTACATCGTAATATTTTTGGCAAACTTAGATCGAGTTCGGAGATGGGCAATATCGGTCCACTCCTTCTGGTACCTCTCCCACAAAAGTTCGAAATTTTCAAAAAATTTAATTTTTGCACAGAAAGAGAAATTATAGTCCGATTTTGCTCCAACTTTGCAAATCTTAATATTTGCGTCAGTGTGAGGTCGGGTGTGAAAATGGAAAATATCGGCCCACTCCATCAAGTACCTTCCCCACAAATGGTAAAAATTTTCAATAATTACAATTCTCATAAAATGTGATGTAAGTGTCCGATTGTCTTAAAATTTTACACATCCCAATATTTCTATTAACCCAAGGACTGGTGTTAAGATGGAATATATCGGTCCACACCTTCTGGTACCTCCCCCACAAAAGGTCGAAATTTTCAAAAAAAAATATTTTTTTTTTTTTTTTTTTGCACAGAAAGAGAGAGAATAATTCGATTATTCTGCTACTTTGCAAATCCTAATATTTGCATCATTGCTAGGTCTGGTGCGAAAATGGAGAATATCGGTCCACTCCTTCTTGTACCTCCCCCACAAAGGGTCAAAACTTTAAATAATCACAACTCTCATAAAATGTGATGTAAGGGTCTGATTGTCTTGAAATTTCACACATCCCAATATTTATATTAACCCAAGATCTGATGTTAAGATGGAATATATCGGTCCACTCCTTCTGGTACCTCCCCCACAAATGGTCGAAATTTGCAAAAAATATATTTTTTGCATAAAAAGAGAAAGGATAATCCGATTTTGCTCTCACTTTGCAAATCCTAATATTTGCATCAGTTCTACGTTAGGTGTAAAAATGGACAATATCGGTTCACTCCTTCAAGTACCTCCTCCACAAATGTTCAAAATTTTGAATAATTACAACTCTCATAAAATGTGATGTATGAGTCCGATTGTCTTCGAATGGCGCACATCCCAATATTTATATTAACCCAAGCTCTGGTGTTAAGATGAAGTATATCGGTCCACATCTTATGGTACCTCCCTCACAAAAGGTCGAAAATTTAAGATATATATTTTCTGCACAGAAAGGAAGCAATAATCTAATTTTGAAAAACATAACGCTCAAAGAAAGCGAAATAAGGATTCAACTCTTTTCAAATTTCACACATATAAATAATTTTTGGTAACACCAGATCTGTTTTGAAGATGATCCTATATATCTGCGAACACCTTCTGGTACCTCACCCACAAAGAGACACATTTTTCAATATTTTTATCTGTCATAAATTGCGAAACAACTCAGTGATTCTTTACAATTGCTATATCCATCTGCTATAATAATATTTATATCATATTTATGTAGGTCCGATACGAAATTGACAATATTGACCCATTCTTTAAAAACCCACTCCATAGAGGGTCAAGAGGGCTGAGGGTATACATCTGTCGGCAAAGCCGACCGATACTTTTTTACTTGTTTTATATTGGATTTATTTGTCGGAACCAATAACTCGTTTTGTTTTTACTCTCTTAATGTAGCGAAAATTCTTATTCTCCCTTGTCATTACCCGGTCCTTTTTCACCCTTAATGTTCACGGCGGTGATGTCAACAGCAATTCTTTGACACGGAATTGAAGCATCTATGCAATGTAATTATGTGCTACCATCTGGTGAAGAACTTTGCCATTAACAAATTAAGGTATTGGTGCGAAGACGTTGTTGTGGTAAGTGTTCTCGTCGTAATGAATTTAGCAGCATTTCATCAGTTTGTTGCATATTTCATTTTCCATTTTCCTTTAACTTGAAAAAGAGAAAATATGATAATTACACAAACAATAGCATGGTTAAAAAAAGTATAATTTTATTTACAGTTTCAATGAAATTGAGAAAAAAATTAAAAAAAAAACGTTAGCAGTATTGTATTTAAAAGAACACCCATAGAAGCTTTAAATACCAAAAAATAATTAAACGTAGAGTTTAAAGAGTATTTTTGTTTTGTGACCCTTTGAATTCCCCTACCTTGATTAACCTCACTTTAAATTAAATTTGTACCCCAAGCACCTAGTGTTTCGATGCTGACATTGTTGTTTATGTTCAGTCGATGAAGTTAATTGGCATTCCTCTGATCATTAATTTGCAAGTCGCACCACACCGTGCGAACAAAGTGTGTGTTAATGTCGTGCATAGAAACGCTGCTTTATTAGCATTGATATGCATAAATTTCCCAGCTACAACCGTTGTATTATTGCAGCTGCAACAACAATAAATTGCACATTTCTAATTCCTGGAAACCACATTAAGTCTGAATGGCACACAGTTATGAGTTTGTTGAGGCGGAAACGGTACTGGGTTGAAAGATTCAAAGAAATGAAATCTTCTTCAGTTTCTTCACGACTAAGAGAAAAATGTTTTACATTTTTTTATAAAAGAAAATTGTGTTTTTCTGGTGGCATGTCTTTAATTAAATTAAAGTCTGTTCTTTGAACTCTCAGTGGGGAGGTAAATCTTCTATTTTATATGGAACTAAAGTCCAATTAGATGAGTTCTCCGACAAGTGAAATATTGCCAAAGCCAAACAGGAATTGTCTAATTCTTCTATAAAAACCTAGAAGTATCCTATTTAATAGTAGGCACAGAATACTCTTTATTCTCTAATAGATTACTGTAATTTTATTCCATAGAAGACCTAATGGTATTCATATCTGTCATGATGCAATAAGCAAGGTAATCTCATGCAATCGCATGATTACAATTTTTATACCCTACACCATAGTATGGAGGGTATACTAAGTCTGTCATTTCGTTTGCAACAACTCGAAATAAACATTTTAGAGCCCACAAAGTATATATATTCTTGATCAGCATAACATTCTATTTCGATTTAGCGATGTCCGTCCGTCTGTGGAAATCACTCTAGCTTCCAAACGAAATGAAGTAGGTTGATAAAATTTTACTCGTATGTGTGTTATATCTGCAGGACTTTTGGTATTGAAAATGGGTGATGTATGGGTAACATGGGTGATATAATGGTGCCTCCATATTTGGTATTTGAAGTTCGTAATGGATACTGCAGCGTAGGCAGAAAATTGTCTGTGCAGGCCCACGTCTTCCTATAGCCCCCCTATATCGGTACCTCCCGATATTCGGTACTTTGATGATTATAGCGACATTATTCGCCGGGATTGTTTAAAATTTGGTATTTGTTTCAAATTTGGTATTTATCCAATTACACACATACATTCGGAATTTTTACGATTTTAACAGAATTTTCAACGGATTTTTATTATTTTTTTTTTTTTTTGAAAATTGCCAAAATTGTTCCAAACGGTGGAGGGTATTCAAAGATAGACCCGGCCGAACTTGCAGCTTTTTACTGTTTTTTATTATTATTATTATTATTATTATTATTATTATTATTATTATTATTATTATTATTATTATTATTATATTATTATTATTATTATTATTATTATTATTATTATATTATTATTGTTATTGTTATTATTATTATTATTATTATTATTATTATTATTATTATTATTATTATTATTATTATTTTTTTTTTTTTTTTTTTTTTTGAGGTTTATTCTATCTGCCTCACATGTTCACATGTTCCAGAGTTCCGTCGCCAGAATTCTTTGGAATTTTGCCGAAAATATATTTCCACAAAAAAAAAACTCTTCCCAAAACAGGATCCGGAAGCATTTTCCTTGTTGTATATGTGTTTGCTGTAACGGATTTGTGCTCAAATTACATTTCCAATTAAAAAAAAAGTATTTTAAATAATTTTGTTGTTATTTAATAGTAGCTTTTGCTAAAGTGGCAAAATTCTGAATATTTACATATTTAATATTTTTTCAGATATATTTGTTTGTAAAATTAAGATGTCTCAATTGCTATTCACAACACATATAAAAGACTGAGTCATTCACACCGTTCAGTGTTTGTGTGTGTGAATCACTTTCTGTTTTTTGGGTTAATAAAGAAGGGATTACCGAAATGAATTTCATTTGATCCCCTTTTATTGAATTTAAAAGTTGAATGTCTACGAGAAAAATCTCATTCGACAGACAAATGAGTTTGCTTTTGTAAAAATTAAACTCAAATGTGTGAAAGAATCACGTAGAGAGAGGTCATTTGCTTCCAGAGAAGATTTTTTTTATTTTTTGGTAAATATTAATATATAAACTATTTTATTATTTTTCCACGAATTTGGTTATCTTTGAATCTTAATTATGCAGAAATATTTAATCAACTTTAAATGATCGGTTTTCTAACTAACTTACTAGTTTTTCCATGGCTCTTCAAATTACCTTTTTATAGCCTTCTCTAAGATTTTTGAGGCCAAAAAGTATTAAAATCTTTTGTCCTCAGCCTAATATAGCAATGAACAGTTCTTGCACCACTAAAAATTATTTTAAATGTATTTATATGTGTATAGCCGAGTGTATGTATTTTTTGTGGAAATTAAAAGCATTTAATGCACTTAAAACAAATTGGCCTCCCCCTCAATGTGGGTTCAATGACCCAAATATGTTCGGCTGTAATTCAAGCTAAACCATTGATGACGAAGAGGTTCAAGGCAATTGACGTTGTTTAAATTAGTTTGCCACATTTCGAATTGTCATAAATTAAGGATTGTTTCAACTACATTTCGGTACAAATTACCAACACAAATTGAACACGCGTCTATGTGTGTACTTATATGTGGGTTTGTTTATATATATTAGTTTGGTTTTAGTTTTGGGTTTCAGTCGAATGTTAAAGGATTTCATTTGGCAAATGGAATTCTTGAGATTAATATATTTCGGTTTTGCTTTTGAGTTTATATTTACAGACATATACATTTGCATGTGAATTCTGAAAATTGGTGTATGTTAAATAAGTATTTTAAAATAGTGGAAATATTTTTTAATTTATTTACGTTCACGAAAAATGTATGTAAATAAGACATATTTAAGAACCGACTATTCCAAAAATTCTTAAATGTACCGCAATTCAAATAATTAAAAGATTCGTTTGAAATCTAAATTTTAGTTTTAATTTTGAGAAATTAATAGATTAGAGTTGGTTTTAGCTTTACTTTGTAAAATCTACATATTTCTGCATCGGGGTTTAACTGTAAAACAAATATTGTACAGTTCTTGAACATTTGAAATGTTTCACCAATGCGAAATACCCTAATTAGTTTTTTCTTTTAATTTCAACCAAGGAATGGGAAATTCCATGTGGAGGTGATAGTATTCGGTTGATAGCTCATAGTTTTGGGTTCACAGACCAAATTTTTTACAGCCCTTTATATAACCTCAGCCATACACAAAAGTGTTTCCAATATTTTGTTCTTTACTTTGTAAAACTTCAGAAGGAGCTTTGAAATTTGATGGAGACTTTTGGATATTATTTACAATTTTTGGAAAAAATATAGGTCACATAGGTTCACTTTTAAGTATAGCTCCTATTTAGCATCTCAGGTTGTAGAGGACCTCTTTGCAAAATATTTGCAATTATGGTCAATGCTTTCAAATTTCCACACCATGATCTTAAATTTATGGAACAGTGTTGTAATATGTCAATACAAACAGCTAACAGGAACACATTTCTGTTTGTGGTTTCCCTATACATCCAGAAGAACTGTGCCGAAATATCCTATTTTTACATGAAAACACATATCATAAATATCTACCCCTTTTAGAGAAGAGTTACGAAAAGAAGTGTCACTGTAGTGTGATGAAAATCCGTGATGAATTTTTATACCCTCCATCATACTATGGAGTATGGTATATTAACTTCGTGATGCCGTTTTAACTCCTCGAAATACTCATGCCAGACCCAACAATAATTCAACTATATATTTTCTAAATAAACGTAACATTCTAAGTCGATTTAGCGATGCCCGTCTGTCTGTGCTTCTGTCAGTTGCAATTACGCTATCTTTCGAACAAATTGAGATAGACGGCTAAACTTTGCAAACATGTGTATTTTCTCAGTAGACAAGTTAGCTTCGAATATGGGTCATGTCGGTACACATTTTCATATGGAATTCATGTAGCTGTAACTCCAAATATTCGGTATTTTCATGATTTTAGTGACATTATAGACCGAAATTGTTTTCAAACTCGTTTTGATAATTTGTAATGGGCACTACAGCCTTTGACAAAAAAAAATCGTATGGAGGTCCCTTCCGATATTCGGTATTTTCATGATTCTAGTGACATTATTCACTGGGATTTTTTTTTTTTTAAATTTCGTATTGGAAGATCTTAATTTGTACTACAGCTTATGACAAACAATTACTTATGCACGTTTTCGTCTTTTCTATTTCTTTCCAAATGGTAGAGGGTATCAAAATGTATTTGCCTTTTGGGTCAAAAGTCCGTTTCAAGGTCAGAAGTTGTCTATATTTCTAATACCATGATGAGCCTAATTTATGCAAATCGGATTCGACCTTTAATTTCTATGATATATTTATTTAATTTAAATTTGCTAGTCCGTTTGTAATACCTCCAAATATTTGTCGGATAGCCCATAAAGTATATATATTTATGATCAGCAATAAATTTTTAAATCTGGAAACCAAAATAAACCCCATAGAATTTGACGTAAAGCTATACAATTTGGCGTAATTGTTTGCATTATATCTAAAATGATAGGAATTGAACACGATATTTACACATAATCCCCATAAACCTGTAATTTCTGATTTTCGGTTTTAATTATAATTTTCAGCAATGTAGCTGAAATATGATATTTTGGACTCCCAGTATATATAAGCCAAACTTCCGATATTCGGTATTTTGATGTTGTTAGCCACACTTTTTAATAAAATTGTTAAAAATGTTGTACATACAGTTTATGCAGGCCATTTTCTATGTAGGTCCATACTTTCCTATAGCTCCGGAAATTTAAAGTTTTTCCAATCATAAAAATAAAAAATTTCTTCGGGCCTATATTTGTGACATGCAGAAGGTAACGAGATAGACCACCATTGCACTTGATGATCTCCTCAGAATTACATTCTGGGTCGATTTATGCATGTCTGTCCATCTGTGGCTCCAATTGAGAAAAAAAATCAAATTATTTGCTAGGCTCAAGGACGAACTCTATTGAAATTGATAATAATCGTTTCAAATTTAAATATAGATCCTAAATATATTCGTCCCATTTCATATTCATTTTATTCGCATATTTTTTACTAATACATGTTAGATTTCCTGTAAAAACCCCTTATTTTTCAGATCTTCATTAAAAAATTCGTGGATTTTGTAAGAACATTTTCAACGGCTTTTTTAAAAATGCTGACCAGAAATTTTCGTGAATTTTCTTTAAAAATATTTTTAAAAGAATATCCTGGATATAATCGATCATAATGGTATTTATACATGCATGCTTTTAAACACTTCTCTATAAACAATGACATAATTTCCAAATAACAAATAAATGAATGCAAAATATTGAATATGTTGTATGGTACCTGTTTTCTCAAATAGAACAACACTTTACAATATAAAAAAGTAAATTACTATCATCCAAAAAGCAACTACCCCCCATTTTATAATTCCTGCCTATAAACCGCGATTAAAGGCTAAATAACTGTCAGTGATTTCTTATGCTTATGCAAATAATGCCTTCTTTCGTGAAGTAAACATCGCGATGTAGTTCAAGGTTGATTTAAACTACACAGACTTGACATGTTTATGTCTGTGGAATGTTTTCAAAACAAATTTGTTGATATGTTTTCAGGCATTGGAATATTTACGAAACGTGGAATATTAAATGAGACGAAACATACAACCATACATAACAAATAATAACTCAAATGAAATAATAAGTCAGGTGCAGAAAATCTGTTGTCTGAGTCAACGAGTCTTTATCAAATGCCAAATTTAACTGACTGAATATGTTGCTGTAGGCGAAATTGTAAACATCGAGAGAGACGGATTAGAGTCATTTCAAATATTGCAGTTTCAGTTAAGTAATCTTTTTTATAACTAAAAAAAATATTAAATGTCTCAAGAATTTAAACACGAAATTTAAATTATTATTCCGATGCAAAAAAAATTGTATTCAAATTTTCCACTCGCTTTTCATTTTCTTCTAACTGAGCACTGTTAGGAAATGCAGATTCAAACAGCATCATTGCAATTTTTCAGTGTTGGTAAATGTGACAAGACATTTATTTTCTCGCAGCTTTCTCCCGATTGAAAAAATGCAAAATAGTTTTCGCAAAGCTTCACTACCGAAGAATGATGAAATTTCTATTGCCTTTCAGCGGAAAATATGCAAAAAATATGTGGGTTAGTTCTTTGTCTACTGATATGCAGAGAAAAGCAACTGCTCCCATTTTACAATTGATTCATGCATTTTTTGGAAAAAATGTTATTGGAGTTATAAATATATAAAAATATGGTTATTTATAGCTTAGGATTCCACATCATAAAATGGTCACAACCTCCAAGATCATTGCCCAAAGACCCACTTGTATTTTTAAATTTAAAGACATTTTTAAAAGCAACTTAGTCACAACGAAGAATAGATGGAATGTGGAGTAAAAACCACAAACATAAGTTTGTAAAGGTGGTCTTTTGAATTTTTATTTCCACTCATTAAAGAAGAATTTGGTACGTAAATGTGCAAGATAAACGAAAACGAAACATTCAAACGTGATTAAGAAAATATAGCCCAAAATGCTTCATAATAATACGAAAATTATATATACATTATATTAAAAATAAGTAAGTTACTTCTACCACATGAATAGAAAATAAAAACATTCTCAATTGAAGAAATTTTAGATTCTAGGACTTCAATTCATTTTCTACGAAAATATGAAATGATAACTTTTATAGAGGAAATAATGTAAAATTAAAAATATTATAAAGGACATTTCCTTTATTTCATATTTATAGAACAAGAATCCAGCCCCAATTCCACCCGTACATTTATAGACATTTTTAAGAACTCTCGATTAATTCTGGTATTTTAATTATACCACTAGTCCTAGACCACTAATCGTAGTATCATTTTAATGTTTATTTCAGAAATTGTTATTTATGAGGGATTATTATTGCTCCTACTAATTTCCTCCACAATGGACTACTCGTACCACAAAGTACGCATTCGAAACATTTTTCATTTAAAAATATTTTCTTTTTACACAAGAGATAAACAATTGTGAACTTTTCATACAGCAACCTAATTGAGACTGGTTCAATATATTCTAATTCAGTGTTATATTTTATCTCCTTCGCATTTAGTACTTTTTATATTCAATACTCAATAATTTAAAAACTTTTAGACGGTTTTCTGATGTACTCAAATTTATATTCTCAGAAAGAAATATTTATGTATACCTTTTTAGGGGGACTTATACATATAACACATTTTAAATTGGATATCATCTCTGAGAAATATTGTAATGTTGAAACACTGCAGAACATTAAAATTGTTAACACTGTGTATGGAAGAATCAGAAGGAGTGGACGACCATATTACATCTCCAGTGAATGCCCCTGGTCAACGTCGCTTCTCTGCATAGGTAGCACCATTAACATACGATTGTTGGTTTCGGGGAATTCACTCCTCTACGACTGTCGAGAAACTTTCAGCGGGGAACACACTGCCTCTCTCTCTTTTCTCTGGGCACTATTCAAATAGCCGAATAGTGCCCAGTGTGTAGGGGTGAGGTTGACATGAGAAGAAAGACACTTTTGACGAGTAAGTTTTTTCACGGTTTTTTTAATTTTATTTAATTATTTAAATTAAAGTTCAAATACAAATTAAATTAAAACCAGTAAGGAAAGCTCAAAAGTCGGGCGGGGCCGACTATATGATACCCTACACCACTTTGCATATTAAGTAGAGCTCTCGTAAAAAGGTTAATACAGGGCATTTCAGAGCTCTATGAGATATTTGGTACAAAATCAAAATCTATCTAATTCTATCGTGCATTTTACGAACTATAGCTATCTCTGAACCGGGTTTCTCCAAATTTGACGTATTAGCTTCTAGACTGAATTCGGTCTTATGTACGAAAATTCAGGTGATTTGGGCTGATATTGACCATTTAGTGCACATTTAACCCGAAATAGGATGAAGATATATATGGGAGCTATATCCAAATCTGAACCGATTTCGATAAAATTTAAAACAGCTATTCCTGTGCTCCATCTAATACCTGGTACCAAATATCACGGTTGTGGAGTGAATATTACGAATGTATGGGACTAAAACACTAAATCGGATGAAACATATATATGGTTGCTATATCTAAATCTGAACCGATTTTCACTAAATTTGATATACTTGCTTCTAGGCTGAATTTGGTCCGATGTACTAAAATTCAGTCCATTTGGACTTATATCGGCCATTTAGTGCACAATTAACCCGAAATCGGATGAAGATATATATGGGAGCTATATCCAAATCTGAACCGATTTCGATAAAATTACAAACAGTTATTTCTGGGCTGTATCTTATATCTGGTACCAAATATCATTCTTGTGGAGTGCATATTACGATTTTCTCCAAATTTGAAATACTTGCTTCTAGGCCGAACTCGGTTGGGTGTGCCAAAATTCAGGTAATTTGGACTGATAGTGGACATTTGGTGCACATTTAACCCGAAATCGGATGAAGATATATATGGGAGCTATATCTAAATTTGATCCGATTCTCACCAATTTCAATAGGGTTCGTCCTTGGGCCAAAAAACTATTGTTTGGAAAATTTCATCTCAATCGGATAATAAATGCGACCTGCATTTTGTTCACAAGAATACATGGACAGACGGACGGACGGACAGACGGACTGACATGCATAAATCGACTCAGAAAGTGATTCTATGAAGGTTCTCAAAAGTAACTATGGGTCTATCTCGTTTCCTTCTCCATGTTACAAACAAATGCACAAAGACATAATACCCTTACCACTATGTGGTGTAGGGTATAAAGATTATAATTAACTCAAAGGGCTTTTTGATGTTATATCTGCGGTTGATTTTTAGGTATTCTTGCATTTGTCATATAATTTGGAAATTCCTTTGTATGGCTGAATGATTGAATGGATAGAAATGGTTGGTTGCCTGATTATCTTTTTTAAACAACAACAATTTTTCGAAATGAAGGCAATGACTTGATTTAATAATAGATTTTGGCGGTGCATGGTTGAAGGAAGATAGGGATGACACTGGGCGGGCGGAATTTTCACACGTGTTAATTGTCATTCTCATATCGTCTATCGACAATGTGTGCAATTAATTTGCGATTTAAAACAATTAAAAGAGTCTGAAAAGTTACGTCGTCTCGACACAGCTGCCAACGCAAAGATGAATAGGTTAATTATTTTAAAATTAACCAAATAGAATGACGTATACTAGCAGCATAATTTTAAAAATGCGTTACAATTTAATATTTTGTCCATTATGGCGTTCAAAATATATTATTTATATTATTATATTATATATTTCGCATTCTTTACATACAGTCGCATTTTTATCAGTGCTCCAAAGTTATCCAAAAAACTCACGAAATAAACAATATCTAATTTCCAAACTACGCGTTACAATACTCACTTTGGCTGCCAAGTTTGTGTCATTGTCGAAGAAAAGATTGTGGTCTCCAGAACAAAGAAAATTAATTATATTTTATTACAACTTCGGCCGAAAACCTTTGATTCCACTGGAAAACGTTTTTTTTTTTTTTTTTTTTTTTTTTTTTTGCAACTAATACAGAGAAAGGCCAAAACAAACATCAGCTGTGCTGCTCTTTCAAACCTGTCCTGTGGTTCATATCGATATTAGTTATCGATAAGTCAATCAATGCATTTACTGTGTTGCCACATCTAATGAGTATCAAGCGCACACTATTATCAACATCACCTGACAACATAAATTGTACACCGAAAAAAATTTTTACTGGTCCAAATATGAGTACAGGAGGAAACCAAGACTTATTCTCGTGGGGCAAACTAGGTGATTTGTTGGATGACAAATTAAGAGATGTAGCTAAGAAGGAGGATGTTGCTGCCATCAAACAAGAAGTTGATGTTTTAAAAACTGAGAACTCAAAGCTCAAAGACGAAATTCAAAAACTAACGAATCGCTTAGAAGTAATAGACAGGCGAAGTAGATCGTCTAATGTGGTGGTGAGTGGTCTTGTCTGCTATAACACTTCGACTGCCTAAAAAATGTTTATTAGCATGAGTAAGAATGAGTTGAACGTAGATATAAATATCATGGGCACAAAGATGCTGTCCTCTGGCAAATCGTTTGTGTTTATCCTCGAAACCCAGGGTGAAGCACAACGCGTTATCGAAGCAAGGAGACAACTGAAAGGAAAAAAATATTTACATTCAAAAAGATTATACTGCATTGGAACAGACGACCAGATACAATCTTCGCAAGGTTGCCAGAGTCGTGTCAAAAATTAAGCCAAATATCAAGGTCCGATTAGGAGAATTTTGTATCTTTGTAAACGATATTAAATACACTTGGATGGATGAAAAAATTCTTGCCCCGACACAGAAAGATGCTGATTTTCTTGTCAACATACTTGAGTTATCTAATAACTCATACGATGTTTTCTGCAAGCAAACCTCCAATATAAATAATATAAATGAAAATTCGTCTTCTCAATAGCAATTTGATTCGTGCCATATAATATCTTACAATGTCTCAAATTTAGAAAGATGTCTCATTACGGTAACTTTTTAACATTCTTAAACAATTTCGACATCTTTTTCCTTTTCGAGACCCATGTCTTAGAAAATAAACAAACAAACTTCACATCCTACTTCAAAAACTTTTATATTCATTGGGTAGCTGCAGTTAAAAACTGTAGGTTTGGTAGAGCAAGTGGAGGGTGTTTATACGGCTTCAAAAAAGAAATAAAACGTAAATACAGACTTAATTTTATTCCCACAAATGAATATCCATATTTATCTGCAGATTTTTACGGCAGTAATTTTTATCTAATTCCTGTCTATTTGAACTGCACTTGCTGGAAGCGCGATGCTGAAAAATTCAGTTCATTTTTGACTGATGTTTGTCCAGAAAACTTTTGTATAATGGGTGATATGAATGCTAGAATAGGGAAAGAACAGTCATTAGATCAAAATATAGTTCGTGGTACAAAATTATATCCAAACAGGCAGTCTAAGGACATAATTATTAATGCCCGTGGCAAACAATTTTTAAACATATTGGAAAATATAGGAGGGATAGTATTAAATGGAAGAGTACGTGGTGACAGCGAAGGCGATAGCACTTTCTGCGGCATCATGGGCAGTTGTTATAGATTATTGTATTTGCTCCACCTCGTTTTTGCAGTACTTTGAAAATTTTCACATTCCTTCGGAACCTTATTCAGATCATATGCCTCTTGAAATGAAAATTCCAATACGCCAAAATCAGAGTAATAAACAATCATTAAATAGATTATACTGGAAAATGTCACACAAAACACAGTACATCCAAAATATTAATTTGTTATTAGCAAAACAAAATACTACTAGTATCACTTCTGCTGACGATATGATCCAAAGTATATCAAATACAATTAAACAAGCGCAAATCAAGAAACCTACTAAGCAGTTTTTTGTACCCCGACAGAGGTGGTTTGACTGGGCTTGTTATCGCTTAAGATCCACTATGTATAGACACCTTAAACAATACAGGAAAAATAACACGCAACGTAATAGATCACCGTACTATTCCTCAAGATATAACTTTCATCAATTGTGTGAAAGAAAGAAATTGCTTTATTATAATAATAATCTAAAGAAACTAGACACCGTAAAAACCTGCAAGGAATGGTGGACTCTGTCAAATACCTTGAAGTCTCGTGGTAAAGTAGTTACTGGAATTCTCAATGCGGATGATTTTAAGATACATTTTTGTTCTCTTTTGCAAAATAGTTATGACTCTGTAGATATGAGCTGGTGTTTACCGTATTTTGTGGACCCAATATTGGACTCTCCTTTTGAGTATTGTGAATTATATAACGTTGTCCGCAAGTTAAAAGCTGATAAATCGCCCGGTCAAGACGGCATTCCGTATGAGTTTTTTAAATACGCACCCTCTCTTTTCCTGCACAAAATACTTCATGTTTTCAATCATATATTTCTAAAGGAAGAAATACCCTCTTCATTCAAAGAGTCTGTAATGTTACCACTACATAAGAAAGGTGACATAAATGTCCCTGGTAATTACAGAGGATTATCACTTACTGATTCAATATGCAAAATCTTTACGTCTATTCTTTTAAACAGAATAAATTTCTGGTTGTCAACGCACAAGATTTTGAATGAATTTCAAGCCGGATTTAGAAAAGAATATTCGACAATTGATAACATATTCAATCTTGTGAGTATAATCAACATAAATCAACTAAAACATAGACATACATACGCATTCTTTGTCGATTTTTCTATGGCATTTGACCTAATTCCCAGAAACAGCTTATTTTACAAACTTTCTACGATAGGCATGTCAAGAAAGATTGTAACAATAATACAACTTTTATATAACCAAACACGAAGTAAGGTATGTGACGGTAATACTTGCTCAGATTATTTTAAGGTGGAGTCAGGAGTTAGACAAGGTTGTATATTGAGCCCTGTTCTCTTTTCCCTATATCTGAATGACTTGCCAGAATTACTTCCTGGCGGTTTGATGTCGCCAACACAAATGTTAAAATTCTTCTATATGCAGATGACATTGTTCTGTTATCAGATTCTCCTACAGGTTTACAGAAAATGATTGATGTACTGCAAGACTACTGTCAGAAATGGAGCCTAAAAGTTAACCTCTTGAAGTCCAAAATAATGATTTTTAGAACTGGTACCAGAATACCATCTGATTTGCATTTTCACTTCAATAACCAAAACATCGAACTTGTAAATTCTTATAGATATCTTGGGGTAGATATGACGTATAATCTCTCATTTAAGAAGCACTTAGTAAATAAACTATCAGCTTCAAAAATTGCTATAAATTCAACGTGGTTAAAATATATCAAAAGTCCAAAAATTTCCAAATCTAATAAGTTAAAAATATTTGAATCCTGCTCTAAATCAATATTGTGTTACGCCTCTCAGGTATGGGGATACCAGAAGCATGATGATGTGGAAAAATTGTTTAGATTTTTTATAAAGAAAATGTTACGCTTGCCTAAAAACACACCGAACTACATGTTGTATCTGGAAACTGGTCTAAATTCCATATTCTCTTCTACACTCAAAGCACATTTCTGTTATATTAAAAAAGGCCTGCAATTACAGTCAAATCGACTTCCTCGAATCTTGGCTGAATACATTATAGAACTGAAAATTTCATGGGCTAATGAATGGACAACCCTATGCCAAGACATAAATTATATACATCCCAACATTAGCATTCCACTATGCTTCAATTGGAAAGATGTAATTATGTATCTACACTCCAAAGAAAAAATTGATTTTGAAGTAGCAGCACGAAACTCTCAGTTCCATGATTTGTACCCTCGGCTAGATTATATTGTAATCCCAAATCTTACTGCAAAATTTTCATCACGTGCAACCAGCCTAATCATAAAAGCAAGAGGCGGTTTGCTTGACTTAAACTCAAAGGCATTTAAAGCCAATACCGATGGAATCTGTTCTCTATGTAATACAAACCAGCCTGAAAATACCTTACACTTTATTGGTTTTTGCCCAGTATTTAATGGTTACAGAAAGAAATATTTTAATAAAATTTCAATGAATGTAGACGAAGTAATAAGTATATTAAATGGCACAAAATTATCATCGCTATACTCATATCTTGAAAACTGTATTAGGTACAGAAATTTATTAATACACGAATTTAATTTTTAATGGTTCTAAACTTACAAATGTACATATTTTAAATATATTGGCACACAGCATTCTTGCTACGCCAAATATAGATTGTAATTTACCACATATTTTATGTTAATTGTATAGCAAATAATTATAGTTTACCAATCTATTAATAAATAATAATAATAATAAATATATTATTTATACACGTCTTTATTGAGTTTTAATTCAATTTCCACTCAAATATCGGCCTGCAACGATATTGTTTGAGATTTAATATTTCTAAATTAAAACAACTACTTAATATATCAAAAAAAATTGATTTAATTTGAATTAATTTATGCAAATTTTGGCATAATGCAATTTTTCATAAAATTTTGCAGTTGTTTGAGAACATAGCCAAAAATGTATTTTTATTGAAATAAAATAACGATCAGTGTCGACATGTTTTTCGGCATACCGTTGTATTTCGTTGTTACAAAATAGTTAGGCTTAATTTTTAGAAAAACAACATTTATTTGTTAGTGGCGAAAAATTTTAATGTTTACAAGGCGGTAAGGCAGGGAATACCTAGGTTTCGGAAGGAGCGATGATGGTGAGTCCTGTTGGAATGTCCAAGGTCTGCGGCCAAAATGTTTGCGTGTCCAAGGCTTTAATACACCCTCCAGAATATTTTCGCGACAGTATTCGGCATTTATTCTGATGCCACGGTCGATTAATACGAACGGAGAGCGACCATCGGCTGTTATGGCGGCTTACACCATCACCACAGCCGGAGCTTGAGTTCTGGTGGTCAATCGAAGGTGCACATTTTCAGCTTTTTGACATGTAAACACGATAATTTTGTTTGTTTAAAAACTGCTGGACAAATTCGGCAGTTCACCATTTTCGGCTAAGCGCAGCAACTCTTTAGCTCTTTTGAGTCTATTTTCTTTCCGTTGCAGTGTAAGTTCATTCACTTTTGGAATTTCTATGGCTTTAAACTGAGCTCATTTTTCTATATTTTCCTAATGGAATTTTGCGATATGTTCAGCTTACGATCTGCGGCCACTGTGACGCGGGTTTCAATCAAGTGGCTTCTATACTTTTCGAACAATTTCTGCTGATGTTGCTGATTTCTTCCGTCCACTTCCTTGACGTCGGGCTACGCTACCAGTATCACGGTAGCGAACGATGGTACGAGACACAAAAGATTTATTCACATTTAAATGCTGGAATGCTCTAACTATAGCCACTTGTGGTTTTCCAGCCAAACATAAAGAAATCACACTATCACGCGTGAAGCCGGTGATTATCGCGACACAAACTAGGTAAATATGATTAAATATGACTGACGACGCCAGAAAACTTCACTAGGGCAATTATCACGGCGTTCTTTATTTAGTCCCTTTATTTACGAATTGGGAAACCCCCGCAGTCATTTCCCACTCCTTATCATCAGCCAATACTTTTGTGGAAAATTACCTGATCCTAGGTATGTCATTATCGTCTCTCGTATTTAACAATGCTACATATTTAAATATGATTTTCTTTTTTAGTCAACAAAAGGTGGAATATTCCAATTGTCACAACGTTTAATGGGTATTTGTAATGCTTTCATGATAAAATATAAAAAGTCAGCTGGTCTGATCCGATTGTGTGAGTGTGTAACGAGTGATAAAGGCAATACAAGAAAAGATGATTCACAACAGAAAATCCGCTTTCCGTTAGCAGTTGGTGTCTATGTTCAACACACATTCAAACAAAATTTGTGTTTTCCCTCCCCATTTATTTCCCATTGAATTTATTCAAATGAAATATGCTTGTAAAGATTTCTCAAAATATCTTGTAAATGCGGGGATGGAAAATTCTGGGGAAATTAAATTTGCAATTATGTTTATAGAAAAATGTAAAATGGGGGCATGATTTAATTCAGTTTAAATATCCAAATATGTTATTGACTTTGGCAATTGAAAAAATACACGAACGAATGTGTACTCCTTAGAGGCTCACTGTGATATACTTTTAGTATTTAATAAATTAATGTGTTTACATTCACCTTATTAGTGGAAAATCCCTGAATAATAAATTATGTTTACATTTTAAGAACGATAGAAATTTATAGATTTAAATTACACTGTGCAACAATAAAATATTTGTCAGCAGATGTTGGACAGCAGAATAGTATATTTATGTTATTAAATTTCAATTGATTTTTTTATTTTTAGAAAAAAAATTAATTCAGAGAGGTCGAATAAAATTAAGTTCTCATATTCTCTTTCAAAGCAAGTACATCTGGACTGTACTTTTTGTACCCTCTACCATGTGAAAACTCGGTTTATGGTCAGACCGGATATACTTAAAATCCCTATAATTTGTAATTGAATATTTTCTGGAAAGAAGTTGACCGATTCACCAAAAACCCGAGATGTAAAATAACAGCTGCTTTGGTTGAAATTTGAATTTGAACATTTTAAAATACCGAAAGTCGCAAGATCTAAATTTAATTGAAGGAAAACAAAAATGTCGGAAAAAGCATTAAATTATACCCTACAACACTATGTGTTGGGGGTATTATAAGTTTGATTGGGCCAGCATTTATGTAACACATCGAAATATTGGTTTCCCATATAGGAAAGTATATATGGATCTTCCTAGCTCGCCGAGCTGAGTCGATCTAGCTATGTATGTCCGTCCGTCCGTCTGTCCGTCTGTCCATGTTAATTTGTAATCACGCTACAAGTCGCAATTATGGCCCGATCCTTACGAATTTTTGCACGAAGGTGGGGTTAGGGTCAGAATAGAACCCTATTTCTTTTGGAGATGATCGCCAAATGTTTTGGGGTTGAAATGGACCAAATACTGAAAAAATTTCGAATTTTGCAGTAGCTATACGGGTCGCAATTATAGACCAATCGACGCGGAATTTCGCATGTAGCTAGAATTTAGGGCAGGGAAGAAGCCTATGCCAATTTGGGTGGTCATCGGATAATATTTAGCGGGTAAAATAGACCATATCTTTTGTGTTGAAAAAATTCAAAATTTTTGGACGACGTATTTGATTTTTCTTTGTAACTTGATACAGTCAACCTCTAAATTTGGTATGTGCGTGCTCGTTTTAGCACGAAATTCTAAAATGTTGTTGTAGGTTTTTGTGCATTTTATATTTTATATGGAAGCCATTAAAACATTAAACTCAAGCGTTAAAAAGATAGCCAATACCAATGGTGCAACACCATTCGTACACTTCTTGTACGAATTTCCATAAATCTCTTCGTTGTTTGACTTGGTTTATAATAGTCAAAACTACGTGCAAATTAAAGATCTCCAGCTTTTTGGGATCGCTATATGCAAATTATATAATATTTAGTACCTTTTGGATTTTCCGAAAAATCGTGTTTCACACCTGTATATTAAAATTAACAGTTCTAGCTTTATACGCTCTGTACGAATTTGCATCATACTTAGAAACTTTTTGTACTTTTAAGAGCGACTCTCGTAAAAAGTGTCAACATTTTTGCTTCGGCTATTTTGTGTAGACTTTGGTTGAAATTATATGAAAATTTGTGAAATATTTAGGGAAATCATTAAAACTTCTGACCCTTTTTAAAGGTGAGTGTCGTTCTTACCTATTTCCATCCATGATATATGTCTAATCTACATATGTATGTAGATCATTCCGACCGGATGATCCCTTTAGAAGTCATCATGCGTACAGACCATCGAATTCAAATGTCCTGAAAGAGATGTCGTCCCAAGAAACCCTTATTTTGGTGGGGCATATTTTCGCCTCCTCAAATGACATATACCTGCTATAATCATAAAGCTACAAGTAAATACCACTGCTCCGAAATTCACTTTTTACTTTAATTAGAGCAAAAGACTCCTGCGAGTAGAAAAAACAATAAAAAAAATATTAATTTCTCCTAAACTTTTAATACCCTCCACCATACCCATACCCTTAAAGAAAACATGTTTAAAGTATCTGAATTCAAACATGTTCCACTTTAAACTACAAATACCAATAAGACCGTTTGGATAGTGTTTTTAAACTTTTCAAAAAAAAAAAAATAAAGTGGGTGAGACCGTTACATGGGGCCCATACCAAAACGGGAACCTCTATAGACAATTTTATACTTCAAGAATTGTCATCTAGCAAATCTTCTTAAATAACAAATTTGAAACAATTTCGTGGATAAATGTGTCTAGGATTATCAAAATACCGAATATCGATGAGTATCGTTGTATGTGCGCTATAGGAAAACGTGGACCTATATATTCAATGTTCTGCCACCGAAGCTAGAACCCATTGTGAACTACAAATACCAATTTTTAGACAAATCCGTAGAAAAATGTGACAAAAATTATCAAAATACCGAAAATCGGAGGTGCCGTTATATGGGGGCTATATAAAAACTTGGACCGCTATATCTCATTTTCAATACCAACCATCCCAGACACAACACAAATTTCTATGCCAAATTTTGAATATCTGCGTCAAATAACGTGCGCTGCTTCATGATTTCAACAGACGGACATAGTTAAATCGACTTAGAATTTTATGCTGATCATGAATATATATACTTTATGGAGTCTATGACGAATATTTAGGGATGTGACAATGACAATGTGACGGAATGACAATGTTATTATACCCTTCTTTTCAATATAATATATTTAATATATACGAAATAATAAAATGAACATACTCTAGTTCTCTAGACCACTCGAATAAGCTATAAGGCTTTATCATTTTCAAGAAGGAGAAAAATACGATCGTTATCGTTTAGGCTCCACTGTTTTTGAGTATTTTTTGATTTGATTTTGATTTGAGTCATTCCGTTGTTTTATTTCCAACAATGAGTATTTTCTCAGCCTACAACTTCAACAAACCAAAACCAAATATATTGAAGAACGTTGTCGCCATTGTTTCCGTTCGACTTTAGTCAGCGTAAACTCTTACGCTATTTCGAATATTTCGACTTTCATTCTTATTTTTAAACGGGAGTACTCGCGACCTCTCTTCGAGTACTCCCGCTCATGAATATGTTTCATTTACAATTAAAATCTAACAAATCACATATCTGGTATTAAAATTCAGATTCTAGAAGTATTTTCATTGCGAATGTCTTCCAAAGGTTGTTCACAGGTTGAAGTTTTCCCAGAGACTTTTATATACGCTTTCGATAAGCTCTGTATTAAGTTGTAAAACCTGCAGGAGTAAAACTTTGATTGCCATCGTAATAGTCTTGAAAGCTTCTTCCAAAAACATCTCTTCTAATGACTTCTAATAAGTATCACATAAACGTCCGACAACTTATTTGTGAGCTTAAATGTGCTATGCTCTTACATATCAATTTCCTCACACCTCCTATGACTATTTCCTAAAAAATTATTATGTGAATACCCATTACTACAAAGTAAAGCTCTTTTGAATACATTGCCCATAACATTTATTCATTAAATTTTATTGAGACATAATTTTACCCAGAAGAAATGGATAATTATGACAGGACTGGCACTAAAACCACATTTACCAAATATACATTTAATGACAGTTCAAGATAAGTCTTAATTAGCAGCACATGGACATCGGATACAAATGAGTATCTGGCAACTGAGAGAAATATTACCACCAACCGTTTTCCCACGTAATGGCCAATTAAACAATCAATTATGATGCATAATGAATAAAATTATTAATTATTATTTAATTATAAGGAAACATAATTTCATGAATGATTTAAGCAAACCTTCAGAAATAAGGGGAGCAAATTGATTATTAACAGAATTCAACTAATCGAAAATTTATTCCACCTTACCCTATGTTCTTAGTTTGTCAATTATTTCCACATAAATATATTTTTTGAATTTGTTACAACATTTTCTTTTCCATAACTGGGGTAAAATTTTCCAAAACACCAAAACAAAATTCAAGTTTACAAGTATTATCTTATTTTTCTACCTTAAAGAAATAATATTATTTTCTTATTTTGCTTCTTACGTTGATGTTCAAAGTTTCTGGAATAAATTTTCAATGTTACAACTCTCAAATAATTTTTCCCAACATGGCTTCACGTAACATCAATAAATTTCTCAATTACCGCTCAACCGAAATCCCTCTCAGACAGGCGTAAGTCTATGAAGACAAACTTTGCTTGGCAATGGAAGATAATTTGGAATTTTCCTTTTGGATTTTCACCCACACCAAACGCATGTAGGGTAAAAGAGGGGTTTTGCCATGTAATACAAAATGGTTAAGATAGCCACATCTTGGGTAAGTATGTTGGAAGAAGACATGAACAAATTTTCTTTTAATTTGATTCCATTAGTGAAAAGGGATTTTATTGATTTTCCTGGAGATGGTTTAATAGAGAGTGAATAAAAAAAAAATATATTTTTTTTTTTCAGAAATGTATTTAAAATACATTTTTGTGATGGAGGAAAAATTTCCCAAAAAACTATTTAATTTTTACACATATTTACCAACGAAATGTAAAATTGTATAACAATATAAAAATGTTTACCACCTATAATCAACTAGATTCGAAAATTATATGAGAAGCTACAAACTTAAAGCCCATAAAATTTTAATATCTGGATGCGATTTGTTACACCTTTTTAAAAATTTGTTATACCTTACTTTACACACTGTGGTAGAGAGTATTATCCTAATATCTTATATAAATCATTATGTCTTTTTGCATTTGTGTGTAATATGTAAAAGGAAACGAGATGGACCCATAGTTCCTTTTTTAATTTTATACGTGCCAGTCCTCCTGTCTATCTAAACCAATTTTTCATCACAGTTTTCATTTCCAATTTTCGTAAGTTATCAGACCGAATTCTGAGCATAAAATTGTCAATATGTTCGTCTGCCTGTTCGTCCATCTGTCTATTGACATCACGATAAAAGAGAAAATGGAATATGTCCATCCACAATTAAACTGGACTTGTGTTTTTCTTCGGAATGCATAAAAAACTCTGGTGTATTTTCCAAAAAAAAAAAACGTTTTCTCGAAAATATTAAGGAATAATAATAATAAGCACAAATCATGCTCAACTTAGCATATTTTTTTCCGGCAATTCTTATATTTATTCGAAATTGCAATTCTGAAATTTACAGTATTTCGAAATTGTAAGGAAAAATAAAAGAAAACAATTTTCTTTTTTACTTTCTTCGAAAATTAAAATTGCAGTGGACACCTCATCAGACAGGCAGATATCATGAATCGTCATAGAAAGTAATTCTGTGAAAATCGTCAAAAGCAACTCTGGGTATATTTTTCGCCTCCTTTTTACACCCTCCACCATATATAGTATGTAGGGTATATAAAGTTCGTCATTCCGTTTGTAACTCATCGAAATAATAATTTGGGACATAAAAGCGTGAGACGATTTAGGCCAGTCCGTCAGTCTGTTGTAATCAGTCTAGAGTCAAAACCAAAAAAGATAGGAAGCTAAAATTTTGCATAGATCTGTCTTTTGTCTGCACCCAGGTCAAGTTCGAAGATGATCCACGATATCGTATAGCCCCCATATAACGGTACCCCCGTTATTTGATATTTTGATGATTGCAACCAAATTTGTCATTGAAATTGTCTGAATATCCACAACAAGAGTTCCATTTGAATACTTTCCCCGTATAGCCCACATACAACGGTACTTCCCGATATTCGACATTTTGACGATTTTAGTGACGTTCTTCACCGGAATTGTTTCAAATTTCGTATTTAGAATTCGTAGGAGGATTGCGTATGTAGGTCCACGTCTTCATATAGCCTCCATATAACGGGATATTATTTTTTGAAAATTTTCAAATTCATTCCAAATGGTGGAGGGTATTCAAAGTTCGGCCCGACCGAACATACTGTTTTTTAATTGTTAATACGGTCAACAAAAGCACAATAAAATTTTGGACATTTAAATTGCTTATACAACAAATATTTTACTGCCACCTACAAAACAAGGAAGCAGCATGAATCAAGTATTATTTTAAGCTCCACCACGAATAATAATTTTTTTTAATAAACCAGGGAAAGTTATGCCTCTGCCATCTTCAACAAAATCTTGTTTTTTTCTCAGGATATTTGTCGAATATAGCAATAACTTTTTACAAACTCTCAATATTTAAAACATTACTTTCATAAATCATAAAAAATTCACTACATCAATTTCAATGCTCTGTTTTATTTTGAAAGTACTTATTCCTCAAATATTTCTATAGTCTTTTATATGTAGCCATTAAATAATGAAAACAGTTTCGACGTAAATCCACTCTTATAGAGCGTAATAAATACACCAACCCTTTTTTTATAAAAAATGCTACATGCTTCAATATTTATTTCATGGTTGTTAACTGTTAAAATTGGATATTTTTGGATGTTTATTTTTCATACATAAATTTAACTGAATTGTTAAATTGAGTTTCGACGGCAATAAAAAGCTTAACACATCCAACATGAAGCAATAAAGGGCTTAAAATAAAAAAAAAAACTACTAATAGTCCATCATTTCAAAGAAGATTGTTTGATGTGTCTCTGGTTGTTCCAAATAAATTATAATAGAAATGAGAATTTTGGTAAAAATACCATGCTCCTTATTTCTATTGAAATATATTTTTAAAATTTTAAGAATTAAGTGTATATGTACGATAGTAAAATAATCATTACCTCTTTTGTTACCGACAAGGTTGGTTGCGATTCAAACATGTCGTGTATCATTGTACATCAGACCAATTGGCCATTAACATTGGAAACTATGCAATGTGTGTCATCTTCACTAGCCTTAATTTGGAAAACAAAAAGGAAAACACCTTTCTCATAACTTCCTATACATCATTGCCATTAAATATTTCTCCGATCCAACCATAATTTTTATAAATCTCAAAAAAACATATATTATGTTTCAGAAGTTATTATAGGCTGGAAAATCAGAAGTGGCTATCGTTAGAGCACTCCAGCATTTAAATGTGAATAAATCTTTTGTGTTTCGTACCATCATTCGTTACCGTGATACTGGTAGCATAGCCCGACGTCAAGGAAGTGGATGGAAGAAAACAGCAACATCAGCAGAAATGGTTCGAAATATAAAGAAGCGACTTGATCGAAACCACCGTCGCAGTGGCCGAAAAATAGCTGGTGAGTTGGGGTAAAACCATTGAAATGCCAAAAAGTGCAAGAACTTACACCACAACAGAAAGAAAACAATCTCAACTGAAACTCAACTGAAAATGTGCACCATCGGTTGGCCACTGAGGTTCCTCGCTTTATTTCCAGCGCACAATGGCCACCAAAATCTACGGATACCAATCCGTTGAACTATTGTGTGAGTATTTTGAAAAGCCAGGTTAGCACTAAAAAATCCAAAGTGTCTATCACTTGAAGCAAGCGCTTCGCGAGGAATGGGCCAAAATGCCGCAGAGCACCATTCGGACAGCGTGTGACGGATTCACTGGCCGTTTGAAGGACATAATTCGTGCCAAAAGTGACCAATTCGAACAAATCTTAACTTAACCTAAAATTTGATGGTATTTCCGACATTTTTTGCTTTCATTCAATAAAATTAAAAATTATGGCGTTTGACTTTGTTGCGGTTTTTTATCTCGCCCTGTAGTTCAGTACACCAGTGCCTTAAGTTATGAGTGATATCATAAATTTTATATATTTCATATCACTCATACTCAGTGTTTCCATACAAACGACCTGGGTCCACGGAAATAGATGAGGAACAATTTCGTTCGATCGAACTAGTGTGACCAACACTATTTTATATACCTTTCAAAATAAATGTATTACTATATTTTACTGAACATTTACGCGACGAAAGATTCGCTTCAAATTGTATTTTTTTTTTTAAGTTTGAGTTTGAGTTTTTTCGAAAATGAACAAATTACCCTCAAATGAGATTCAATGACTTCACTTCCAAAAATGATTTTTCTCCTCTAACAACACATGTTTGATAAATTATTCACCTTATCGTTAAACGCTCAAGTGAATGACCATCAGGTTAACAACTCATAGCCATTGTTCTAAGCGGCGAATTGATAAATTGAAACCATGAATTCAAACAATTTATTTTTGTGTTGGTCATGTCAAAATTCAATTGAAAAATATTTTATCTTCAAAAGAAAGGAAGACACGTGCTGTAGTGAAATATGAAAAATTTCTCGCGGACTCGTGAAACCATACGGTGTTAAGAACAATTTGACAAATCAGCTTGATGTTGGCAACACATGCAGGTCCGGTCATTGGCAGATTTGTATTTACCAGCACACGTAGTCCATAATAGGCAACAATGGAAAACAAAAACTCACAATAATGCCATTATTTTAATCTCTTTATAATTTCTTAAAAATTACATTGAAAATTAATCCCACTTAAAAATAGAATAATGCAAAATGAAACAATTGGCAATAAATAAAAATGTTTACAAAGTAGAAATATTCTTAGATGACCTGTAATTAACACCGTTGACCTGCAATATTTCAGACACTTGCAAATTTTTCTTTTTCTCTTCTTTTTTTTTAGACTGCAGCACATTGTAAAATGCTCTTAATCTTAATCACGTGCTGCCGCTAATTGGGTTAACGGCGATTAATGTCCTGCACTTGGGTTAAATAGCTGTTGTTATGAATCGTGTCATCACGACAAGCTATAAATACTCTTAACTGGGGCTACCTTTATCAAGATATTCTACGATGGGGATTTGTCTAATTGCTTAGAAGCGAGGACAAAAGCCAAGAAAATGGCCAATAGTAAGTGAATGGCATTTTAATTTCGGCGCGAATTAAGAGTACAAAGCAAAATAGATACGAAAGCCTTCAATAAAAAAACAGTGCCAAATTACAGCTGTAGATATAGAAGGTATAAAATTATTTTGCAAAGATTTATAAGTATGTATAATTAGACAAGTTGCATTGGCAGGATTCGTAATGAGAACCAAATCGACGAATTAAAGAAATTGACAAATTTTAGACAATAGAATATTTTTGCTTAAAATAGCTTATTTATTGGCTCGATACTCAAATATGGATTTAAAGTGTGATGGAAAATAAATTCAAAAGTTTAAACAAGTCACTAACAAATTTCGGATTTAAATTTAGATATTATATTTTACTAAGCCAATGAAGCACAACATTTGAAGTAAAAATTATAAATATAGGTCCACGTTTTGGTAGTTCTCAAGTTTCATAAAATTAACAACTAAAAAAGCAAGTAAGTTCGGCCGGGTCGAACTTTTAATACCCTCCACCATTTGAAAAAAAATAACTAGAAGACGTGGACCTGCTTACGAAAAATTTTTTATAGGCTGTAGAACCCATTACGAACTTCAAATACCAAATTTGAAACAATTCCGGTGAATAATGTCGCTAAAATCATCAAAATAAAATACCGCTAAAAATCGAATATCGGGATGTACCGCCATATGGGGGCTATATGAAGATGTGGACCTGCATTCGTAATTTTTCCCATATGTTGTAGTAACCAGTAAATATTTGAAACGATTCCGGTGAATAATGTTGCTGAAATCATCAAAATACCGAATATCGGGAGCTACCGTTATATTAAGACGTGGTGCTACATACAAAAATTTTTGTCATATGCTGTAGTACCCAATACGAACTTTATGTATGAAATTTGAAAAAATTCCGGTAAAAACTGTCGCTAAAATCATCAAAATACCGAATATCGGGAGGTACCGTTATATGGGGGCTATACGAAAACATGGACCGACATGGCCCATTTACGAACTTAACCTGCCTACTGGTAAACTCTATGTATATAGTCTTCTATCTCAATTCGTTCGAAAGATAGCGTTTTTAAAACAGACAGACAGACAGACAGATCGAGAGACGGACATCGCTAGATCGCCTTAGAATTGTACGCCGGTCCAGAATATATATACTTTGTAGGGCCTTATATAAATATTTCGAGGAGTTACAAAAGAAATGGCTAAAAATTGATCTGGGAATTCTTCTGTAGAAAAATTTTCTATACTCAATGTAGCCAAAATTCAAATTATTAGCCAAATCGATTGGAATGTGTAACCAAGACCTTCTAAATAAGTTAATTAATTAAGTACTCAAGAGATTGCAACAACAAATGGAGCGGCCAAGGCCCTTCATCTGGCTATGTCGGTGACGGAGTGACAATACTTGAGTTTTCGTAGGAGAACCATTTGATAGGACCTAGTCTAAATAGAGAAAAGGAATTTTTTAAAACAAACGAATAGCATAATTGAGAAAACGAAATTCTTTTTCCAAAAAAAAACTACTCTTTTTATACGCTACAACACTATGTGTTGGGGGTATTATAAGTTTGATTGGGCCAGAATTTATGTAACACCTCGAAATATTGGTTTCCCATATAGGAAAGTATATATGGATCTTCCTAGCTCGCCGAGCTGAGTCGATCTAGCTATGTATGTCCGTCTGTCCATGTTAATTTGTAATCACTCTACAGGTCGCAATTATGGCCCGATACTTACGAAATTTTGCACGAAGGTGGGGTTAGGGTCAGAATAGAAGCCTATTTCTTTTGGAGATGATCGCCAAATGTTTAGGGGTTGAAATGGACCAAATACTGAAAAAAAATTCGAATTTTTCAGTAGCTATACAGGTCGCAATTATAGACCAATCGACGCGGAATTTCGCATGTAGCTAGAGTTTAGGGCGAGGAAGAAGCCTAAAAATTTGGGTGGTCATCGAATAATATTTAGCGGGTAAAATAGACCATATCTTTTGTATTGAAAAAAATTAACATTTTTCATTAAACCGTGAATATTTTAAATCCCGTCGAAATCACAAAGCCATGACAAGGTTACTTCTGACCTTTACATTGATGTTAACATCCAACAAATCGGATATATAGCAAAATATGTGCGATATATATGTCTATCAAAGAAGATATGCTTGAAAGATCTCTTATATGTCGAGAACGGCTGAACTGATTTCAACAGTTCTCATTAATTTAGAATGGCCTCTTGGCAGGAAATAAAAAACGTCTAAAAAATCGCATAAAAACATCTCTCTTAAGATGAAAATATTGATTTTGTAACATTTTCTCATATTTTTTTTCAATTTTGTCATATTTTTGGCATATTTTCATTTTGAATTAAACATTTGGTAATATTTCTACAGCTAACAAAACTAAGTAGTTAGGATATCAGGATATCATATACAGATCGCATTTATGGTCCGATCCTTACGAAATTTTGCATGCGGATAAGATGAAGGTCAGAATAGATGCCTACTCTTTTTGGAAATGATCGTTATATATTTAGGGGTTGAAATGGACCAAAAAACTGCAAAATTGTCAGCAGGTCGTAATTATCGCCCGATCCTCACGCACATTTGAATGGGGGTTACCGGGCATTGCAAAAGTCAAGCAGTTTTGGATGGCCATCCAAAAATATTCAATGTGTGAAATAGTTTGCCAACTTTTATAGACAAAATACGAAAATGTCCATTCCAGTGACTTTTTGGAGAATTCACAAATACAGGAAAGACGCACTTCTGACTATTTCGTTAACGCTGATTTCGTTGAAGAATATAGTCAAATGTCTGTATCTCATATAGATGCGTTTCAGTCAAAAACCATTAATAAATGTTAATCTTTTGCCACTTCTTAGAGATTATAGGTCTTTGGGAAATATTGGTTCCATATCTAGGAAGACCATTTACGTGCAACATCTACCAATAAATTGGAAATGAGCAAATTAGTTTAAGTTGCTATTATTCGAAAATTAGAGAACGAAACCTGATGGTTTTCTTTTATAATTTGTCACAATATCTTGTGGGATTCTTTCGAGTATCTCGCCTATATAAACTGTATCGTTTATTATAGTGTTGTAGGGTATTCAACGGTCGGCCCCGCTCGACTGTAGCCTTTGCTTACTTGTTTATAAATCAAATTTACAAACAAATTTCTGCCTAAGAAATATTCTAAAAGTCTTTGATAAACGTTTTCAGAAAACAATTAAGTTCTCTATGTATACATTAGACACTTTTAACAAACAATTTCCGGAAAAATAATTTTCCCATAAACTATATCATTAAATATCAGAAAAATCGTTTTCTTATAATTCAAAAACATGTTCTACGAAATATGCAAATCACCATTACTGGCATCAAAACTCAATTCAACCAAACAACAAACGACCAAGAGGTTATGACAAAACAAAATGTTAAATTGAAAATATAAATCAAATGAAATCCCTGATATTAAAACCTTTCAAGAATGTAGTTTTCCCAGCATTTTTTTTATTGTTGCATCTGTTAGCTAGAGGAAAAATCGGAAGAAGGAAAATTGTAGTTTCCACAGCTACATGTGCAAGACTGATATAGGAAAAATCGAATTTACAAACATCCTTTACATATTTAAAATAAATGGTATTCAGATATCTTTAGAATATGGGAACAATTGAAAATCATTTGACACGTGCAAATTCTGGATTCAAGGACAAGGGAAAAGTGTGGAAAACAATGCATTTACTTTACAACATTCATAGATGAAGTATTTATTTATATAAGAAAATAAAACAAAATAGACAATGCGCAATTTTTATGGCCAAAATGACATTTTGCAAATGCACTAATTGCCCGTCAGTTGTAATATCTAATATTCGAAAAAAAATCCCCCATTTTAAATGTCTCTCAAAAAATTGTTTTCTATCCCTTAGAGTATGTCAAATGGTGAATGGCGATTTCCCTCAACCATATCTGAATAGATACTCGTGTCAAACTTTTCTTTACAATTTATGGTCTTCTCAAATGCTTTTCATTTTATGGACAATTCTTAGAACAAAACTTCAACAATACAATCCTTTTAGTGTCAGTGTAAAGTTACTTTTTAACTCTTCCCCTTTTCTGCTTCAAGTATTTCTTGGTGCAAAGTAGTTAAAAGCGAAATGTTGGTCAACTTTATTTAATTGTTTTGAACAAATTTCTGTGCATTTCGACGACCTTCTGTGAGAGTTGGTGATGCATAAATAGTTACGTTCTAAAAGTGTATTGAGTTGTAATGCAGAATAAAGTTCAGCTTTAAATAAAAAAAACATTGACAAAATAAAGAAAAATTAAACAAAGAAACATGCATTGCTCTTTTATTATCTCTTTTGCTTATATTATTTAAACATTAATCACTTTCCACTTCCAACCCAAGTCCAGCAATAATGTTTCTTCATTAAAATTGTTGGTTCCATTTGATTGATAAGAATTAATGTCAAAAGTTTATTACCTAGACTTGCCTTGAATACAGAGTTAAGTATGTCGTATTGTTTGTTGAGCTGCCGTTAGGTGGCTCCTCATTCACGTTACATCCTTAGGAAAGGAATAAGTGAAGCTATATAAACAATGTTATGTTACAGTATATAAGATCCATTACAAACTATAAATACAAAAAATATAGTTGTAATGATGAAAATTCCGAGTATCAAGATGCACCGTTTTATGGGCGCTATAGGAAAACGACTACAAATACTAAGTTTTGGACAAATCCTCATAGGTCGGAAGGTACTATTATATGGAGGCTATAGTAGAAAGGTGGCCTACACTTAAGGTAGAACCCTACAAACTCCTAATATCCAATTTGAGAAATTAATGATTAAAACCATTGAAATTCTGAAAATCGGAAGGTATCGATATATGGGGGTTACATAAAACCGTGGACTTATGTGCCTCTTTTCTCATAGACATACAGATGGATATCGTTAAATCGACTTGAAGTTGTTAGAAACGGAATGAAAAATTTATTATATCCTCATTTTCATTGTGGATTGGTAGGCTGAATTATAATTAGTTACAATTGGAAAATATTGATTAGAAATCCTATATTCTGGCAATGGAAATTTGTTAATAGAAGCTTTTACGGGAAGGTCAATAATTTCGGGTTTTTCATCCTGACCTAAGTCTGCTAAAAAAATACTCTCACAGTCCTAATTTGAACTACATCGGGTATTCCACTCGTTTTATTTAAGATTTTTTTTTCGAAATATCTAAATACTAAGATGTACCAAGTTTGAACTATATTGAGTGCAATCATCGCTTAATAGTTTTTTTGCTACATTTTTGAACTTTTGTATGTATTTTCCATTTTAACACTGGTTTAAAAACTTTGGCTTGTGATAAATTTGATCACAATGGGTTTTTATCAATATGGGGCACATATTTCGTATTTTACGAAGTGCATCATTATTCAGAATTTCGACTCTTTGTGAGGAAGATCCTTCTTTAGAAATGTTGACCTATTATGGACAAGGTACTAGAAGGGATGGATCGATATTTCCTATCTTCGAGCTCGATCTAAATTTGGTAAAAATGTTACGATGTACAAACATGGACAAAGTAGCATGGTTCTATTGGGCACAAACAGATCGGCAGTTGAGAGGCTCAAAATGTCTTAAAACGGACTTCATCCAAAGGGTCTAAAATCATTAGTTCGATGAGTCAATAAATCCGATGTAGTAATTTGGCCGAAAGGTACAGTAACATTAAAATTATTATCAAAAAAAAAAAAATAAATAATAATAATAATAAATAAATAAAATAATAAAAAAACAACGCATATAAATGGATTTTGCCACTCTCTATCTGAAAGGAAGTTTCATGCAATTTTCATGCAACAAATCAGGAAATAAAGCGGAAAAATTTAGTACAATCGGGTTCTTTAATATTGATACAAATATATTCTTCATATACAACGGAACCTTTTCCACATTGTATTCATTCCCAATGAAAAAATCACTTTTACAATGTCCTGAATTTTATAATTTAATTTGATTCAGTTTCTTCAGTTGAAGTCGTTTAAGAAATGATCGTGGTTCTAGAATTCTATTATAATGCATACAATTCTATTATTATGTCATACAAGGAAAAATTAAAGACAAATTTTAAATATATAAGCTCTTGCTTTACATTGATCTCGGCGTATAAGCAACATGATTATTGTATTCATAAGCCATACGCCACCGGGAACATATTTTGTAAATTAATCAGTTTCTTGTAAAACGTATATTATCTGAAATGTTGTTTCGCAATTTAATTTTATTTTCTGAAATTTAATTTTACTAATTATGATTATGCTTTGTTGCGATTTATAACCATTGAAATTGGAAAACAACCAAATTAATTTGATAAAGTTTGATATAAATGTAAAAAATAGTTTTTAGAAAATATACTGGTATATATAAATCTAATAATTTTATACATTTCACGACCGTTTTCCTGGCCACTTTGTTTTTTATTCATCCAAACAAGAAACAAAAAAAACATTTTTCTTTTTTAGTTAGATCTACATTTGAATATTTAAGAAATACTTTACTATTTGCAAATACACCCAATTCCCGTACAAAAACAACAATGATGCTTTTTGTTCATTCCTTGTTGCCGATACTTGTTGTGAAAACTGTCCTTTGTTAAATTTACTTTCCAGACCGTTGAATACAATATAAATTGTTATTTGCTAGCTTTTCTTGCAACAGTTGTCTGGAACAAGTTTACGCTGAAGGCGAAGAAGTTATTCCATTTAAGTTTTTATAGTTTAAGGCACAAGTAAGAAATTTTTAGATATAAAAATAAAATCATTATTTCTTTCTAAATTTTAAGGTAAAAAAGATAAATAATTTATCTGCAGAATATGCGATGAAAACGTCTACACAATATGTAATTAGTAGATTAAACGTAATCTCACCTTCCTGTTAATGGTATCTTTCAACAATAGTGCCTTAAAATAAAAAAATTATCAACGCAGCCAAAATTTACTGGATTAATGTCATAGGGCTTTCGTAAATTACCTTGGTATCGTTTCAACATAAATTAATCTTAATTAAAGAAATGATAAACAATTTCAGCTGAAGTGTAAAGAGAAATTCACTTTTCCTTGGCATTGTTTAAGTACCATCATAAAATAATACCAATGAACCAATAGCGCCATGGAAATATAATTTATTTTTTATTTAAATCAACCAGCGGATTCTAAGAAATAGTAAAGCAATAATAGATTTCACGCACACCCAATGTCAAGAATTACCTTTATATGGCACTATACTTTACAGATTACTAATACCAAAATTTAAAACCAAACACTTTTTTAATTTAAAAATATTTGTGTTTAAAGATTAGACCAACTGGATTTAAAGTAAGTACAAATATTGTAATGTTTAATCTATAAAGAGAATTTGGAAATATTTTCCAATTTTAGGAGATATAATGTCCCGCTTCTTCTTATGCGATCGAAAATAAATACGAAACAAATGTAGTCACATATAGTCGAACTAAATTGGGATTCTCTAAACCCATAGCTTTTTTCGGCTGCGAAATTGTCTAAAATCATAACATTTGTGATATATTCGTGGCTTTTGTACTATTTGACAACTCGAACAGCTACTAGAACCCATATTGGATTGCTTTCGAATAAGAAGCGAATGTTTGTCCTAGAAAAAGGGGACATAAGATCATTAAATATTTTGACCTTCTGAAGAATAGGTACAAGGTCAATTAGTCCCATATTCTCGATGAATAAAGGTGAATTTATTGCGAAGTTAAAAAAGATCGGTGAATGGTTTCATTTTATGAATGTTGTAATTATTCATATAATCATTTGAAAAGCTCGACCGATTATGGGGGAGTTACCAGAAAGATTTGACCTACTTTGCTCATTTTTGAACTCGATTTTTGTTTGTCAAAAATCCAATGATGTACCTAATTTGGACCAAGTGAGATACTTGCTCGGAAAGTTATTATGGGAGCTACGTATTTAAATAATATATGAACTCTCTTATGTAATGAATTATAAACATTTCATTTACCAAGGTTTCTCATTATATTATATGACATTTCCGCATTTACTTGTATACTATAAATCTTCTTTTGCACATACTTAACATCAAAACAAAGGTATTATATGCAAAAAAAAGTTAAGGCCAACAAAAGGCATGGATGTGATATTATAATGCGGATATTACAGAAAAGACTATTTCTAAAACAGAAACAAAGGCGTTACAAACTTTTACTAAAACTGATATGCGGCAATATGCACAGAACAGAGAATAAGCTATTAAAATCCAAATAGTGTGGGACGTAATGCCCAACTTTTAAATACTCTACTGTTGGCGTTGTACCAGTTCGAGGACAAGTAAACCCAAAAAATACAATAAAGAAAAACTAGAATGATAATTTTTGTGTAAATGTATTTGAAATGGTTTATTCGTAAAGTAAGTGAGTTTCTAAGAAATAGAGACTTAAGATTATTCATGTGATATCGACAAGAGCGTTAGAACAAGTGAAGTTGCAGATGAGCACAGTAGCGGAACAACAACAACGACGACCGTAGCGTTGGAAAGTGTCTCTCTGCATCCGAACTAAGCGAATATGACTTTGTAGATAAGAACGCATCCTCTCTCCTACAATCCGAACTTGGTGAGTGCGACTCCTAAAAGAAAGGCAGAGAAATTTTTCCACTGAACTCGACTGAGAGGTCAATTAATGCCCTTAATTGAAATGCTGAGGAAGGGGAGACAATGTATCTTATATATATATACCTCTTTCCCTACAAAACATCTGAATAAATACACTACAATTTGAAATAGAAAAACCAGACACCCAAAACAATTTATTTTCAATAGAAATCTTTAAATCTTCTTCATCTAGTTCCACCTTTTTCGGGTTTTATAACCAAAATCTCATTGAAAAAAAGCTTCAGAGTCTTTACTTTATCTCCAATGCTAGTGAGAACTACTTTTGCCAGACGATCCACCTTCGCAAATCCTGTTTAAATTCCTTAACAAGTCCATGTTCGGTATTCCAATTCTACAAGGCCACTTGACTACTCACAAATATTTCTAGAGTGTCATATGTTCTAGAATGTCATATATTAGAGTTAGAATCATCAAATTTCGGTGATAATAAGAAATAATAAAGTATGCAAATATATGGTTAGGGATGGGCACGAAATGTTTTTGCTATTAAATTTTATATTTGACTATTCGTTCCTTTAATATATATTCCGAAATTCAGAAATATGACATGACTGTTACACTTAAAGTATTATATTTGCCTAGACATATTATTGATCAGGTAATATGTATAAATGTAGCTGTTCATTGTTGCCAAAATTTCTGAATGCTATATGATTGACCAGAAATTGGTGATTAATAGCACACATTTTTGGCAGGGCGAAAATATTTAGCTTTAATATACAATATTTCAAATATTATTGAAAGGCATATTCCCAAAAATATTTTTGTTGAAAATAAGTTTTAGACTCGCGTTTGTTTAATTACTTCTGGATGTAAGTAGCTTCACATATTGCACTAGTCCTCAAACCATTGATCGGTTTAAACAATTCGAAACTGTTTTGTAGCGCATTGTAGGATATACGAGTACACAACTTTTTGTATTTCCTTCAAATGCTCATAGCCATAAATTAAACAAAATTTAGTTTTCAACAAAGTTGGTCTGGGTATGAACAAAACTGAAATAGACAATGTGCTAAATATTGTAGCATTAGCGGCAAAGCACATCTAGGGAAAAGTTGTACTTGTACATCCGTTCTAACAGTATCGGGTTACGGTGTTTTGATGAATGTGGTCTGTGAACGAAAGGGTCATAGTGAAATAAAGTATTCTGCATCAAATTCTGAGTTTATACGTTTGGATTGCTATTAAATGGAAGCTGTTCAAATACAGTAGCAAACAATAACAAAATTATAATGGAATTGTTAAATTATTATTATTTTTTTTTTTTTTTCAACAAAACCAAAAATTCCTCGAGTGAGGGTTTTCGAAAATAAAATTGTATATATTTTTTCTAACAACTATGAAATTCACTTTCGTAGCTATATTAAAAGTCGAAGTAATACAGTTATCTTGCAGTGACATGATTTTTCGATACTGAAGCAGTTTCCTATTTTGTTGGTGAAAGAACACATAATGGTACCTACTATCCACACAATACTATGTTCTCACATTTACACAATCATACAAATGCAAATATCAAGGACCCTTATCGCTGTTGATTGATGTCATCCGCCTGAATTTCTTTCGAATTAATGGCTGTTCGTATTCATAAACTTCAAATGTTTATGGGACATAAAATCAATATTACCATATGACATAGCTTTGTTGGACACGAGAAAAGAATGATTCTTCTATGGTAATTGTTTTGCTACTTTTTCTCTTGATACTACCTAAAATATTTCTATTCACATAATATCAAAAAGCGACTGATTAACATCCATGCCAAACGGTTGAAGCCAAAGTCTTGAAATTGTGTTCAATACTTGGTATGGAGGCGTGTTATCTCTAGGCGGGTTTGGGCAATTGGTTCAAAACGAAAGTAAGTTATGGAAAACGACACTTTCAGAAAAACTCAAGGTCAATCCATTGTCCCCATTTACATTTTCCTTCATATTCTCTATTACGTCTTTATATTTCCAAGGTAGTTACGCTGCCACCAATAAAAAACAGAATCCATTCAGTTGTTCACATTTTATGGCAATTTGCATTGCTGTGACGTCCCTGGGATTACAGCAACAATTCAGATCCGTTCCATTTACTTGACCAATTAAGTAAAAAGCAAACGGTCGAAACTATGAAATGTTGCAGGACCGGCAGCAGTTGATGAACAATGACTGGCAAAGACCAACCGTACAAGAAAAAAAGTGACAAAAAACAGATTGCATGACCTCTACAATTTCTGAACTTTTCCACATTCCACAAAAGAACAAAATGACCGTCAGACAGGCAGATAACACCATCGCATGTATTGTTGCTCTCTTAAAGTTACCATTTGACTGTGACCATCAGATTGTGATGTTGCTCACTCACTTTGCCTCCAGAACAAATATTGCAGTGGTTACAATGAGAGGGAATATTAGAGGTGGTCGAAGGTTAATTGGATAAAAACATGTTAAAAAGTGTTATTCGGTTTGCCAAAGAGTAATCCTCCTATCGAAAAATACTTTCAATTTTACGATTGGCCCGTAATGTCTTAATTACAGCCAAAAAGCGAAAAATTTCGGAAATAGCTTCAAATTTCGGAAATAGTTTAGATTTGTTCGAATTGGTCACCTTTGGCACGAATTATGGCCTTCAAACGGCCAATGACACCGTCACACGCTGTCCGAATGTAGCTCTGCAGTATTTTAGCCCACTCCCGGCGAAGCGCTTGTTTGAGGTGATCAACACATTGGTATTTTTAGTGCCAATCTTGTTTTCCAAAATACTCCAGACACAATAGTCTAACGGATTGGTATCCATCGTGCGCTGGAAATGAAGCAAGGAATGCCATTTTGTAACCATTCCTGAGTGGTGAGTGCTGAGTCCTTTTGGAATGTCCAAGGTCTGTGGCCAAAATGTTTGTTTGTCCAAGGCTTTAATACACCCTCTAGAAAATTTTCGGCGCTTGAGTTCTGGTGGCCAACCGAAGGTGCACATTTTCAGCTGACCTCTTTGGCAAGTAAACACGATCATTTTGCTTGTTTACAAAGTGCTGTTCAACGAATGTTTTCTCATCGGAGAAAACCAAATTCGGCAGTTCACCACTGACAGCAGTCTGAAGTTGGTTGCAGTTTTTTCATCTCACCCTGTATGTAAAATATATATTTGAAATTTCACAAATATTCGTACACTTATTTTACAATTTCCAGAACGACATCTTTATCTCAACTGTACGCAGTTACGATGAAGGCTATACTAAATTTCTGCACTCCACCTTTATTCTTAACCTTTTAGTTTGCATTTTTAAAAACCCAGACCTACTAATCTAAGTTTGACCATCGCCCAAAATTTCAGGAATCTAGTTCCGGCGGTTTAGTCTGGGAATTGATGAACCATTCGGTCAATCAATCGCTTTTTTATTAATATTGAAGATAATGGTTTTCAGAAAATCTCCTCTACTCTTTTTTGTTTTGAATGTAATAAATTAGACCGATAAACATATTTCAGTGTATAAAATGTGGACCAGATCGGATACACTCTTCAAAAAAGACAAGAGACATCATATTTCGATCTAATAATTTTTTAAAATCTTCCTAAATATCTGTTTTTTCTACCCTTTCCAAATAGTCGGTTTTCCTTCAATGAATATTTTTTTAACATGTGTTTTTGTTGTTCTTGTAAAAACAAAAATTCAGCGAATAACTTTTTTTTCTGCTCTTCTTGACACAATGACTGTGTCAAAATGTTATTTACAAAATTGTCTTAACACTCTTCTATCGATTGTATGCGGCTTTGACCTCCGTTTCGAAAATGAATTTGCCTTCATTTATTTATATTGGAAAATTTTCGCTTCGTTGGTGATAACTACACTGAGTTGTATTGTAATCGTGGTTGCTATTCTTGTTGTTTGGATAAAAAGCTAAATTACAAATTAAGCTACCAAAAATACCATTGTTTGCTGTGGACCATGAAAAAGGTTCAACAAATTTATGTTTCAATAATAACTGTTGACGCAGAAGAATAAAGTTTTCTTAGAAATTGATTGGAAGTTAAAATTTTTATTTTTTAATTTATGTAAGAATAATACTTTGAAAATATCAACTTTATTATAATTGACCCATTTACTCACAGCTGCACAATTCTTGAATGCACTTAAGGGCACGTGTTGTTCTTAATTGTCTTTTAACTGCAATTATCACTGAAAAACTTAAGTCAAATGTCCATGGCCATAATTATGCATCGTGTAATCACGCAAAGCAATAAATAAGTCTACTCGGGTTTTTAAGTTGAGATAATGTCAACCGAGGATATTCACTAAATACTTGGTGTCAAGAAAACAAAAGCCATGATGACTACATTAAGTAAAACAAGTTAATTACTTTAAAAATCTAAAACTTTGGTCGATGATAACCGACAACACATTTTCTACCACTCTTATATGATCTATTGGAATGGATTTAATAGTTGATACAACAGGGTAAGATAAAAAAAACAGCAACAAAGTCAAACGCCAAAATTTTTACATCTTTTTTGTTAATATTATTGAATTAAAGCAAGAAATGTCGGAAATAGCATGAAATTTTAGAATAAGTTTAGATTTGTTCGAATTGGTCAACTTTGGCACGAATTATGGCCCCCAAACGGCCAATGAAGCCGTCACACGCTGCCCGGTATTTTGACCCATTCCCGGCGAAGCGCTTGCATGAGGTGATCGACATTTTGGTATTTTTTAGTGCCAACCTTGCTTTCCAAAGTACTCCAGACGCAATAGTCCAACGGACTGGTATCCGGAGATTTTGGTGGCCATTGTGTGCTGGAAATGATGCGAGGAACCTCATTTTGTAACCATTCTTGGGTGACGCGTGCTGAGTGCGATGGTGCTGAGTCCTGTTGGAATGTCCAAGGTCTGCGGCCGAAATGTTTGCGTGCCCAAGGCTTTAATACACTCTCCAGAATATTTTCGTGATAATATTCGTCATTTATTCTAATGCCACGGTCGATTAATACGAGCGGAGGGCGACCATCGGCTGTTATGGCGGAGCACATCATCACCATGACCAGCGCTTGAGTTCTTGTGACCAACTGAAGGTCCACGTTTTCAACTGACCTCTTTTTGACAAGTAAAAACGATATTTTGTTTGTTTATAAACTGTTGGACAACGAATGTTTTCTCATCGGAGAAAACCTGATTCGGCAGTTCACCACTATCGGTATCTGTTGCGATGTAAGTTCTTGCACGTTTTGGAATTTTAGTGGCTTTACCCCGAACTCATTTTTCAATATTTGCCAAATGGAATATTGCGATATGTTCAGCTCACGATCCATTTTTCGGCCACTGTGAAGCGGGTTACGATCAAGTCGCTTCTTTACATTTCGAACCATTTCAGCTGATGTTGCTGTTTTCTTCCGTCCATGTCATTGAAGTCGGGCCACGCTACCAGTATTCCGGTAACGAGCGAGGATACGAGACACAGAAGATTTATTCATAATTGAATGCTGGAGTGCTCTAACGATAGCCACTTGTGGTTTTCCGGCCAAATATAAAGATATCACACTATCACGCTTGAATTCCATCACGAATAACTTTTTTCTGAAGAATTCTCACCAAAATGCTGTTGTACGATTGTAAACAATATAATGAGCTGTCGCTGGAATAATTTTAACGGCTGTCAAAAATGAGAGCAGTCTGAAGTTTGTTCCAGTTTTTTAGTTTATATACCAAAATATCATAAACAGAATACTTTTAGTCAAGACGTCAGAGATATTCTACGAAAATATTGTAATTAAAAATTTAGTCCAAATATTAATTGATTAGTATTATTGATATTTAGACCACAGTTTTTTGAATGTAAACGCATTTCGTAAGTATTCAAATCGATAGAAAATTCTTGTCTGGTTTTCTATTTTTCTGATGTTTTGTATTTCACCCTTAAGGCAGACTTATTGGATTACGGAAGTTTCACATAATTGTTCCCTCTTCCTCCTATCAAAACTTCTTTCTTGTGTTCCCTTTTGGCATTGAAAACAAATTCCCCACACCTTCTTAGCATGGTCAATTAAAATTCGTTATCCTCTAGTTAGGCTTAAAAGTTTTTCCACCTGCATTTATTTTCATTAATTAGTAAATTTTCCATATTCCCTTGGCGAAAGGTAGACCAACCGAAGTGTAAAATTTAATCGCACAATTTAAGAGAACAACAAAAAAGTATAAAATTTCTTTTTACGTAAAACAGACACCTAATGAGACATCAAGGGTAATCTTTTCAGGTTCTGCTTAAAAACGTAAGCAGATCCTTTATTATGGAATCAATGCAAAGGATTGACAAAAGAATTTTCCAGAACGAGCGAAAAATTCTGCGTTTATTGTGACATGTTTTTTATAAAGCTGTTTCTTCGTAAATATTTATTCTATGGCTATTGACCTTTGGAACTGTAACCATAAAATGACACCTTTCACGGGATAACTGTTATTAAGCAAGTTATTTTTTCTGTTGGGGGCGTTATTTTCTTGTGACTCAATTGCGACGAAATCGAAGCAATGTAAGCTGTTATTGAAGTGTACCTAAAGCTGATTTCTATTTCTCTTATAATTTAAGTGGATGTAAGTATGTTTGTGTGTTATGCAATTGATTGTGTGAAAATATTTAGGGGACCATTCTTTGTAAATGGTTGTATTACTGTTCAATATTCTTAGTATAATAACCTAAAGTAAGTCAACATGGCCCAAATAGTGTCAACGTTGTGTTCAGGCTAATAAATTAAAGAACAAAACAAAATAGATTTTTAAAGTTGCCCAAACTACTTAAATATTGACATTTCGGGGTTTTTAGCTATTATTTGTGATCACTTTTTGGAAAAGGCAAAAAAGCATACTTTAAAATGGCCATAACTCCTTAAATATTGACATTTCGGGGTTTTTAGCTACTATTTGTGATCACTTTTTTAAAGAGGAAAAATAGCATACTTTAAAATGGCCATAACTCCTTAAATATTGACATTTCGGGGTTTTTAGCTATTATTTGTGATCACTTTTTGAAAGGGGAAAAATAGCATACTTTAAAATGGCCATAACTCCTTAAATATTGACATTTCGGGGTTTTTAGCTATTATTTGTGATCACTTTTGAAAGAGGAAAAATAGCATACTTTAAAATGGCCATAACTCCTTAAATATTGACATTCGGGGTTTTTAGCTATTATTTGTGATCACTTTTTTAAAGAGGAAAAATAGCATACTTTAAAATGGCCATAACTCCTTAAATATTGACATTTCGGGGTTTTTAGCTATTATTTGTGATCACTTTTTTAAAGAGGAAAAATAGCATACTTTAAAATGGCCATAACTCTATAAATATTGACATTTCGGGGTTTTTAGCTATTATTTGTGATCACTTTTTGAAAGAGGAAAAATAGCATACTTTAAAATGGCCATAACTCCTTAAATATTGACATTTCGGGGTTATAAGCTATTATTTGTGATCACTTTTTTAAAGAGGAAAAATAGCATACTTTAAAATGGCCATAACTCCTTAAATATTGACATTTCGGGGTTTTTAGCTATTATTTGTGATCACTTTTTTAAAGAGGAAAAATAGCATACTTTAAAATGGCCATAACTCCTTAAATATTGACATTTCGGGGTTTTTAGCTATTATTTGTGATCACTTTTTTAAAGAGGAAAAATAGCATACTTTAAAATGGCCATAACTCCTTAAATATTGACATTTCGGGGTTTTTAGCTATTATTTGTGATCACTTTTTGAAAGAGGAAAAATAGCATACTTTAAAATGGCCATAACTCCTTAAATATTGACATTTCGGGGTTTTTAGCTATTATTTGTGATCACTTTTTGAAAGGGGAAAAATAGCATACTTTAAAATGGCCATAACTCCTTAAATATTGACATTTCGGGGTTTTTAGCTATTATTTGTGATCACTTTTTGAAAGAGGAAAAATAGCATACTTTAAAATGGCCATAACTCCTTAAATATTGACATTTCGGGGTTTTTAGCTATTATTTGTGATCACTTTTTTAAAGAGGAAAAATAGCATACTTTAAAATGGCCATAACTCCTTAAATATTGACATTTCGGGGTTTTTAGCTATTATTTTTTTTTTTTTTTTTTTTTTTTTTTTTGATCGATCGTTCCCATCGCCACACTTTCCCGCCCCTGCCGACCGAGGGGGCCACCTCCCCATAACGAAGGGAGCGCGTACACCCTATAGTCCGAAATATAGGGGGTTAGTAGGCTAGGGGAAACCGGCTACAGTAATTATCAGCCGGCTAAACAATAAAGTACATTAATATACACAATACAGACATATAGACTACAACAAAACTAAAATCCAATTAATTATTTATTTCTGGCAACTGTTTCTACATTTTAAGAACACAAGATAGATTTTTTTATAACATGCAAGGGTTCAGATAAAGACATTATATTGTATAGTTTGTTATATTCATCACATAAAGACCGCAGAGGATTACATAGTTCGTAATTAGATTTTGCTATTGTCAATTTAAGAGGCAAGTAGTTTCGCGTGCTACGCGAAGGGACATTAAAGTTTATTTCGCTTAAGAGAAATTCAGATTGAATTTGCCCGCGCAAGAGTTTTATTATGAAAATGCATCTTAGCATTTGACGCCTTTTGTGAAGTGACGGAAGATCTATAAGTTTTAAGCGATTTTCATAAGGTGGAAGAGCTTCATTCGAATTCCATCCTAAGCCTCTAAGAGCAAACAGAAGAAATTGAATCTGTACAGATTCTATCTTGTCAGAATATAATTTATAGAAGGGACTCCAAAGTACACAACCATACTCCAAAGTTGGTCGAACAAGACTAATGAATAAACGTTTAGTAACATAAGGATCATCAAATTCTTTAGACCAACGTTTTATAAATCCAAGCAACGACTTGGCTTTATTAACACAAGAATCTATATGTAAATTGAAGCTAAGTTTTCTATCCAGAATTACACCCAGATCTACAAAGGAGTCTACATTATCCAATTTATATGAGCCAATAAAATAGTCACTTTTAACAGGCTGGGATCTATAGAAAGATAGCTTTTTACACTTTTTTAAATTTAATGACATCCCATTTTCACTACACCAATTCACAAGACAATTTAAATCGCATTGAAGATTATTTAATTGGTTATAAGACTCGAGATTAGAATATAATTTAACATCATCAGCAAACATCAAAATTTTAGAGCGACGAATAACAGATGGAAGGTCATTTAAGTAAAGTACGAAAAGTAGTGGACCTAAATGACTACCTTGAGGAACTCCTGAGTTTACATTTATATTATTAGAAAGAATATCTTTAAATGATACTTTTTGGGTACGTTTCTGTAAATATGTCAATATCCATGATAAGAGTATTGTAGGAAACCCCATGGAATCAAGTTTATAAATTAATAATTCATGTGCAACGGTATTAAATGCTTTACTGAAATCTGTATAAATAACATCAGTTTGACACTTATTTGAAAAACCATTGTGCACTTGACAAGTAAGTTCTAATAAATTCGTCAAAGTAGATCTAGCTCTAACAAAACCATGTTGTTGAGGTGATATTACAGGTGAGACAAAATGAGTTATTCTACGTGTGACCAAAAGCTCAAAAAGTTTGGGAATAGCACTTAGTTTTGCTATGCCTCTATAATTTTCAATAACACATCTACTATTGGATTTATGTAAAGGAATAATATAACTAGAACGCCAAAATAGAGGAAAGTAACCTAATGTCAATGAGTCATTAAAAATTGTCGTTAGTGGTCTATAAAGTTCATGAGCACATGAGATTAAAATAGATGTTGGTACACCATCAGGACCTGGTGAGTTAGAATATTTCAATGATAATAAACCGTTTAATACGTCAGTCTCCGTGAATGTGATACGAGGGAACTGATTTAGCTTATTAACATTATAAGGGTAAGTAGTAAAATTTGAGGTAAATTTAGAGTAGGTATTCTGAAAGAATTCTGCAAACATATTTGCGATTTCTTTAGGGTCACATGATTCTTTACTCCCGAGCTTCATGTTTCTAGGATATTCCCGGACTTTTCTCTTTGAATTCACGAATTTGTAAAAATATTTTGGATTTCGGTTTAAGTTAACTCTCACTCTTATTAGATAATTAGAATAACATTTAGTATTTTGAATGTTGTAGATATTTCTGGCTATAGTGTAATTACTAAAGTTTATCGTTGTACAGCATTTTTTAAATTTTTTAAATAGTCTACTTTTTACATTTCGCAACCGTCTCAGATGTGGGGTAAACCAAGGTGGGCCCATATCTGAGCACAAGATTTGGACAGGAACTGAGACTTTAAATGCATCATTAAGTTTATTATAGAAACACGAGACTCGAGAATCAATGTTACCTTCACAGACCCAATTAATATTGGATAATGTAGTACGTAGCTGATCCACATTTGTCTTACTAAAGTTAAACTTTCGTGTTTTAGAAGACGATAATGTCTTAATCATAGGAATATTTTTTAGTTCAAGGTTTATCGATAGAGTAGGGTGATACAAGTCTTCAGGCTCGGAGAAAGGAGAAATTCTACATACGGAAGAGTTTGTAGTCGATGAAAACACTAAGTCCAAGAGTTTACCTCTCGCATTATAGATGTTATTTATTTGATACAGACATTGATCAGAAATGTTTTCCCAGAACTGTAACATATCAGAGGATAATTCTGAGGATGAAATGGGTACATAATCAACATTGTTATCACCTGGGACCCAAGTTAAACTGGGCAAATTAAAATCACCAAAGCAAATCAATTCTGAATTTAAAGGCCGACACGTTGAAACTTCTTTTATTAGGTCTGAATGTTTAAGATAAATATCTACATTTGAATTTGGAGCAATATAAGAGCACGTAAGAATAAACGTATTATTTAAATAATTTAGCTTAACACAAACAAATTCTATATTAGGACATTCTGTAAGCAAAATGCGCTCCGAGGCAATAGAATTGTGGACGGCAATGAATACTCCTCCACCAACTTTATTCAATCTGTCTTTCCGGTAAATTTGGTACTGATCAGACAAAATCTCAGTGTCACGTATGCCTGGTTTGAGCCAAGTTTCCGTGAAAACGAGAATTTTGAAATCACAGCAAAAGGATTTTAAATAAATATTTTTCAGTTTAGAATTAAGGCCCCTTACATTTTGGTAAAGAATAGATAGAGAATTGATTAGTTTTTTGAGACCGGCACACTTGAAGGGATCTTGACAGGTTTATTAGCATTAGTTTTCTCTCTAAACACAAATTCCTTTACAAGAACACCATCTGGCCAAAAAGATCTATTAACAATGTATCAAACATATCATGAGGCACGATTATTTTGAACGATGATATATCTCGTGGTAATGACGAATTAAATTTAATAATTCTACAGTCATTATCACCCAGGTTTTGCACTTTAGATTTTAAGTAATTAGATATGTTATTTATAGTTGTATTGGAATGTAATCTAGATATAAAAATACTTTTCCTGGGAGCAACTACAACTAGTTCATTACTACTCCCAGATTGACAAGGACCAATTACAGTTTTTGCGGATGAATTAGGAGCTGAAGCATCAACATTTGAAATAGGATTAACAACTATTGATGGTACAGTCGGACTTAGAGGACCTAAGGGATTTATGGGTACGGATTCAGAAGATGGAGTTTCAATCGTTGAGAATTCATTAAGACTTGAAACTTGACTTGAAACGATTGGCAAGGGTGAACACAGCGCCGGTGGCGCCAAATGGCTTTCCGACGGTAAAGACTCAGCAGCATTGCGTGGCGGAGCCACAACTGGTGTGTTTAGGGATATTAAATTAACACCGGAAGCAATAGCTGAGAATTTTTTACGTTTCGGTGAACCATCTGCGTATTCAAATTTTATAACATTTTTTCCAAAATTTTCAAGTTTGGAAGTAACGACACTAAACTCTTTCTTCATGGCAGCTAATTCAATTTTAGATTCCTTGAATAGACGATAAAAATCTACTTCAAGGGACCTACAATTGTCACATGACCAGCGAAGCCCATATTTGCGATCAGTTATGATATCAAAATGCTTACCATTAAAACCTAAGCATTTCAAATGTTCATGCTTCTCGCACAACCAACAAGTCAACAAGCGTTCTTTTAGACTTGTAATTTTGCAGTCTTTATTTAAACATTCCATTATCAAAGAATAATTTTTTTAATATATATATATTTTTTTGAAGGGTTATATAAGGGTTAAAATTTTTTGTGGGTTAAAGAGTTAGTAAGGCTTAAATAGTTACCGCCTGAAAGTATGCTCTGAAATCTGAAAACTAGTAAATATAAGAACAAGTAAACACAGAACGATAAGATGACAAACGTCAAAATGATGAACAAAACAAATAATCACTGAAAGCGAACTCAGACAGACACAAAATTAAAATCAATATTCTGTAAAAACTAGCGCGTTTTACAACAGACTATCACAAACCACTTAACTGGCAAAATTAGATTTAACAAATTTTTAGAAACTTCACCGGGAAAAATCACAATTAACACAAAATATATTAAAATTATTTTAACACTTTGTTAGACACAAAAATAGCACGACTAGACACTTCAAGAGTTGCCAGATTTTGTGATCACTTTTTTAAAGAGGAAAAATAGCATACTTTAAAATGGCCATAACTCTATAAATATTGACATTTCGGGGTTTTTAGCTATTATTTGTGATCACTTTTGAAAGAGGAAAAATAGCATACTTTAAAATGGCCATAACTCCTTAAATATTGACATTTCGGGGTTATAAGCTATTATTTGTGATCACTTTTTTAAAGAGGAAAATAGCATACTTTAAAATGGCCATAACTCCTTAAATATTGACATTTCGGGGTTTTTAGCTATTATTTGTGATCACTTTTTTAAAGAGGAAAAATAGCATACTTTAAAATGGCCATAACTCCTTAAATATTGACATTTCGGGGTTTTTAGCTATTATTTGTGATCACTTTTTTAAAGAGGAAAAATAGCATACTTTAAAATGGCCATAACTCCTTAAATATTGACATTTCGGGGTTTTTAGCTATTATTTGTGATCACTTTTTTAAAGAGGAAAAATAGCATACTTTAAAATGGCCATAACTCCTTAAATATTTACATTTCGGGGTTTTTAGCTATTATTTGTGATCACTTTTTGAAAGAGGAAAAATAGCATACTTTAAAATGGCCATAACTCCTTAAATATTGACATTTCGGGGTTTTTAGCTATTATTTGTGATCACTTTTTGGAAAAGGCAAAAAAGCATACTTTAAAATGGCCATAACTCCTTAAATATTGACATTTCGGGGTTTTTAGCTACTATTTGTGATCACTTTTTTAAAGAGGAAAAATAGCATACTTTAAAATGGCCATAACTCCTTAAATATTGACATTTCGGGGTTTTTAGCTATTATTTGTGATCACTTTTTGAAAGGGGAAAAATAGCATACTTTAAAATGGCCATAACTCCTTAAATATTGACATTTCGGGGTTTTTTAGCTATTATTTGTGATCACTTTTTGAAAGAGGAAAAATAGCATACTTTAAAATGGCCATAACTCCTTAAATATTGACATTTCGGGGTTTTTAGCTATTATTTGTGATCACTTTTTTAAAGAGGAAAAATAGCATACTTTAAAATGGCCATAACTCCTTAAATATTGACATTTCGGGGTTTTTAGCTATTATTTGTGATCACTTTTTTAAAGAGGAAAAATAGCATACTTTAAAATGGCCATAACTCCTTAAATATTGACATTTCGGGGTTTTTAGCTATTATTTGTGATCACTTTTTGAAAGGGGAAAAATAGCATACTTTAAAATGGCCATAACTCCTTAAATATTGACATTTCGGGGTTTTTAGCTATTATTTGTGATCACTTTTTTAAAGAGGAAAAATAGCATACTTTAAAATGGCCATAACTCCTTAAATATTGACATTTCGGGGTTTTTAGCTATTATTTGTGATCACTTTTTGAAAGGGGAAAAATAGCATACTTTAAAATGGCCATAACTCCTTAAATATTGACATTTCGGGGTTTTTAGCTATTATTTGTGATCACTTTTTGAAAGAGGAAAAATAGCATACTTTAAAATGGCCATAACTCCTTAAATATTGACATTTCGGGGTTTTTAGCTATTATTTGTGATCACTTTTTTAAAGAGGAAAAATAGCATACTTTAAAATGGCCATAACTCCTTAAATATTGACATTTCGGGGTTTTTAGCTATTATTTGTGATCACTTTTTTAAAGAGGAAAAATAGCATACTTTAAAATGGCCATAACTCCTTAAATATTGACATTTCGGGGTTTTTAGCTATTATTTGGGATCACTTTTTGAAAAGGGAAAAATAGCATACTTTAAAATGGCCATAACTCCTTAAATATTGACATTTCGGGGTTTTTAGCTATTATTTGTGATCACTTTTTGAAAGAGGAAAAATAGCATACTTTAAAATGGCCATAACTCCTTAAATATTGACATTTCGGGGTTTTTAGCTATTATTTGTGATCACTTTTTTAAAGAGGAAAAATAGCATACTTTAAAATGGCCATAACTCCTTAAATATTGACATTTCAGGGTTTTTAGCTATTATTTGTGATCACTTTTTTAAAGAGGAAAAATAGCATACTTTAAAATGACCATAACTCCTTAAATATTGACATTTCGGGGTTTTTAGCTATTTTTTGTGATCACTTTTTGAAAGAGGAAAAATAGCTTACTTTAAAATGGCCATAACTCCTTAAATATTGACATTTCGGGGTTTTTAGCTATTATTTGTGATCACTTTTTTAAAGAGGAAAAATAGCATACTTTAAAATGGCCATAACTCCTTAAATATTGACATTTCGGGGTTTTTAGCTATTATTTGTGATCACTTTTTGAAAGGGGAAAAATAGCATACTTTAAAATGGCCATAACTCCTTAAATATTGACATTTCGGGGTTTTTAGCTATTATTTGTGATCACTTTTTGAAAGGGGAAAAATAGCATACTTTAAATGGCCATAACTCCTTAAATATTGACATTTCGGGGTTTTTAGCTATTATTTGCGATCACTTTTTGAAAGGGGAAAAATAGCATACTTTAAAATGGCCATAACTCCTTAAATATTGACATTTTGGGGTTTTAGCTATTATTTGTGATCACTTTTTGAAAGAGGAAAAATAGCATACTTTAAAATAGCCATAACTCCTTAAATATTGACATTTCGGGGTTTTTAGCTATTATTTGTGATCACTTTTTGAAAGGGGAAAAATAGCATACTTTAAAATGGCCATAACTCCTTAAATATTGACATTTCGGGGTTTTTAGCTATTATTAGCACACTTTAAAATGGCCATAACTCCTTAAATATTGACATTTCGGGGTTTTTAGCTATTATTTGTGATCACTTTTTTAGAGAGGAAAAATAGCATACTTTAGAATGGCCATAACTCCTTAAATATTGACATTTCGGGGTTTTTAGCTATTATTTGTGATCACTTTTTGAAACAGGAAAAATAGCATACTTTAAAATGGCCATAACTCCTTAAATATTGACATTTCGGGGGGTTTTAGCTATTATTTGTGATCACTTTTTTAGAGAGGAAAAATAGCATACTTTAAAATGGCCATAACTCCTTAAATATTGACATTTCGGGGTTTTTTGCTATTATTTGTGATCACTTTTTGAAAGGGAAAAAATAGCATACTTTAAAATGGCCATAACTCCTTAAGTATTGACATTTCGGGGTTTTTAGCTATTATTTGTGATCACTTTTTGAAAGGGAAAAAATAGCATACTTTAAAATGGCCATAACTCCTTAAATATTGACATTTCGGGGTTTTTAGCTATTATTTGTGATCACTTTTCTAGAGAGGAAAAATAGCATACTTTAAAATGGCCATAACTCCTTAAAAATTGACATTTCGGGGTTTTTAGCTATTATTTGTGATCACTTTTTGAAACGGGAAAAATAGCATACATTAAAATGGCCATAACTCCTCAAATATTGACATTTCGGGGTTTTTAGCTATTATTTGTGATCACTTTTTTAAAGTGAAAAAATAACATACATTAAAATGGCCATAACTCCTTAAATATTGACATTTCGGGGTTTTTAGCTATTATTTGTGATCACTTTTTGAAAGGGAAAAATAGCATACTTTAAAATGGCCATAACTCCTTAAATATTGACATTTCGGGGTTTTTAGCTATTATTTGTGATCACTTTTTGAAAGGGAAAAATAGCATACTTTAAAATGGCCATAACTCCTTAAATATTGACATTTCGGGGTTTTTTGCTATTATTTGTGTCCACTTTTTGAAAGGTGATAAATATCATACTTTAAATTGGCCATAACTCCTTAAATATTGACATTTCGAGGTTTTTGGCTATTACTTGTGATCATTTTTTTAGAGAGGAAAAATAGCATACTTTAAAATGGCCATAACTCCTTAAATATTGACATTTCGGGGTTTTTATCTCTTATTTGCAATCACTTTTTAGAGAAGAAAAATAACTTCTTCGTGTAATTGCAATCTGTAATATTAATAACCCCAACATGTGTTGTAAGGTAAAAAATATTACAAAATGTATATATCAATTCTTTAGATTTATACATTTATGCCAAGAGGACATTCTGAATTGACAAAATTTGTCAAATCGGTCCAGCCATTGATGAGATATAAGCATTCTAAACTAACATCCCCCCATTGTACATATTTCACTAATATACCCGATATATTTACTATTGGCACTACGTAACGGTCAAAATTGACCTGTTCGTCTATTTGTGGTTTCGCAGGGATTATAAATATTCGCGGTCAAATGGAAAATTTGACTTTTATTAAACACAAATGTTATGGTCTATTTCACCCACTAAATATTACCCGATGACCATCAAAATTTTAACGCTCCTGCCTAGCCCTAAGTTCTAGCCCCATGCAAACTTCCGTGTCGATTGGTCTATAATTGCGACCTGTAGAGAAACTGCAAAATTAGGAAAATTTTCGGTTTTTGTCCGTTTCAACCCCTATATATATACGATCATCTACAAACCCAATAGGCTTCTATTCTGGCCCTAGCTCCACCTCCAATCTAAATTTCGTGAAGATCGGGCCAAATTAACATGGACGGACGGACATACATAGCTAGATCGACTCGGCTCGGCGTGATAGGAAGATCCATGTATACTTTCATATGTGAGAAACCAATATTTCGAGGTGTTACATAATTTGTGACCCAATCAAATTTATAATACCCCCAACACATAGTGTTGTAGGGTGTAAAAAGAAAGCCTTTCGTAGTACCTCTTTGAACTAATACCGTAAAAATAGTGAACAATTTACCTTTACTTATTTATTTGCCAATTTTTATTCCTTTCTAGGATTTAGAGGTATCAAATATTACTTATTATGGTATCCATATGTTCGCATGGTGTTGGTATGTTCCATGGTAAAATTAAGAAGGTAAATTCATTTCAAATGAGCGTACCCATCTCTGCATTTTCTGTAATTTACCTTGTCACATTTCACTACATAAAAAGAATTTCCCATCTCTGATTTGTGTATGTATAATGGATTTATAAATACAAATTTTGTCAATGAGATGTTGTCAAAAATGTTAAACATATGATTGCATGACTTTACCTCCTTGATTCTACCATGGTATGTTCGTGTGGGTTAATAATTTTTCGCCTTACCGGCAACACATAATTCAGAGCAACACTTTTGCTATTTCTTATATTTTTTTTTTTACTGACCCTATCTGTTGCACATCAATATGGATTTTATTGACATCACCCCAGGGTATCCCCAATACACTCCAGAGGTATGTGTCCATTTTAATAGCCACTTAATGTCAATAATTTGGTATTTACTTTCGATTTGTGTCTGTCCGCCCATCTGTCCTTTCTCCTGCTGGGCAATCAATTCCGATGTTTGGAATTTTTTCTGTGGGGTTTCCTGGGAAATTGTTCTTTCGTGTTTTATGGCTCTTTGTTTTGCTAATATCACACTCACGTCTCCGCAAAAGGTTACAAGCACAAATATTTTGTGGATTACATGGAAATTTTGTTATGGAAAAAAAATCTTTTATATATTAGGAAATATAGAGAAGAAGCAGTTTGTAAGAAGAAGCTTTAACCTATGCTTACAAGTTCAAAGGAATTCGAAAATGGCCAACACGAGTAAATATGTTATATGATAATTTTTTTTCGGATACACCATGACAAAACATCGGTCGGGGCTGTGTTGGGTTTATCATGACAACAATGGAGTACAAACAAGTTAAAAAGCAGTAAGTTCGGCCGGGCCGAACTTTGAATACCCTCCAACATTTGGAACGAATTTGAAGTTTTTCAAAAAATAAAATCCCTAAAAAAATCTGTTTTAAAAATACCGAATATAGCCGTTATATTGGGGTGTATACGACGTGGACCTACGTAGGCATTGTTTGTCATAAGTCATTACCATATTAAATGGTGAATAATGTAGCTATATCGGAGTTTTACGAAGACCTGGACCTGCATAGACAATTTTCTGTCACAGGCTGTAGCATCCAATTCGAACTTCAAATACGACATCCCAAAAAATTTCGGTGGGTATTGTACCTAAACTCGTCAACATACCGAATATAGGGAGGTACTGGTATATTGGGCCTATACGAAGACCTAGACCTGCATAGACAATATTCTGTCACAGACTGTAGTTCCCATCACGAACTCTAAATACGTAATTTGAAACAATTCCAGTGAATAATGACGCTAAGATCATCAAAATACCGAATATTGGGAGGTACCGTTATATGGGGGCTATACGAAGACGTGGACCTGCACAGACAATTTTCTGTCATAGGCTGTACTATCCACTACGAACCTCAAATGCCAAACTTGAAACAATTCCGGTTAATAATGTCACTAAAATCATCAAAATACCTAATATAGGGATTTTACTACCTAGAAGACCTGGAGGTCTTTTCTAGAAAATCTCAAAGCCTTCTAGTCGCCACAGAAAATCTGAATGTCCTCTAGCAGCCATAGAAGACTTGGAGGTCTTCTAGTCCCGATAGAAGACGTGGAAGTATTTCAGTTTCCATAGAAGACCTAAAGGTCTTCATGTCTCCATAAAAGACCTAGAAGTCTTCATGTCTCCATAGAAGACCTAGAAGTCTTCTAGTCGTCATACAAGACCTAGAGATCTTCTAGTTGCCATAGAAGATCTAAAGGTCTTCTAGTTGCCATAGATGATCTAGGGGTCTTCTAGTCGTCATACAAGACCTTGAGAGCTTCTAGTCACCATAGAAGACCTTGAGAGCTTCTAGTCGCCATTGAAAACGTGGAGGTCTTCTAGTTGTAATAGAAGAAATGGAGGTCCTCTAGTCGCCATAGAAGAAATGGAGGTCTTCTTGTCATGATAAAAAACATGAAGTAAAAGGCCTTGAAATCTTTACCATAGAAGTCTTCTATTCGACGTGCAATTCTTGTAGGTGTAGTACTCATCATATTGGAAACCTTTATAACTTGGTCAATTGGAAAGAAACATAAAATCGATACGCATTACTTATTTATATTTTGGTTTTATGTGTTTTTGTTGCCATCGCCTTGGTAAATAATATTTTAGGAATAAAGTAGTTCAGCAAATATTTTTTGGGATCCAACCAAACCAAATAACAATATCGATGACCCTTACTTACTGATGGGGAGCATAGGAGTGTGGGCATTTTTTTATTTGACGAATGACCATGGAGAAAATTGTTGTTTTTCGTTTTCGAAATGTACTTGAAAGTTTTTATGGTACTTATTTTTATGGCCTTTCACAACATTTTTTTTATTGTTTTGTTTAAACTTACCAAAAAAAAAGAGTTGAAATATTAAAAAAACAAGTAAAAAAGTATCGGTCGGCTTTGCCGACAGATGTATACCCTCAGCCCTCTTCACCCTCTATGGAGTGGGTTTTTAAAGAATGGGTCAATATTGTCAATTTCGTATCGGACCTACATAAATATGATATAAATATTATTATAGCAGATGGATATAGGAATTGTAAAGAATCACTGAGTTGTTTCGCAATTTATGACAGATAAAAATATTGAAAAATGTGTCTCTTTGTGGGTGAGGTACCAGAAGTTGTTCGCAGATATATAGGATCATCTTCAAAACAGATCTGGTATTAGCAAAAATAATTTGTATGTGTGAAATTTGAAAAGAGTTTAATCCTTATTTCGCTTTCTTTGAGCGTTATGTTTTTCAAAATTAGATTATTGCTTCCTTTCTGTGCAGAAAATATATATCTCAAATTTTCGACCATTTGTGGGGGAGGTACCATGTGGACCGATATACTTCATCTTAACACCAGAGCTTGGGTTAATATAAATATTGGGATGTGCGCCATTCGAAGACAATCGGACTCATACATCACATGAGAGTTGTAATTATTCAAAATTTTGACCATTTGTGGGGGAGGTACTTGAAGGAGTGAACCGATATTGTCCATTTTTACACCTAACGTAGAACTGATGCAAATATTAGGATTTGCAAAGTGAGAGCAAAATCGGATTATCCTTTCTCTTTTTGTGCAAAAAATATATTTTTTTGCAAATTTCGACCTTTTGTGGGGGAGGTACCAGAAGGAGTGGACCGGTATATTCCATCTTAACATCAGATCTTGGGTTAATATAAATATTGGGATGTGTGAAATTTCAAGACAATCAGACTCTTACATCACATTTTATGAGAGTTGTGATTATTTAAAGTTTTGACCCTTTGTGGGGGAGGTACCAGAAGGAGTGGACCGATATTCTCCATTTTCGCACCAGACCTAGCAATGATGCAAATATTAGGATTTGCAAAGTAGCAGAATAATCGAATTATTCTTTCTCTTTCTGTGCAAAAAAATATATTTTTTTTTTGAAAATTTCGACCTTTTGTGGGGGAGGTACCAGAAGGAGTGGACCGATATATTCCATCTTAACACCAGACCTTGGGTTAATATAAATATTGGGATGTGTAAAATTTTAAGACAATCGGACACTTACATCACATTTTATGAGAGTTGTAATTATTCAAAATTTTTACCATTTGTGGGGGAGGTACTTGATGGAGTGGGCCGATATTTTCCATTTTCACACCCGACCTCACACTGACTCAAATGTTAAGATTTGCAAAGTTGGAGCAAAATCGGACTATAATTTCTCTTTCTGTGCAAAAATTATATTTTTTGAAAATTCGAACTTTTGTGGGGGAGGTACCAGAAGGAGTGGACCGATATTGCCCATCTCCGAACTCGATCTAAGTTTGACAAAAATATTACGATGTACCAAGTTTGGACCAAATTGGATACTCCCTTCGAGAGTTATCGTGCGCACCAGCCAGCCAGACAGACAGACAGACAGACGGACGGACGGACGGACGGACATCGCTAGATCGACTCGAAATGTTCTGAAACGGATTTGGTCCAAAGAGACCTAGGGTCTAAAACCGTTATTTCGACTAGGCACGTTTTGGCCGTATCAAATGATATATACCCTCTGTTTCCTTCCTCGCTGAAGGAAAAGTTTGCAACAACAAAAAACTGGATAGCAGCAACTGGAACCCAACCAGACAAAAAAAGGCAACAGATAAGCGGCGCGCGAAAATAAAAACAACGCTTTTTACAATCCGACAAGATTTCGGTTTGAAGAAATTAAGCAAATTTCTTCCGTTTATTAAATGTACAATTTTAATAAATTACACACGATCAGTTAAACAATTCGAATTTCGTGTCTTTTTAGAAAAATGGCGATGCGAACGACAACCAAAGTTTTTCGGTCCAAAAAAAGCAACTGAACTCGCCGTCAAACTTGCTCGCTGCTAAAAAACTGACGAGAGGTAATCCATCAAAAAATCCTTCGTCCAGTACATTGTGGCCACATTTATTTCAGTATTGCCATATCTTCTTAGAATTGCAACATCTCCTCAGAATTGCCACTGGAGCTCGTTTTAAAAATGTTCACGAACGTGAACATTCCGCCCACCTTTCAGTCTTTCCATTAGAGAAACGACATGGAAAGGCTCGAAAAAAAAACATGAAAAGAAAAATTAATAAAGAAAACAATGATTAGTTAATTGTTCCCAGTTGTGCATTTTAAATATGACACTCCTTATTTATTTTAGATCTTATTCAGAGAAAGAAACCAATAAATTTACAACAACAATTTCCAATCCAAATTTATTTTATTAAAAATAAGAGAGAAAAAATTCAAATAGATCCACTTATGCCAATTCGACTTCAACTGAAATAACAAAAATAGGGTGAAATAGGTCATGGCTAAAGCTTATATTAGTTGGCTTACATCCAGCTTATGGGGTACACAATCCCGATATAATGTAGCCAAAGATCGTAAATTGTGCCAGAGGTTTTCCAAAAGTACCTCCACTTACCCCATTCCGAATAATTTTTGAGTACAGATCACCCCCTAAAGTTATAAAAACAGGGCCAGAGGTGTAAAATTGTTCATCAGCTAGTTGTAGTCCCGGGAAATCTTCGGTAATACGCACGTCAACGGACCTTTTCGGTGTCATCACTTTGTGATCTCGCCTCACCTCAGCGTAGGTTTCAACAGTCGTAGACATACCGTGATTGCCTCTAAGTCTAAGAAGACATCTAGCTTTTTTTCCGATTTTCACAATTTTTTGACTCATCCTTCTTGCCAATGATTCAGAAATTATTGAAATCTCATTGGTTGGGTCAATCAAAGCCCTTTCATGTATATACCGGTCTCCACAAACTATTTTAACCATCGCCGTCGGTTTCAATAGAACCGTCTCCTGCAAAGTGTATGTAGGAATTACTTCACTGGACTGGTTCTTTCTTCTATTGTACGGCTGAGCATTTCGTCCACGGTAAGGAACAACCTCATTTAAAAGCCTCTTAGACTCACTGTGAGAATTTCGGGACGAACTAGGTCCTTTTTTCAATGCAGATTTGGACGAACTGGGTCCTTGCTGCGATAAGGCTTTGGACGAACGAGGTCTATGCCTATATGACGAGTGACTTTCATTCTCCGATATGGACTCGGAAGTACTAGGATGTTGCCTTGCCTTTCTTTTTCTTGCGATCTCCCTAGACGAACGAGGTCCAGGTTTATGGAGTAGAGTGTGATGCATATCACCACATTTGTGACACTTTCCTGTGCTTGTACATGTGCGCCATGTATGATCATGTCCCAGGCATCCAGCACAATGTTGATAAATTGAAATTATTTTCATTCTCTCCGCATAGTCCATATTTAAAAATTTTTTGCAAAAACGAAGAGGGTGATCTTTCAAGCAGACACGACAAACTATTCGTTTCTTGCCTACTCGATTTTCGACGTTATATTTCTTAGCTTTAACCATTACCCTAAAATAGAAAATTTAATTGATCAATTTGAAGGCAGAAGCACGAGCTTTACCACAGGTCTTACAACAAGACCACGTGATGTTTTGATCTCTGCAACACGCACCAACTGATCGACACCTGGCAACACTTTAGTGACCCGCCCTAACCGCCACTCGTTTGGGGGGATATTGTCTTCCTTGATGACAACCATATCATTTACTTTAATGTTTTCTTCTTGATTCTTCCACTTATTCCTTTTTGTCAGCTCTTTCAAGTACTCATCTTTCCACCGCAGACATAGACGCTGATTGAGAGCTTTGACTCTTTGCCATCGGTTTATTATTGACTCTGGTGTCTCACTTATAGCAGGTTCTGGAGGAGACAAAATTGGACCACCGATTAAAAAATGTCCCGGCGTTAAAACATCCAGTGAAGATACGTCTTCTGAAAGGGGACAGAGCGGTCTTGAGTTAAGACAAGACTCTATGCGTGCCAATAATGTTGAAAACTCTTCGAAAGTATATTTTAAATTAGCTGCTATTCTTTTGAAGTGATATTTAAAAGACTTGACCCCGGCCTCCCATAAACCTCCCATGTGTGGTGCGCTTGCTGGATTGAAGTGCCAATCGATACCTTGTGTAGCATAAGATTTCATTATTTCGGGTGCAATGTCCTTTAGAAAAGATCGAAATTCCGCCTTTAAAGCTTTCGACGCTCCAACAAAATTCGTGCCGTTGTCGGAATACATCTCACGCGGACACCCCCTACGTGAAACAAAACGAGCAAATGCTGCCAAAAACGTAACTGTCGACAAGTCGCTGACAGCTTCCAAATGAATGGCTCGTGTAGCAAAACACACAAAAAGACAGACATATCCCTTTGTAATTAGACATGCACGGCCTGTGTAATTTTTGATGTCATAAGGTCCTGCGAAATCTACGCCTGTTCGAGTAAAAGGTCGATCAAGTACAGTTCTTGAAAACGGCAGAGACGCCATTAGTTGAGTCCTAGTTTTTTTGCAATGATGGTACAAATTCTACAACGACGTATAGACCACTGTATCAGATTTTTAGCTCGAGGTATCCAAAATTCTGTCCTCAAAATACGTAGCATCAGCTGATTACCTCCATGCAAAGTTATCTGATGAATAAAATTAATTAAGAGGCGCGACAATTTGCAGCCATATGGCAAAATTATCGGATGCTTTTCGGTAAGTGACAGGGATGAGGAATTTTCCAACCGCCCACCTACACACATTAAACCCTTTTTATCAATGAAAGGATTCAAGCAGAGTAAATTACTTTTTGGAGAAATGGATTTCCCTTTGGCAATATCATAATATTCTTCTCTGAAATATACCTTTTGGGAAATAAGAACTAATCGCTCTTTGACAGTTTTAAGCTCTTCAGATCCTACAATTTGGTTAGAGAACCGTTTTTGTTTATTAAGGCAGTCAATAAACCGAAAAACGTAGGCCATTATCCGCAATGCCTTTCCATAACACGAAAAACGGTCCAGAACATCATCATAATCTTTAATGAAGGTATGGAAACTTTTCAACTTGCGTTCTTCTTCTTCAGTAGCGAACTCATTGTTGATAATTTCCCATTCGTTACTAGGAGACTTAAGCCAAGAAGGTCCATACCACCATAGTGAATTATCTATAAGATCTTGCGGACGGATACCTCTACTTATTATATCTGCAGGGTTAAATTCAGATTTGACGTGTCTCCACTTGTCCTTTTCAACCTTATCCAGAATCTTTGATACTCTATTTGCAACGAAAGTTGTCCATGAACTAGGGGGCTTTTGAAGCCATGCAAGGACAATCGTGGAATCTGACCAACAATAATATTTGGTATTCTTTTCATTTAGGCACAAGTCAGTTTTAAATGACCCCATCAAATCGGATAATAAAAGAGCTCCGCAAAGTTCCAACCTTGGGAGCGATACAACCTTTAATGGGGCCACTCTTGATTTTGCTAGCAATAAATGTGTTTGTATTGATCCATTATCAGCATGAACTCTTGCATAAACACAGGCCCCATAAGCTTTCTCTGAAGCATCAGAAAATCCATGAATCTCTACTAGTGCATTGGGTTCAAAACCTACCCATCTTGGAATTTTAATGTGATTCAAATATGCATAGTCGCATATAAATTGATGCCATTGATTTTGACTATTTTCAGTTAATTCTTCATCCCAACCTATGCCATCACTCCATATTTGTTGCATCAACATCTTCGCGACAACAATAACAGGACCTAACCATCCTGCTGGATCAAATAGACTTGCTATTATCGACAGAACTTCTCTTTTAGTAAATGTCATCTTCATGTCAATAGGTTTTACCGAAAAGTAAAAATGATCACTTTTAGCGTTCCATCGGATGCCTAAAGTCTTGGCATTACTCTCATCTTCAATTTCCAAAAAATTCTCACGTAGAATATGCTCTGATGGCAACCCATTTAAAATTCTTTCGTCATTGGAAGTCCATTTTCTCATACAAAACCCAGCAGAAGATAATGCTTGAATCAACTCATTTCTAGCCTTGATAGCTAAATCTAACTCATGCGTCCCTGCTAGTGCATCATCTACGTACATCATGCGTCGAAGAATTACTGCAGCTAAAGGCAATTCATTTTCGACATCTTCGGCTAACTGGAGCAATGTTCGAATGGCCAAAAAGGGCGCACAATTGACCCCAAAAGTAACAGTCTTTAATTCAAATTCATTCAGATCAGCTTTGGGGTGTTTTCGAAAAACAATTCTTTGAAACTTGGTATGACGTTCCTCTAACCATATTTGGCGATACATTTTCTCTATATCTCCATTAAAAACAAAACGGTAGAATCGCCATCTAATGATCAACAACATTAAGTCATTTTGGAGGATTGGACCAGCATGTAGAACATCATTTAAACTGAGACCCGTCGTTGACTTGCTAGATGCATTAAAAACAACTCTCACTTTTGTAGAGGAACTCTCAGGCTTTATAACTGCATGATGCGGCAAATAAAAAGAACTGCAAACATCAGATGATTGATCAATTTGAATCATATGACCCAAATTTTCGTATTCTAGTAAAACACTGTCATATATAATTTTAAAATCTGGTTTCTTACACAACGAAGCTTCGTTCCTAAAAAATTGTCGACAGGCTTTAGTTTTAGATTGTCCTAGACCTCGTCCATTTAAAAACTGGGACTTAAATGGCAACGAAACTATATATCTTCCATCTGACCGTCTTTTAGTGGTTTTCTTATAGACTTCCTCACAGTACTCATCTTCGGGACTGAATTCAGAAACTTTTGGTGGCTCTTCTAATCTCCAAAATTTTTCTAAGAGTTTATCCACTTCTACCGAGGTACAAAGCGAAACAAATGTCGTAAACGCAACGCGATTGAGACTGGAAATTGGTCCAGTGAGGATCCAACCAAAAATAGTTTCCTGTGCAAGAAGAGACCCTAGAATATTCTGTCGCACACCGCCTAAAACAATTTGCGGATACACATCACCCCCAATTAGAATATCCACCTTATCGCTTGTTGCAAATTTTGGATCGGCTAATGGCAATGTACCTAGTGAAAAAGAGGAAGGAATATCAACGGAGGTACTCGGTAATCTACCAGTAAGTAAGGGCAGTACCAACGCAGCGACTTCAATATTAAAATTATCGGAATGTGGCGATTTTAAACAAAACTTACATTCCTTTTCTGCAGAACCAGCTATTGCTTCATTCAGGCCAGAAATTCTAGCATTGACATTCGTCACTGGCAGATTGAGCCTTCGTTGCAGCTTTTCTGATATAAAGGTGGCTTGCGAACCCGAATCAATCAATGCTCTTGCTGTAAAAACATCCCCGTTTGAGTGGATATTAACAATGGCGGTTCCCAATAGAACCTGTCTTCGAGTGTTCGTAAAACAACTTTGAACATTAGATCCACTGTTATCGGAATTCTGTCTTGCTTGCTGACTAGTGCTTGGCTGAACATTCGCATCTGTAACAGAATTTGAGATTGTGCGGCATCTATGTAAAAGAGTATGATGCTTCAAATTGCATCTAGAACAACTGAACTGACTAGAGCACTGACTCAATTTGTGATTGTTACTGAAACAATTAAGACATAAATTATTTCTTTTCACCAAAATAAATCTTTCTCCCTGGGTCATTTTTAAAAATTTTGGACATGATTTTAGAAAATGATCTTGAGAACATGCAAAGCAAGCTCGTTTATTAACATTTGCCTGATAGGACTTGACTCTCTTATCGGGTCTGGTAGATTCATTTCTTTGTAAACTTTCGGTCCCTCGGGAATGTGTAAGGTCATACACAGTTTCCAATGATTGAAATCTGGAAGTCAAAAAATCATCAAGGTCTGCCCATTTGGAAATTTCAGTTTTATTACTAACTGTTTGCTCCCAGAGTGATAAAGAAGTTGCTGGCAGTTTAGTGGAGCATAAAAATACAAATATTGGGTCCCAATTATCTATATTGATATCGTGTAATTTAAGAGAAGTTATACAATTATTTATATCCCTTTGCAAACGTTTGATTTCTCCTGCTGATTCATTCCTAACAGGTTCGAGGCTAAAAAGTATTTTTAACTGACTGTTTACCAAAATACGCTTATTTTCATACCTATCCCGAAGGTTTGACCAAGCATTTTCAAATCCAGAATTCGTCAGAGGTGATTTTTTAACAATTTCCAACGCCTCTCCTTGAGTACTCTGACGTAAATAAAATAGTTTTTCAACTGGCGTGATAGATTTGCAGCTAATGTACACCGCGCTGAACATGTCTCTAAAGGACGGCCATGAGAGATAGTCGCCGTGAAAGATTTCTGTAGTGCATGGTGGTAAACGTAAACGATGATCGGGTATTCGGTTCTCTAAGGGTCTACTGCCTGGTTATTTGTGACCATTGTTGACGTCAAAGCGGATTGATTCATAAAAGTTTGCGACAACTCACCCATTTGAGCAGCGCAGACGATGTAAGCTTCTCTACATTGCTTGAACAATTCTGATGCTTCTTTTTCTTCGTCCAATCCATCACTCCCAACACAAAATTGTTCATAAGCCGATCTAACTTTTTGCCAAAGTCCTTTAAACTCTTCTTTCCGAAGCTCTACCGTGAACATCGTATGTTCACTAGGGAGAATAGCAGTATATTCCTTTTCAAATTCAAGAAAAAGAGCGGCAAGCCTTTTGAATTTTAACAACATTGTTGATTGTGACATTTTAATTTCAAATAAAGCTTAAAAACTGCCACAGAATTATTAACAGAGAAAGCAAATTATGACAAATATATTTACAACCGCTTAAGATAACCTGTGAAAATAAGCAACCAGTCTCGTTTTGACGATTCTATTTTATCAATCCAACAATTTGTATTTTATGAGTACTCAGAAATATAAGAACAAATATTCTTTATTCCTGTATTCTGAGAATATTGTCACCGTCAATGTTCGTATAAATTTCAAAAGATAACAAAACAATGAAAGGAAATAAACAATATATATATTAAATTCTATTCCAGTCACGACAGTATAGAAATTACTGAAAGCTCTTGTTATTATAAGTCTCCACTGAAATTGCCTCGACAACAGATATGTATAACAGCTGAGTGTTATTATTTCGTAGTGAATGCAAACTTCATATGATCACTAAAGTTGACCGAATAAAAAGAAGCAAGAACAAAACAAACCACGAATATTAATTTTTTCTTACTCTCTTTTCTCTAGAAATACGAGAAAAAAGATAAACCAGTAGACAACAATATTTGCACCAGAAATATATTAATAATTTTTTGGAAATCAATCAATTCCCGATTCTTAAGAGAAATGCATTGTCAAACATACCTTGAAACACAGCAGATAATATAAGTAATTCAAGGAATAAGTTGCGTTCCTTGAATATTTTCCCAACAAATTTAGGTTTATTTTAATCTTTTCAATTTTCACGCACTCACACTCACACTTTATTTTTAATAATATATAAAAAGGGTATGTTTTTCCTCAATTTTTACCACTGGATTTAATAAAGGTTTTAACAATTAAATTTTTTCACTTTTGCTTCAATTTAGATATAAACTAATGAAGAAGTAGTACAGAAAGAAAGGAGAGGACAATTGTTGTTGTTTTGATGCCAAATGTCGACTAGTGGTAGCGTAGTTGCCAGATCAATAATTTATAATGCGTAAAAATGGGGAATACAATAAAATTAACAATTTCCCAAAAAAACGAATTCTTGTTCACAATTTATAAAAAATTTTGGTTTTATTCATAAAACCAACGAAGTGTTACCTTTTTTTTATGAATATCAAATGAAAAAATGTTCCTCGTTTTGCAATCCGGCTCGAAGGACTTATGTTTCCTTCCTCGCTGAAGGAAAAGTTTGCAACAACAAAAAACTGGATAGCAGCAACTGGAACCCAACCAGACAAAAAAAGGCAACAGATAAGCGGCGCGCGAAAATAAAAACAACGCTTTTTACAATCCGACAAGATTTCGGTTTGAAGAAATTAAGCAAATTTCTTCCGTTTATTAAATGTAAAATTTTAATAAATTACACACGATCAGTTAAACAATTCGAATTTCGTGTCTTTTTAGAAAAATGGCGATGCGAACGACAACCAAAGTTTTTCGGTCCAAAAAAAGCAACTGAACTCGCCGTCAAACTTGCTCGCTGCTAAAAAACTGACGAGAGGTAATCCATCAAAAAATCCTTCGTCCAGTACATTGTGGCCACATTTATTTCAGTATTGCCATATCTTCTTAGAATTGCAACATCTCCTCAGAATTGCCACTGGAGCTCGTTTTAAAATTGTTCACGAACGTGAACACCCTCTGTAGCCATATGGCTGAGGGTATAATAAAAGAGAATTTTTGGTTGATTTATGACAGTTGTGTGGACAGCGTGTCTTATATTTTGCACATTAATCAGAGAAATACAATGAACCACATATGTAAGTGTATTAAAGTGGGCGAAAGAAAAATTAGTGATCTGCAATTAAACATTCGATTTTTATTAAACAAAAACAAATACTTTTTATAAGCCTATTTACATATATTTTTTAATTTTATTGGGTTATATGCATTAATTGTATTTTTGTATTTCTTATTATTATTATTATTTATTTTTTTTTTTTTTTGTAAAATTAATATTTTTGACATTTTTACCAAAGTTTGTTTTTAAACACTGATTTTCTATCAAAATTTATAAAATGTACATTTTTAAGTTAAATTCGATCAAATATTTATTCGTGCACTCCCTAAACCAACCCACTTAAGTGTGCGTCCATCAGCTTGAATAATTAGCATACACTAACATTCACATATATATACATATGTATGTATGTGGGAATATTCATCCTTTTATCATATTCTTATATCTTGTGCCAGTCACTTGGTTATTGACGACATGTGTATCTTTGGAAGCCCTTTAAGTAGTCTCTGCAGGCTATTAAAGTTTTATACTTTGTTAAAACGAAAAAGGCTTTAAGTGATTTCTCTCAATTTCAATTCAAAAGACTGCAAATATACCAAATAAAGAAAACATTTAAAGAAAATAAATTTGTTGACTTTAAATATCGGACAGAAATTGAAATAAAAAAATTATTAATTATATGGCATTAGTTTTGTATGTGGCAATATAGTTTTTGTTATACAAAAAATAGGGACTAATAAATTACCTTTTGGAAAGGATTTTTTATCTTCCTTTATGGCAATAAGTTAAAGAAATTGATGCAACTATTGTTTCATCTATTTGTGCAAAAAAAAAAAACAATCTGAAATCAGTCGCCCAAGAATTTTTTTAAATAAAAAATTCAATACAGATTTGCTTAATGAATTAAAAAGCCGAAAACCACCACTTAAATGAAACCCGTTATATGGGGACTATACGAAGTCGTGGACCTGATTTTTTTTGCCATAGGATTAAAATCGTTTTTACGAAATTTGAAATGACTCCGGTGAATACAGTTGCGAAATCATCAAAATATGGAGAGGTACCATTATATAGGGGCTATACAAAAACGGGGACTGACTTAGCCCATATACGAACTTAACCTGCCTACTCTCAATTCGTTCAAAAGATAGCGTGATTACAACAGATAGACAGACGGACATCGCTAAATCGTCTTAAAATTTTACCCTGATCCAGAATATGTATAGACCCTTTGTAGGGTCTATAGTATATATTTATTTTATTTATTTCATATTTATACTTATAACTAAATTACAAGTATAAAGGGGGGTGAAGCCATGACTACAACGGTCTTAAGCTTAACTACAGTATATATACTTGTAAGGTATAATAAAAAGCAACATTCTAGAGGCTATTGCAGCAAATATAAATTGTCTCCTTTTTCCAAAAAGGCATAATATAATTTTAATTCAGCCAAATTCCTGTAATCAACTGTAAAAAAGAAACAAGGGGCAAATTCACGTGCCGTTAACCAAAACTATTTTGCTACAAAATTAGATAATCACTTCAAGTAGTCTACAGATTTGCAAATGAAATCAATGTATATTTGTGTTCCTAAGAAATATATTTAGCATAAATAGCATATTTCCCAAATTTTTACAAGCAAATTCCAAGAAACTTGCAACATCAAATTACCACCAGACCATGGTAAAGAGAATTCCACAGAATTTACCCAAAGCCAACTGGAAGTTTTCAAATAAAATGCGAAAATTTACTAACACGTGCATTGAGTCCTATACAAATAAACACACGCCGCAAATTGAGAAAAACCCCATCGAAAAATGCTCAAACATTCTCATCTTGCTGCCCACACTCACAGTTGGCCACATACAAAAGTATTACAATTTTATTGCAATGAAACGGTCATTGCACACACCAAGATGTTTTGTTTTTTTTTTTTTGTTAATGTTTTGTCACCCTTGCTGTTGCAACAATATGTCCGTGCAGGCCACAAAACGAAGCGATATCGGTTTGCTGCCAACAAACGTGTCAGTCTTCCATTGAAATGTGCTCCACACGCTTTTGAAAAGTCGTCTGCGAAAGATCATTTTAATAAGAAATCGCGAAAGCTCATCTTTGGGTAGAAGACCATCAATCTAAAATAGTTCTATATTTTAGTTTGATAGCTTGAATCTATAGATGACTTTAATACTTGGAGTGATTCCCGTTCACAAATAAATTGCACACTTCATTAGTACCTTAAATACTTCTCCAGCCTTTAATATAACATTTTCCATCTCAAGTTTCTGAGCCCCTCTTTTTGTAACAATTGACTAATTCATATTTAACTCTCCCCTGACTAGTTCATGAATCTCTGGCATGTTTTTAGTTTCTGTTACATGTCTGAGCTCATTCGTTTCTTGAGAATGTCGGGACCGTGATTTTCGTTATCCTAAGTTCGTTGCTAAGTCACAATAACTGGACCTAAGGTATTTCTTGACAGTTTTAAACAATGATTAAAAGTTGGCTATTACAGATCAATGAAATGTTTGTCTAAATTGTGAACAATCATGTCTTTGGTTGCATTGTACTCTGTTACCGCCGTCTTGTGACTCTCTTCTTTTTCAAAGTATCCAACCTTCAGTCAGTCTATGTATATTTAGTAGAGCTAAAATTTTTTCCACCTGGAGAATACTGACAATGCTATTTTTGCTGCTATTTCAGGCGCTCGGTTTTGTATTTTCACTTCTTTAAATTTTTAAATTTGCAGTTTAAGTTGATTGTATCCCTGTAAAGTATACCTCGAGCCTGACAGAGGCGACAACAAACATTTTTACTTTTGTTATTTAATTATTACTACAATCACTACCACGCCATAAAAAACTAAACACTATAAATATTTTAATAAAATAGTGTAAGCAATAAATTAAAGTGGTTCCTTACTGCTCTTGCTCGTTATCCTGATTTATCAAATATTTGGGCAATAAATCTGAATGTCACGACACCAATTTTCACCAATTTTTTAGACAGTTATACGCGTGGATGACCTTTCTTGTCCATGACAGCGTTTTTTTTTTTGTTATATTATTTACTTTTTTGTTAACAATATCTGTGATTTTTGGTTATTTAAAGTGGTCTTTTGTTCTCGCTTATTGATTATGGCCGAGTTAATTGGGATGAAAATAAATTCGTTGATGAGGGTTCAATGAAAAAAGAAATAAAGTGTTTACATAAATAAAAAAATAATCCAATATTATTAATTTTGCGGTTGTTTTTTTTTTTTTTTTTTGATAAATTGAGGGGACTAGTTTTTAAACATTTGTTTTAAAAGATTACGATTTATTAAATTGAAATATATTTTAATGTCTTATTTTAGCAATAGTTGTATAATCTACGAAAATCAATGTTCTCTTTAAATAGTTTTTTTCCCGAGTGTGTCATTATAGTCTGATAAGGGGGTGTCGTAAAAATCTGAACTAAATTTACACAGTCAACTGCACTCATTTTTATACCCTCCACCTTGGAAAGGAGGGTATATTAACTTTGTCATTCCGTTTGTAACATCCCTAAATATTTGTCGTGGACCCCATAAAGTATATATATTCAGAATCAGTATAAAATTTTAAGACGATTTAACGATGTCTGTCCGTCTGTTGAAATCGCGATACAGCTTACATTATTTGACGTAGAGCGTCAAAATTTAGCAGATCAATTTGTATTGTGTCTAGGATGGTTGGCATTGAAAATGAGATATATCGGTTTACGTTTTGGTGTAGTCCCCATATAACGGTACCTCCCGATATTCGGTATTTTGATGATTTTTTGTCACATTTTTGTGAATATAATTTTTTTATGTTTTAATTCTCTTTTAATTATTTCTCCTACCTCTATCTTTTTTACCTTTTTCTCCTATTTTAATAACGAAAGTCAAGAATTCGATGCCTTTGTGCTTGAATAGTTAGTTTGCAGCCAACATGACATTGTCTCGGTTGTTTTTTTTTTTTTTTTTTTTTTTTTTGCTTAGTTTGTTGATGGTATTGAAATTCGATATTCAGACAAGGGAACCCGTTACATTGTGTGGCTAAACTGAATTAACGTTTGCCATGGTAGTTTCCCTTTTGCCTGGTTGATAGACAACATTCAGTTTAATCCTTCAGATTTATTATGAGACAAATTTTGTTACAATATTTTAATATAAAATGAATAATACTTAATATAATGTTAATTAGTTTTAAGTTAAATAATAATATTTGAATTTATGAGATTACAAAAATATAAAAAAATTTAAGAATTTTCGCCATCATTGTTATGATAACTACCAAGATATCGTCAATAGGATAACTTTTTTTTTAAGATATTCGAATTTCTCTCTTACGAATATCTATATGATAAAAAAACGTAAAAATGGCAACAAAAATTTACAGGGAAATAAAGATAACTTATTTATTAAGGCATTTTGTATTTTACAGTCATGCGGAAACATGGTTTATTTTTATGGAAGTACATAGTAGGAACCAACGCAGAATAACCTCTTAAGTCGATGTATGAATGTTCGCCTGCCCGTCTGTCCAATTAATATGAAATTATATTATTATCGTTTTTCGGCGATAGTTTGCATTAATTAGTTCAGATAATCAGCGATAATTGCTTCGAAGTTGGATATAGTTTCCATAAATATCTTCGATAGATTTAAAGTTTTTTGTGGATGGCCGGCTTGAATTTATAGCTATAGATTCCATACTTAATATTAAAGTCGTCCATTCTATGACAATGTAATTTAATTCAAGATTTCCGGTAGAGCCAAGATATACCTGTGCAAATTTTAGTTAAGATCAGTACAGGATTCCCTCCAATTTAATGTAAATTATACTCCAACCACTCTGCGATTATTTAATTAGGTTGAATTTTGGGCAATACGAGTAACTTTTCGACTATTCCCCTCAAATTTAGTGGAATTGGTTTAAATTAACATTAAGCTTTTGATATTTCCACCCGATTCCAAATTTCCTTATTCCAACAGGAGTGATTTACTTCACATAAATTCCAAAAATATATTTTTTTTTAGTGCAGCCGTTTTGTCTTTTCCTGATGTGAAATTAAATATTGTGCGCTGGAAATGAAGCGAGGAACCTCATTTTGTAACCATTCTTGGGTGGCGCGTGCTGAGTGCAATGGTGCTGAGTCCTGTTGGAATGTCCGACGCCTGCGGCCAAAATGTTTGCTAGCCCAAGGCTTTAATACACCCTCCAGAATATTTTCGGGATAATATTCGGCATTTATTCTGATGCCACGGTCGATTAATACGAGCGGATAGCGATCGTCGGCTGTTATGGCGGCCAATACCATCACCACGGCTGGCGCTTGAGTTCTGGTGGCCAACCAAGTCTATTTTCGTTTTGTTGCTGTGTAAGTTCTTGCACTTTTTGGAATTTCAATAGCTTTACCCAGAGCTCATTTTTCAATATTTGCCGAATGGAATATTGCGATATGTTCAGCTCTCGAGACATTTTTCGGCTAAGGCGACGCGGGTTTCGATCAAGTCGCTTCTTTACTTTTCGAACCATTTCTCTTGACGTTGCTGTTTTCTTCGCTTGTAAACAATATAATGAGCTGTGACTGGAATAATTTAAACAGCTGTCGGACGAGTGGATTAAAAATGACAGCAGTCTGAAGTTGGGTGCAGTTTTTTCATCTCACCCTGTATACAAGTATGTCCTGTGTTTTATATTCATATTTTAACCATTCCCGGAATAATTTTCCACCATTTCTTACTCATGGTACAAAAATTGATAAAAAATAATTTGTTTAAATTATGGATTGATCAAATTTTATGGAGTTAGACTTCATTATATATTATATATTATATATTATTTATTATATATTATATATTATATATTATATTTATTTATATATTTACTATTAATTGTTAATAATATTGTTTTGCTGCCGGCAAAGTAAAACTCTAATAATTATTTGTATTGAAATTCTTATATTTCCTCAAAGTATTTATTTAAATCAACATCTATGACTAAAATTTCACCTAAAAATAATGGAAAGGAATGAACAGTTTTTGGTAATTAATATTTATTTTAAAATTTAACTTAAAAATGTCAATTGGCAAAACAAGGGAAATATTATTTAAAAGTTCCGATATGATGCCAGGTGTTGAGCCGTACACAGTCATCAGCCGCTGGGCATGTAAAGGCACCCAATGCCGTGAGAAGGCCAAGGCAACAGCAACTGGAAAGGGAAGAAAAAAAACAGAACAGATTACGAGCATTACTGTGATAGTTGCTGGAAGGATATTACTCTTAAGTAGATTATTTTTGAATAATGTTTTTCGAGGAAGACAGAATATAAATAGTATTTTAAATAATTGTCTCTAGCAGGAGGAAACAAATTAATTAATAAAATGCAGATTAATGAAGTGGTTTATATTAATTGAAAAAAAAAAAAATAAATAATTTGAACGAACTTTTAAATATATCTTATAAATATGATCTCTATTGATAAAAGTTGGCTTTAGTCTTCATTTTTAAAACTTATTTATACTACATGAGTCTTAAATGCTTTGAAGGAGAAACAACTTTTATGGGTCGTTCTATTATACCGTAATGAGGAAGAATGTTGAATAAAAACAAAATATGTTGAAAATAGCATCAAATTTTAGAATAAGTTTAGATTTATTAGAATTGGTCACCTCTGACACGAATTATGGCCTTCAAACGGCCAATGAAACCGTCACACGCTGCCCGAATGTTGCTCTGCGGTATTTTGGCCCATTTTCGGCGAAGCGTTTGTTTGAGGCGATCGACACTTTTGTATTTTTAGTGCCAACCTTTCTTTCCAAAATACTCCAGACACAATAATCTCACTGATTGGTATCGGGAGATGTTGGTGGCCATTGTGCGCTGGAAATGAAGCGAGGAACCTCTTTTTGTAACCATTCTTGGAGGGCGCGTGCTCAGTGCGATGGTTCTGAGTCCTGTTGGAAAGTTCAAGGTCTGCGGCCAAAATGTTTGCTTGCCCAAAGCTTTAATACACCCTCCAGAATATTTTCGCGACAACATTAGGCATTTATTCTGATGCCAGGGTCGATTAATACGAGCGGAGAGCGATCATTGACTGTTATGGGGGCCCACACCATCACTATGGCCGGCTCTTCAGTTCCGGTGGCCTCTTTCGCAAGTAAACACGATCATTTTGTTTGTTTACAAACTGCTGGACAACGAATGTTTTCTCATCGGAGAAAACCAAATTCGGCAGTTCACCACTTTCGGCCAAGCGAAGCAATTCTTTAGCTCTTTTGAGCCTATTTTCTTTCTGTTGCGGTGTAAGTTCTTGCACTTTTTGGATTTTCAATGGATCAGTTTTCAATAATTGCCGAATGGAATATTGCGATATGTTCAGCTCACGAGCTATATTTCGGCCACAGCGACGCGCGCTGTTTTCGATCAAGTCGCTTCTTTACTTTTCGGAAAATTTCTTCTGATATTGCTGTTTCCTTCCTTCCACTTCCTTGATGTCAGACTACGGTACCAGTATCACGGTAACGAGCGATAGTACGAGACACAAAAGATTTATTCACATTTAAATGCTGGAGTGTTCTAACGTTAGCCACTTGTGGTTTTCCAGCCAAATATAAAGAAATCACAAATAACTTTTCTTTTGAACAATTCTCACCAAAATGCTTTTGTACGCTTGTAAACAATGTAATGATCTGTGACTGGAATAATTTAATCAGTTGTCGGACGAGTGGCTTAGAAATGACGGCAGTCTGAAATTGGTTGCAGTTTTTTCATCTTACCCTGTATTAATGAGGGTAAGGTACAGAGAACCATGGTTTCGGAAAGAGCCATCAATTCCTATCAATTCCTTTGTTTTGAAACAACAAAATTACCAAAAAGCCTACATAAACATAAAAATGAAATCTTTATTAACTTGAAAAATGAGCTTTGAATGTGAAATTGGTGATTTTTGCGCTAGATATATTTGCGGTGATGTACTGGTTTTTTAAAATACCGATTTTTTACATTTGAAAGTTTCTACAGATCGTACGTATTTAAAAAATATTGGTTTCAGATCTACAAGAATTATTCGAAAGGAGAACCTAATAATTACAAAATCTGGCAGTAATCGAAAAGTGGAGAATGAAAATTTATATTTGGAATGATTTTGTAAGTAGTTATTTTGGAATTCTTTCATCCTCTACCAAGGGTAACTTGACCATTAATTACAATGGTGTTGGGTACTATAGATATTTATATTCAGAAATGAATGAAAAATAGAAAATAAATAAATAAATAAATATATATATATATATATATATATATATATATATATATATATATATATATATATATATATATATATATATATATATATATATATATATATATATATATATATATATATATATATATATATATATATATATATATATATATATATATATATATATGTGTATGTCCATCGCCATAACAATTAAAAAAAATATATATATATATATATATATATATATATAATATTATTAAAAATAATATTATTGGAGACGTGTGTTTTTTCCTTGAGGTTTGTCTGTTTAACAAAAGTTTCACTCCCACCAGCCTAAACAAAAACTAGAAATAAGAAAACCCAACATTTGTGGAAACTGTGTATCCTTGGTGAATCGAGATTTAGCACAATGACATTTTTTTATTTTCCAAAGATTTTTTCCTAAACTTGTTGTGCCACAAAAGTTTTTTTTTTCTTTTCATTTCCATTTTCCATCTTTTTTCTTTTCTTCATTCTCTCCTTCTTAGCCATAACTTTGCTGCTAAACGGCCTGTGAGTTCTTCACTGGTTTTTCTTTCGCTTTTTTATTTTGGCTATTGCTCCGAGAATGACAATGACGGCTCATGACATTCGTTTAAGAATATAAATCTTAAGGAGACTACCAACAAAAAAAGTAGTATAATATGGGATAATTGCCGGATGATCCGTTGGCACAAACTTCCACTGGAACATTGTTAACCTTTATACCCAACCAACTTAGAGAAATTGTATTTTCTTTTATTGCAAGAGACACACAATTTTTCTATTATGGTACATAATTTGTATGTATCAAATGTTGTTCGACAGATCTGATTAAGTACCTTGGAAGTGGAATGCATTTATTGGAAATGTTATAAAGTGATAACGACATTAAGTTAAGATTAAAGATTGAATTTAAATATTCCATCCTATACAAAACCCTAGGAAAGCTTTTCAGACAATCACTGAAATTCGGAGGTTCCGTTATATGGAGGCCGTAGCTATCGTATTTTTGGAGAGAAATTTGCAGCTGATATGGTTGGGTGTCTTCAAAATACCGAAAATCAGGATACAACTTTTTTTGGGGCTTTAAAAAAATATGTATGTTATTTTTCTTTTTTTTCGAAAATCGCGATTGCATGCGAGATATTTTTTTTTTTTTGCGTGGAGCTAAAATGCTTACTGAGACACCCAAACTTTACATTCCAAAATAGAGAAAATCAGGCGGTTTCGTAAATTCAACTGAATTACATGGCTTAATCGACAAAGAATTTTATTTACAGTTCTCTCAAAAATATTTCAAGGTGTTGGAAACAGAATGACCAATGTAATATACCGTTCATTTTATGGATATAATAATTATGGATATAATAATCGTAATAAGACAACTGAATATTTTGAAATAAACTCCAGCTAGAACCTCCCCTACAATTTTTCACGTCGTAATCATGCCATCAGCCAAATGGCTTAAGAGGGTAGGCATCATTTGGTACAGCCAAAACATGTCTTATCGAAATAATGATTTTAGACCCTAGATCCTTGGAACCAAATCCGTTTCAGGACAATTGGAGTCGATCGTGTCAAATAATGTCTAAACACGAAATATTAGACGTTTGAAGGGAAGTAATAATAGAATCGACGGATACGTTCTAAATCATTTTGCGATTTTTCACGAATGGTTATAAGGATATATTGTGTTGGATATAATGTTTCCGAAAACTTAAAAGTATGTATTGGTTAGATTTTTTTTTCCGGATCGGCTAGCATGTTTTAACATAGGCTTCATATAACGGCACTTCTTGATTTTCGGTATAAACGCCATTTTTTAATACTAATTTCCCATATAATTTTCTTCGTTTTAGACAAACCAACATACAAAAAATGGGACCTTTTGGTGTTTTCTCATCCTTCTAGTTGGAATGTCCAAAAATCCTGTCTTTTGAACCCCTTTATAGCAAAAATGGCCCTTATGCACATTTTCATGATTCTAGAATCAATCGTGTCGTCGAGAGATTGAGTTGTAATCTTTTGAATAAAATATCTCTTGTAAATAATTTAAAATATTTTCTCACCTTTTTTGTTTTGCACTGATTGCAAATAACATATTTTTAAAAACAAATAATGAATACTATTTTATTTTGTAATACCATACATATGTTTATTACTCTGTGATGACTACAAAATGCAATTTATATTTTATGTGGAAAATATTCTTCTTAACATTTCCGTAATGTACATATGTATAAGAAAAATAAATTGCACATCGCCTCCACTCGACATTATTTTAAGAAGACCTATATGACCAAGGAACTACATAACACGTAAGGAGCACCAGTGCCACCGAACGACATAAAACTGAACATAAAACAGGAGTTTCTTAAAAGCAATGCTCGTTGGCAAACTACGAACGTAAGTGACTCTTAGGGGTCACACGTGTTGGATAGAAATGTATGGCGCACATACCAAACATACTTTGATTTACACATTATTTAGTTTTTTCCATACATCCGCCAATATGCTCCTGAACAGGCACAAATATAAATGGATGGATGAGTCAGCTTTTCGTTTTACTTACTTAAAATTCCTATATCACCCGTGTCTGGGCACTGATGCCTCGATTCATAACATAGTAACGCTGGGGACCTTTCGGTTGAAAGCGGCTGCATTTTAATTTTACACCAATCAAAATATACACAGATGGCAGTCATGGGTCCACCGAAAAATGTAAAACCCAACACGGTAGATACATTGGCAAGGAAGTCATTGTCTATCTATCTATGAATAGAGCGAAAAAGAACAGTGTGGCTGGGAGAGAGTAAGAGAGGCATAAAAGAAAATAAGTTTTCGGTCTGCATAATTTTATGTTAATAAAAACAGTACACAATGCAATTATATTAAAGGGCAACATGTGTAAATAAACATTAGGTGGGGACAAGAAAGAAACTTATTTCGAAAGTGAAGAAATATCAAATTTATTAACAAAAAGTAAAAAGCTGTAAGTTCGGCCGGGCCGAACTTAGAATACCCTCCACCATTTGGAACAAATTTGGCCATTCTCAAAAACAATAAAATAAAAATAGGTAACATATATCATAAGCCATTACAACATTCAAATGCGAAACTTAAAAAAATCGGTTATAATGTCGATTAAATCAAAATACCGAATATCGGGAGGTACCGTTATATGGGGGCTATACGAAGACATGTACCTGCACAGACAATTTTCTGTCGTAGGCTGTAGTATCCATTACGAACTTCAAATACCAAATTTGAATCAATTCTGTTAAAAAATGTCCATAGAATCATTAAAATACCGAATATCGGGAGGTACCGTTATATGGGGGCTCTACGAAGACGTGGACCTGCACGGACAGTTTTCTGTCTCAGGCTGTAGTATCCATAATGAACTTCAAGTACCAAATTTGAAACAATTCCGGTGAATAAATTCGCTAAAATCATCAAAATGCGGAATATCAGGAGGCACCGTTATATGGGGGCTATACGAAAACGTGTACCTGCACAGACAATTTTCTATCTTAGGCTGTAGTATCCAATACGAACTTCAAACACCAAATTTGAATCAATTCTGTTAAAAAATGTCCATAGAATCATTAAATACCGAATATCGGGAGGTACCGTTATATGGGGGCTCTACGAAGACGTGGACCTGCACGGACAGTTTTCTGTCTCAGGCTGTAGTATCCATAATGAACTTCAAGTACCAAATTTGAAACAATTCCGGTGAATAAATTCGCTAAAATCATCAAAATGCGGAATATCGGGAGGTACTGTTATATTGGGGCTATACGAAGACGTGTACCTGCACAAACAATTTTCTGTCTTAGGCTGTAGTATCTTATACGAACTTCAAATACCAAATTTGAAACTATTCCTGTGAATAATGTCGCTGAAATCATCAAAATACCGAATGTCGGGAGGTACCGTTATATGGGGGCTATACCAAAACGTGGACCTACATGGCCCATTTTCAATACCAAATGTCCTGCAGACATAACATACATTTGAGCAAAATTTAATCACTTTACCCTCCATATTATGGTGGAGGGTATAATAAGTACGGGGTTCATGTTAAATCTATATATATAAATGTAAGTTGTGTTAGTTACTACGCTTATAACTTAAGAACCGCTGGATTAATTTTAACGATTCACACAAATTCGGAGTTGTCTACTCTCCGAAAAGGATAATATCCAAAAAAATCGCGTAAAAATGTGATATATTAACATTTTCATTTTGACTTTTCAAATGTACAATAGTAATGTTTTATTTTGCATGATTTTTTTCCATTTTGACTTACTTTTTTCTAATGTACATTTGTAGTGTTTTTTTATATTTTATTTTTGAATTCGAATATTTATACCAATTTATTTAATTGACTTGATTTCTTGAGAACTGAAATTGATGGCGGGTTACATGGAAGTGTAGTAGCGAATTATGTGGTGGCGAAACGGAATAGATGATATCGAAATAATTTAACGCGGTCACACCAAAGTTAAAGATAATTACTTTTTCTAAATCGCTGAAAAATCATGAAAAAGAGATCTCATTGCAAAAATCAAAAAAACATTTTCAATGGAATCGAATTTTAAAGTAATAGTACATTCTATTGACAAACTTTGTAAGGAAGGATCTTAAATATTTGCTGTAAAAAATCAGCGAAAAAGTTGAAGACTTTTTCAATTTGTTATTCTTTTTTTTTGTCAATTTTTTTTTTCAATTTGTATTATCATATTGAATTCAGTGGATTTTTTGTGAACAAAATAAAGAATAATTTTTCACTAAAAAAATTAAATAAGTGCGAAATAGGATGTTAACTGACATCTACCTTTCAACTCCAGGGCCTACATCGTGGGTTAGCTGGAAGATGCGAACACATTTAAACAAATAAAAATGACCGAAAAAGCTTAATGGGGCTCATTTCAAAGCGTGGCAATGATCCGTCCAATGAGAGCTCAAAATGCAAAATTCTTTGGGAGAATAATAAGTAATATACCAATATTGAAATAAAAGGTGCAAAATAGTAGAGCGAATGGGACTTTTAGTAAGAAAAGGTTTTATATCCTTCCAGAAATTCTTCCCAAACATTCAAAATACCTAAAATCACTTTTGCAGGCCTTTATATCGATCATAACTCACGGATAAGGGAACAACCCGATTTCATATTTATATAACCATCTATGATTTAAGTTATTTTTGGGGTCTTGGCCGGCCACTTTTTTCATTTTTTGGCCCTTATTTGACATTTTTGTTTCTAAGGGGTACAAATATAAGAAAGTAGCACGGGACCGAATATTTGTTTAATCATCATTGAATTATCCTATCATGAAAATATGGACTTTAAGGGGTCTCCAACTTACAATTTAAATGGCAAATAAAATTAATTCGCATCTTATCATTCTGCCCTCAATTATGAGGTGGATAAAACTATTTTTACTTATTTAAATCACGCGAAATGCTATGACATGCTATATTGTTCTGCTATATTTTTGATTTGGCCTCTATTTGTCATCTTGGATTATAAGGGGTAGAAGAAAGTTTTCAAAATGTAGGTCGATGTTTCGGAGTAGTGCCCATATAAAGAAGGTACCTCCTAATTTAACCACATTTCAAAGAATTTGGCTAATAATGCGTATTAGGGGGGTGAAAATCTTACACTAAAATTTCAACATATCTACAAATTTTAGAATTTTTATCCATGTTATAATACCCTCTCAAGTCCACCTTTTGGCGGACAAACAGACTGACATGGTTAGGGGGACTTATGAGGACTCTAATGCACAATCTAAGTTGCTAATGAGTTTTAAAAAAGTAATTAACTTTGGCTATTCTTAAATCATTCAGCCCTCAATTATGTAGTATACAAAATACAGAAAATTCCAAATTACTGCTCATTTGACTGGAAGATTTTGCTACGATTTTTACCATATTAAAAATTAATTTGATCCCTTATATGGCGATAAGATTGATATATACTTTTTAATAGATTTGTATAGCACATCCACACAGTTGAAGCCCACGGTTAAATATTGAAGCCCACTGGTTAAAAATGGGTACAGGTATTTTAAAACACTTTAAATCGACATGTACGTGAACACTTATATCAGTCATATCTGTGAATAATTATGTTTGGGAAAATATGCATAATAGACAAAAACTACGGGCCGGCAACGCGGACCGGGCCAGCTAGTATCAAATAAACAACGAGTCAATACAAAAATTAATTCAATATTAACCAAAGCAGGGACACTCTCGAAATTACTACCTTAGAAAAAAATTCTTCAAAAGCTAAGATTAATAAATTACTATACTATTGTACATCTACTTTATTTGTTTAAACACACATACACAACTGTTGTTGTTGATGTTTTTGTAGTTTTTAGTTTCTAGTTTCCCACGTTTGTTAGATTGCCAGTAGTTTACGTACCGAAAACTCACTGCCGCCATATGATGGCACAACGGAAAATTGCATTTTTCGTGGCATTGCCAGTACAAACACGCTTAGCCTGATGGCAAATGTATGAATTTAACAGCCTGTGATAATTTCGACATTGTGTGTTGGCTGGAAAAAATAAAACAGAAGAGGAACATAAAGCAAATAAATATTAAATCAATGGTAAATGTAATTAAAACCATTCTCGACAGACTGTAGGTGGGGATAATAGTTTTCCCCTTCAAAAATTCGCTAATTTAATTTCGTATTCAATTAATTTTATTGTTAGCTTAAAAAGTTTATAATTGTTTTAAACTTTTTTTTTCGAGCAATAAAAACGTTTGTTTATGTAAAATATTTACTACTGTGTTAAATAAGATTTAATTAATTATCAACGTATAAGAAAGCGTATTGAATTTAATGCAATTTAGAAACCAACAAAAAATTTAATGATTTAATATATTTAAAATAATAAAATATAAATAAATATATATGATAAATGTATTAAAATTTAAGAGAATTGTTATTAACAGTTTTGACTGTTTGTGGGAGAGGTATCAGAAAGAGTAGGCGGATATCTACTCTTTTCGAAACACATTTCGTGTTGATAGAAATATTAGAATGTTACGAGTTTGAAAGGAATCGGATACTCATTTCGCATTTATGAGCTTAATGGCTATTCAAAATATTGACTTGTTGTATGAGAGTTACCTGAAAAAGTGAAGCGATAAAAGTATTGAGGTGTTTGAAATTTGAAGACAATCAAACTCTTGTTTCGCATTTTATAACAGTTATATAAATTCAATTTGATGGAGTGAGCTGATATTTTTTATTTTCGCACCCGACCTAGCACTGACAAAAATATTGTGTTTCGCAAAGTTTACACAAATCGAATTATAGTCTCTTTTTCTATGAGACCTGAAACAGATATGGTCCAAAGGGACCAGAGTATTAAACCGTTATTTCGATGAGACACGTTTTGCCGTATGAGATAATGTATAACCTCTGTAGCCATATGGCTGATTAAATAACAAGTATGATAAAATGTATATTTCGAGGTGTTACAAACGGAATGACAAACGTAATATACCCTCCATACTATGGTGGAGGGTATAAAAATAATCCAGAATTCTTTGCTTTTGGTTGGTGTTTTAACAGTAAAATATTGTTAAAAAATTAAAATTCGATCTGTTACGAGAATATTAAAGTTAAAATTTATTGCATTCATAATTTTGATTTTTGGGACCATTGCGCACTAAAGCGGTTATTTGGGCTATTGTGACTTAATTTTGCACATTAAACTACCCACACGCTTACGTAGAGTGGGAACAGAAGGAAATATCGCAGTTATATCAGCAAGTGTGAATGATGGTCATCATGCCGGTCGCATTGTTTGGAAGAGTGAACCGTTCTACAAATTCAGATAAAGATTTATTTATTTATCAATTTTTTTTTTTTGAGAACCTTACTAAAGGGTGTTTTCTTAAGCCCGAAAGAATTTTAAATTGTAAAAAATATCACAAAAAATTAAATTTTAAGCAATTTTTTTATCCGAAAGATCAATACGTGACATTAGCATTTAAAACTGATTTCCGGCATATGGGCACCGCGGCTGTTCTTGACGAAGTGCATTCTGGACGTCCAATTTTCAAATCAACTTATCGCCAAATTTTGATTTCAATAAGTCGATGGTTGCGTTCGCTGTATGGCGCGTAGCGCCATCCACATCTCCTCCGGATCAATGTAATCCATATTTTTAAACAAAAAACCATCGATCATGGTGCGGTAACGATCTCCATTGACCGTAACGCGAGAACCGGCCTCATTTTTAAAGAAATAAGGTCCGATGATGCCACCAGCGTGAAAACCGCACCATACGGGGCATTTTTCTGGATGTAATGTAGTCTGTATGGTCCCTTGTGGATTGGTCTCACTCCATATGCGGCAATTTTGCATGTTAACAAATCCGTTAAGCCAAATATGCGCCTCATCGCTGATCACAATTCTGACTTTCAAAATTAATTTGAATAATTTCGTAGTGTTGTTCAAGCGTGAGTCTATTCATGATAATTTGTCAGAGTATACTGAAACAAATAAAAAAAGTTTCATCAACAGTACAGTGTGGCTTGTTTGTTCGGGATACCGTTCTATTTTGTTGTTGCAAAATGGTCAGGCTTTATCCCTTTTTTTGTTGTTTTTATAAAAACAACGTTAGTTTATTAGTGGAGAACGATGGTAATGTTTACCAGGGGGTAAGGCAGGGAATACCTAGGTTTCGGAAAGAGCCACCAATCCTCATCAGTTCCCTTGTTTTTTGTCTGGGATATTCTCCCCAGAAGTTATTTTAAAAATAACTTCTATGACAAAAAACATTTTTTACCCAAGTGACGAGATCGTAAGCTCATTAGAAGAGGAACCAAAGAATTAAATAAAACTAAAATTCTTTTGGAAAGTCTTCTAAATCTTACAACCGCACTTATAAACATTTACATCTTTCTCCACTTGTTATGCTTTCGTTCAACCTGAACGAAGTAGCATAACCATGTAAGTTGGTTTTGTCTGTTACAACAAAAACCCCTTCGTCGACTGTGCTCTGGTAAACATTACCATCGTTCTCCACTAATAAACTAACGTTGTTTTTATAAAAACAACAAAAAAAAGGGATAAAGCCTAACCATTTTGCAACAACATAAAAAAAGGTTTCATCAACATTTAATTTTTTGTGTTACTTTTTACAATTTAAAGATCTATCTAGCTTAAAAGAAGCAACCTTTACAACTACTAAAAAAAAATCAATTAAAAAATAATTTCTTCACTCTCTTAAAATCTTACGTTTAAATGAGGAAAAAATTTAAAGCAAATATGTAGATGTTTCCTTAATTGTAATACCATACACCTTTATTTTAAGCAATATAATTTTTATACATTTAAAATGTCTTATCGCAGTGTACACATCGACAACCACTTCTCTTGATTGCAACAGTAGAGGATTTGCTCTTTTGTGCATCTATGCGTATGAGGAACGAGATATGCGTCATACGCCCAAATGAAAATTTATGGTCATGCTTATTTATGTTGAAATTATTTTCTTCTTTTCACAAAACATTTACTTTGTTCGTAAAATTGATAAAATTAAATTTTAATAGTCACCCACGCAATTATCTTTAAAGCAAAAAAGTGAAAGGTTATTTAGATTTGTTACAGACCACATAAATAAGAAAGCAAAGAATTTGTTTATTATTTTTATTGTTAGATATAAATTTACAGGGGATAAAAAAATGAATTTTCAATGAATATAACCTCATTTCTATTCCATATCCACAAAGAAGCCCTTACCTCTTCATATATTATTAAAAAAACCACAAAGTACTCAACTTCTTATTCCATCTATATAAAATGATAAGTTCATTTCTGTTTTCAACATGAATAATTTATTGTTGGAGGAAACCTACCTAGTCTCTAGTAGCTATTTTCTTACTACTTCGTAATTTTATGAATTTTATGGGAGCATCAAACTCTCCAAGTCAATAAACTTTTATATCATCCGTCCGTTGACATTAATTGGCTTCTCTTAAATCATATTTTCCGTTCACTTACATCTACCGTCACTAATAATTTGCAACAGTACAATGTCGACCACGGCGAAGTGAATGACCAAGGTAAAGAAGATTTACAAAGTACAAGATTTGACATGTATCACTTTAGAGTTGTAGAATTTTAATAAAATATAAAAAGAGACAAATGATAAGGGATATATTCATATATTCATATATTCTCCTGCGGATAATTATTGAGTTTAGGTCAGCAGTACCCAAAAATAAATAAAGGGAGCAAATACGGGGAGTTTATTTTTGAGTTAAGTGAATAGTAAAAGAATTTAAAATATCATACGTTATTTGTGTAATTAAATGTGAATGTATCAACTTACCTTCAAACTTAAAAAATGCTAGATATGTGAAGTATGGAACGAAACTTTAATTTCTATAAGGTTCGTGGTAAAATTAGTTTTTAAGAATTTAACATTTGTGGGTTTTTACCAGATAAGTAATGTGATATTGTCCATGTCCAAAAAAAAATGAGGGAATGCAATCTATTATTTTTATAACAAATTGTCTATTTGTATCCAAAATTGCACAAATTACCTTTGCTTTGTGACCGGAAGCATTAGCTCTATATTTACGCCCTCTTGCGTGCTGATATGCATTCAAAGCACTTTTACACAAAAGTTGTGGTGAATTTTAGCCGCTAAATTTAATCCAATGGTTATCCAAAGTGCTGGAATTTTGCCCAGTCCTAGACTCTAACCTCATGCGAAATTCCGCGTCGATTGGTTTTAAATTGTAACCTGTATATCGACTGCAAAATTAGGAAATTTTTATATATTTCCTACCATATCCCTACCCCATGGAATATTTTGTAAAGAAGTTGTTACGTGTTATTTCTGCTCCTTTTGAAACGTTTAAAATAACGCCATCCATTCCCTGCTCGAGCATAATTGATTGCTCATTGTTAATTTGTACAGTGCCTTTTTGTTCGTGGGAATCCTTGAATTGACTCATAAACTTTTCCACACTGTCAGTATATAAAATCCTTAAAATCCTTCTGTGCTGGTGTTTTTTTTTCATTTTTGCCGTATCACATTAATGGTGAGCGAGGATGGGCAGCATAAAAATTATATAAGGTAAACACTCGAAAAATCAATTAAAGAGGATATTTGTAATTCATGGGTGCCAGTATTCATGGAGTTGAACAAACAAATTTACAGTGCTTAAGAGTAGAGTGGGTGTTATTGTATATTTGTACGGTTTGGAAATTTTATTTTCAATTTTTAATTAAGTCATTATATAGACGCACATTTGGGCGGAGCCAACAATTGATGTCGATTTAGGTCGTAGAGCATTTAATGGTGCATTAATTTTACATTTATTGCAAGAAAACCGAATTCTCTGCATTGGTAGAAAATGGTGAAATCTGCATTTTTGTTTTATTTGATTTTTTTTTTGTAGTGGATGGGATATGATGTCCTCTGCTTGCAACAGTAAAATGTCCATTCAGTATCAAAACGAAATGCAAGTGAAGACCCTTTTCTTTCTCTGATTTATTATGGTTGCATCGTTTGTACAAGAGTATACATGTACGATATACACGGTATATGGTTTATATTAGAGCAAAATATCGTAATCATAAACTAATTAATTATAATTAATTCGAAAATAATAATAATAATAATACTAATAATAATAATAATAATAATAATAATAATAATAATAATAATAATAATAATAATAATAATACGGTTGTCGTAATTATTAATATTATTTATTATTATTATTTTTGCTACCTATCAATTTTTAATTATGTTTTCAAAGTAAAACAATGTTTCATTAAATAAAGAAACTTCAACGTTTTATGTTTCCATTTAAACGTAGTGCGACAACATGCTACTCAATCAATAGTATCAGATTCAATACTCAATATTCCATTCCATGGAAGAAAAAATGCAAAATCTTAGCCTCTCGCAATGCTTACTCACAATTGAAACGAAACTGGATATTTACTTACAAGGATAACGAAGTGCTTGTATTGAAATACACAGTAGAACTGCATATCAATATTGGTTCTCCATTTACATCTTTCGTATGCATAACGAAATATTTTTCTTTAACAATAGCTGCAATATGCTATTACATGAGAAATAACTGGGGAAAGTATTTACAATCGATAAGAAAACCCTTTAAATAAGCAAGCGAAGTGAGTTCAGAAAAATATATACTTTTAATAGGAGCAGGAAAAATATAGCGTGTCAAATATTGTTCGTTAAAATTTGAGATCTGTTAATCAGGTAAATGTTTAAAAATATTTCTTTTTTGCATTGAGGACAAAAAAATAACATAAATATATTTTCAAATGAAAGAATGTATTTTGACGTAAAAAAGACAACAGCTGGCAAGGACCTTGTAAATACACCTTGGTATGACTTAAGTTTGGTTATTTTTGGAAACCTTTGAACTTTTGTAGAGAATGTCCGCAAAGAAATTACTCTTATTTTGGCAGAAATATTGAGACGTTTAAAATAAAATCAGAAATTTATTTCACATTTTTTAGTTACTCTTTCTTACTCCTTAATGACTTTCTGTAGGAAGAAGTGGCAAAAGGACTGGTTCGATAGAGACATAGTTTCAGAAAACTTTATTTTTTATGTTTATTCAAAATTAGACCGATGGGCCGATAAATCCCAAATTCACACTGTATCTAATGCATGAAGAAATACTGCGTTAAGGTAATTTAAAAGGAAACACCGGACAATTAGTTTATATTGTAAAAATGTAGGAGAGAATTCGTTTTAAATGGTCAAATTTAGTAATTCAAATTTCAACCTCTTCCTGTCAATCGATTATTCTGAAATTGAATATAAACTTTGAATTTTGGTGACAATACAATTATATTTATCTAGGTATTAGGTATCGGACTAATCCAGCCTGAATTCAACACCCAAGTCAAGATTTTGTATCGTGTTGAGGACTGTGTGGCGTTAAGGTGGCTCAAAATGATACGTCGTTAGCGGTAGACCACCCAAGTTAAGGTGAAAGGTTAAAACGAGTAATCACGCTAGAGTCAAAACAAATTATGACAGAAAGCTAAAAATTAGCACAGATCAGTTATGAGGCTTCAGGCTGGCCAAGTTTGAAGATGGAAGATCTGATGGGATATCGTATAGTCCCCATCTAACGGTACCTTTGGTATTTTGATGATTGAAGCCACATGTTTAGGTAGAATTGATTAAAATTTTGCACATCATTCATTTCATTTCGAATACTTTACGACCTGAAAGTTGTCTATATAGGATAGATACGATAACGTATAGACCCTATTTAACGTTATTCCGTATTTTGATGATTTTAGCCAAATTTTCATCGATTTGACTGGAATCTGATATGTTAAGTTCTTAATATGCTCTTATCATTGTATATATCCTCTGTAGAAAATGACCACCAGATATTCGGAATTTTTATGATTTTGCTCAATTTTTGATGAAATTATCTTCCCTAGCCGAACATTTTCTATGTGGGTATTACCCCATCTCTATATAATGGTACCACCTCCATATTCGACATTTTAGATTAATTTAGCCAGATATTTCAATCGGTTTGTTCCCAATAATCTCCAGCATATTGGAATATTGAACCGAACGATTTTAACATTGTTCGTCGCAATGCAACATCACTATACAACACTGCATTGACAAATACATTGAAAGATGTTGTTCTAATTAAAAAATATATATATTTCATTTATTCGGATACTAAATCCATATTTACTGAGTAACCCATTAAATCAAGAACATTATTTTGTAACGATTTCTCTTAATTAAGTGTCACATTATACCACCCCCCACAAAATTAAATATTCCAATCACTTTATTAATTTGTACTTTTTTTCCATTATATATAAAGGTAACAAAGTGCCTAAATTTCACGACCTATATTCTAAATTAAAACAGCTCGAAATTATCTCCAATCTTATTTATTGAAATATCGAAAATGAATCAAAAAAACATTAATAATATTAAATTATATTTTTGCAATTGTAATAATGGGTGAAAAAACCAAATGGACATTTGTAATGTTAGCTTTCTGAAATTATTGTTGATGCGACAAAGCCAAAAAAAAACAGTAGAAAAATACTAAAACAAAACCGTGGACAATACTAAATCACCAACAGAACTAATTAAGGAACCATTTTATGTTTGCACATACACACATGTAAGTGCGTGTGTGTGCATAGAGTCAAGGTTCCTACGATGTAATCTTCACCAGATACAGTAGAGTATCGACAGACGCTGTAAGGCTAGTGGTACATAAATAAGAAGGAAATTACCAGTAATAAACAAACATTGATTTTATTGCGTTGGCCAACAGACGTTCATACTCTCACACATACATACTCGCTAACATACATAGACATTAATAAAACACGAACCAAAAATCTCATAAGAGATAATTGCTTTGTTTCGAAAAACAGGCTGTTGGACGATGAATTGAGAAGAGATTAGATAACTTTAACAGTGTAAAGGAAGAGGAAATTTTCCCACTCGAAATCCAATCTCAATTTATTTTTTGACTTTTGAACTTTGATTCTGTCACTTCACTTCTGTTAATAATTAACAGTTGTGTCAATCTAGGTCATAGTTCAGTACACAAGTACCTAAACGTATGAGTGATTTAATAAATTTTTGAATTTTATATCACTCATACGCAGAGTTTTCATACAATCGACCAGAGTACACGGAACTAGAAAAATAACTAGTTGGTTCGATCGAACTAGATTGGCAGAACTGTAGTTAATAGCATCAATGTTGTTCAGGCTAAAGCGATTCTATTCACAACACCATTGCCTGTGTATATTTTTCCTCGTAAATTTTCTATTTGTTCTTGGAATTGCCTTCCTATTCTAGCTCGGCAGCAAGGAAAAATTATGTTTCGTCATTTCCCATTGGGAGAACTGGTAGCTGCGAGAGATAAATTACAGGAAACGAGCAGTAGATAATGTTTCATATGTCCCTACTACATCCAGATTTGTTTAACATACCATATCGAATGTCATAAATGATTTTGATTAAATTTTTAGTATCCTCCAATTTTTTATACCCTACACCACTTTATGGAGGGTATATTAAGTTTGTCATTCCGTTTGCAATACCTCGAAATATACATTTTAGAAAAAATATGTCGATTTAGCGCTGTCCTTACGTCTGTCCGTCTGTGGAAATCACTCTATCTTCCGAACAAAATGAAGTGGGTTGATAAAATTTTACTCAAATGTGTATTATTTTTGCAGGACTTTTGGTATTGAAAATGGGTTATGTAGGTCCACGTTTTGGTAGAACCTCCATATAATGGTTCCACCCTTTTTTCATATTTAGGTGATTTAAGCGAATTGCTTCAAATTAAGTATTTAAAGTTCGTAATGAAAACTAAAGGCAGAAAATGGTCTGTGCAGTTCCACGTCTTCGTATAGACCCCATATAACGGTACCTCCATATATTTGTGGTATTTTGATGATTTTAGCTACATTATTCAACGTTTGTTTTTTTTTAAGTTTCGCATTTGAATATTCTAATGGCTAATGACAAAAGTTGCCTATGCAGGTCCACTTCGTCGTATAGACTCCATATAACGGTTACATTCGGCATTTTTAAAATTTTAACAGAATTTTTAACGTTTTTTTTTTTTTTTTGTTGGAAGATTGCCATGTTTTTTCCAAATGGTGGAGGATATTCAAAGATCGGCCCGGCCGAACTTACAGCTTTTTAACTTTTTTTGCCAAGATGAATAATATATATTTTTTTTTGTTTGTAGGCAAATGAACATTTAAATTGTATCGGCATTATGAAGGTATTATTTCAAGCAGTTTTATTGGAATTGACGAGTGTTGATGTTTCAGTTAGCCGTGAGGGAAAAAATAGATAATCACAAGCGTTTACATATGGTTTTCATCAAAGGTGTTTTTTTTTAGCTAGATAGAACTTTAAATTGTAAAAAGTAACAAAAAAATTAAATTTTAATGAAACTGGTGGCACCATCGGACCTTATTTCTTAAAAAAATGAGGCCGTAGCTCGCGTTACGGTCATTGGAGATCGTTACCGCACCATGATCAATGATTTTTTGTTTAAAAATATGGATGACATTGATCGGGAGGAGATGTGGTTTCAACAGGATGGCGCTACGTGCCATACAGCGAACGCAACCATCGACTTATTGAAATCAAAATTTGGCGATAAGTTGATTTCGAGAATTGGACCTGTCAATTGGCCTCGAAGGTCGTGCGATTTGACACCTCTCGATTATTTTCTGTGGGGCTACGTGAAGTCACTGATTTATGCTGAAAAACCAGCAACAATTGACGCCTTGGAGGCCAGCATTGTTCGTGTTACTCGTGACATACGGCCAACAGTGCTCGAAAAAGTGGCCAAAAATTGGACGTTCAGAATGCACTTCGTCAGGAACAGCCGCGGTGCCCATATGCCCAAAATCATTTTCAAATGTTAATGTCACGTATTGATTTTCGAATAAAAAAAATTTGATTAAAATTTTTTTTTTTTGGGTTATTGTTTACAATTTCAAGTTCTATCGGACTTAAAAAACACCCTGTATATGGATAAGAGTAAAGGATATTTTTAATTGTTAGAAATATTAACATATTCGGATTTTTTTTTTTTTTGAAATTTAAATATTTGAATAATTTAAAAAGAATGCTATACAAGCCAAATTACTTTAGGTTCTTCACAATTTGACATTGTTATAACTACATCGCTTTGAAATATCTAATTTCTCAGAGGGAGTGTTTAGAAACTATGTTATTGAGATCTCTCTCCTTGCTACACAATTTTTTAACAGAAAAATACTTCCCAGTAGAATATTGTTTACAGCTTCTATTAATAGATATTCAAAATGTGATATTGAATATCTTGTATAAATTCCAATTTTATACTTGACACTTGTTGAAATCGGTTTATATATATCATAATTCCATTAAAAATTCTCATTTAATTCACAACTGATCTATAATAAGCAAACAGTATTTATTCGATGTTGAAGTTTTTAAAATGGGGTATTATGTGCATTTTCGGTACTTTCTGTTCAGTTGTCTTTTTCGCTTTTATAATTTATGAAATATTAAATGAAATTAGTATTGAACACTCTTTTATTATTACAATTTTATGACCTCGAAAACTTTACTATTTCTTAATGCCGATGGTTGTCCAAACCGTTATCGATAAAATGCAATATTTGTGTCAACATAGCTTTCTCTTTCAATTTACCCACAACCGGTTTAAATTGCTCTCCCTACGCATGGAGAAAAATGTATTTAAGACCTAGGCATTTGTTTTATGCGACTTCGAATGCCATGCTAAAACGGGAATTTAAACTATATTCCTTTAAATGGATCGAATAAAAAATAAAGAATAATTTGTAAATATTTAAACAAAGAACCAAAAAGGGCACTTTGGTGATACGCATGAGGGTTAAGATCTTTCACTATATAAACAAAATATATAAGACCACATAAATAATTTACTACTAGGGAGAGTGGTAATTACTGAGAACTTTAATTGAAAAGTCAAACAGTCATCCAAACACCGAGTTTTGGGAAGTTCCATTATATGGTGGCTAAGCGAAAGCATTGACCTGCATAGATAATTATTTGTCAGAGATGGTATTAACTATTGCAAACTCAAACTCTCGTAAAAGAAAGGTTTATATTGGACATTTCTGAGCTCTATTGGATATCTGGTGCAAAATATTATTATGGTAGAGTGCATATTCCGAAAGTTGGAGATTTGAACACCAAATCGGATGAAACATATATATGGGAGCAAATTTGATATTCTTGCTTCTATGCTAAATTCGGTTGAAGTGCGAAAATTCATTTGAACTAAATAGGATAATGATATGGGAGCTGTATCCAAATCTGAACCGATCTTGATAAAATTTGAATCATGTATTGCTGGGCTGAATCCAATTTCTGGTGTTAAATATAATTTTTGTGAGGTGTATATAACGAATGTGAGGGGCATAACACCAAATAGGATCAAATATATATGGGAGCTATAGCTATATCTGAACCGATTTCCGAGAACTGATTTAAAGTACTGATTTCTATGCTGATCACCAAAATGAACTATGGGTCTATCTCGTTTCCTTCTCCATGTTACAAAAAAAATGCACAAAGACATAATACCCTTACCACTATGTGGTGTAGGGTATAAATATCTGGCTAGCTAACTGAAATAATCAAAATATGGGATATCGAGAGGTGAAGAGTAGCTTTTCCGCCAGATAATATAATGCCCATTACTAGAGGAAATAGTTGAAGAAGTACAAGTAAAAAAGCAGCTAATTTCGCCCGGGCCGAATTTTTAATACCCAAACCATTTGGAAGGAACTTGAAAGATTTCAAAAAATTACGAAAAATTTCACTTAAAAGGAAACGGTTATATATGGGTTATACGTGGATAAATAATTTTTTGTCATAGGCTGTAGTATCCGAAATTTTCCGGTGAATAATGTCTTAAAATTATCAAATTACCGAATAATGGGAGGTACCCTTATATGGCGGCTATACAAAAACGTAGACACATATGACCAGTTTAAGAACTTAACCTGCCTACTGGCAAAATATTGTAGACTTCCATCTCAATTTGCACGAAAAATTGTGTGATTATAACAGACAGACAAGCGGACATCGCTAAATAGACTTAGAATTTTGCGCTGATTACAATAATCAAAACACCGAATATCTTAGCCAAAATATCCCATATTCATTCCCAAAATATTTTCAAATATAACCATCTTTTAGACATATGTGTCGATCCCTTCCAAAGAAAGAATGACTTTCTCAGATGGACGGACAGACTAAAATGCTTAGCAAGAATACATTTATAAAGAATAAATTTATAAATTTTTTTTGTTGTTGGGTGTTAAAAATTGGCTTCGGCATTTTTCACAAAATTTTTGAAAATTTTTAGGGAGGAACAAGGGTAGTGCACCCATTTTCTCGATCTTAATTTCGTAAAAAATATTACGATGTTCCATGTTTGGATATTTCTTTTAAAAGTAAATCGGCAATACACCTATTGGACATATCTGAATAACTGATGCAGTTACCGGGGTCTTATATCAATCAATTTCCCGAATCCATGGACATTTTTTAATAACTCTGTTCAGGTTGTATCAACCTGCAGATCTTCTATCATCGTAGCATCATGGCCCGCCTTTTGATAATTGTTATTTGTTTAAAGACGCCTATCTGTTTTTTTTTTTTCGAGAAGAGTTTGTAACTTTTTTAAAATCACAAGGCTTATAAGAAAAAGTATAAACAAGTCCACACGTACTCTCTTTTTATTACTTAAGCCGTGGTGTAATAAGGAAATGTCCATCTCAGCACTAATAGCTCACGAAAGGTTTAAAACCTGTCCCAAAATAACATAAATAAGCGTCAATAGAAGTACGCCACTCCCAAAGATTTACATATTTTGATCTAAGTTTTTGCCTCGTAATATATTTTATAAAATCCCTTAAAAACTCAATATATCTATAAAAAAAAATTAAAAGGAAGAACAAAAAATTGAGATGCGACTTTAAAATATTGCAATTCTGTCGCTATGAACAGGAGCACAACAATGAAACTCATTACAAATCAACCACAAAACTATTATTTTAACAGTGAAGTCTGGCTCAACATAAAGTTCTTTTTTGGTTACCAATGAGTGGACTAATTATTTCGGATAACATTTTTTCTAACTTAAGTAAATACTATTAAGGAAAAATACCGGGTACCCACACAAATTTAAATGTACTTATATTTAGATGCTATTATCGACCGTTTTTATTTGTAATAATTTACTGACCATATATAAATAGTTCATTGCATGATATTTAAACATTTTAGACCTAAAAACAAAAAATTAAATGAAAATTAACAATCATTCACTTTAAGTATTTTAACCAGTTTTTACCTAAAATCAATTTTACGATCCATTATCCTGACACGAATTACTTTCGATTCTCAATGTATTTTGGGATAAATTATTTATTCTAAACGCTCTTCTTTACCATAAATAAATATTCTATTGACATGTCATGCATGCATGTTAATAATTTCAAATTCAATGCATTTTTAGTTTTTGCAATAAATATGGTTGTGAAGGGCATAATTAATTTTATTTCTTTCGACTCTTGTTTTTTTTTTTTTTTTTTTTTTTTTTGTTTTTCAAAATAGTTGCCATAAATGCAGGCACATATTTTGGGTTTGTCAGGAAATCAATGGATTAGTAGAGGAGAAAGAGGGAATGTCACATTTTTGATTGAAATAACATTTTTAATGACTTTATTAAAAAGTCCCAAACTTTGCGAAGAAAAAGGATGGGTTTCGAACTTATCTCGTCAATGCATTGGTGCAGTGCGAGCAAAAACAATAGCAACCAATAATTGAGAATGAGAAATAGCAGAGCTCCAAGGACAAATGACCCTTCGATCAAAGTTTAATAAATGCATAAACATTGGCAGCAATGTCCATTGGCCTTGCTGGTGGCTGCAGACAATTGCTGGGATTTGAATTTGCAATTTGTGTTCAAATGAAGCAGGCCATTCAATTCGAAAAACAAAATGCACAAAACAAAAACTCCAACTACAACTGACCGCATGATGTACTTTATATTCTTATTGAACTGATATCTATGACATTGTCTTTTGGGGTATTGAAGTGTGCTGGTGTGTGCGTGTGTATAAATACAGAAATTGAGGTTTCAGATTTTATGAACAAAAACAAAATTGCAAACTATCATAAAATTCCTGAGCAAATTCTTCCAATTGTTGATTTTAAAGAAAGAATGTTTTTTTCATATACAAGCGGTATTTAATTTTTTTATTTTTTTCTAAAATTACCCAATTGAACCAGATTTGGGAAATTTGTATTTTCAAAAAGGGATAATTTTAGGCATAAAGAGGAACATTTGGAATTGCAAATTTGTACATAAATATATTCTGGCGTATTAAGAATTTGTTGCGTTTTCAATACATTTTAAACAAGAAATACGCCACACTACGCCAATATCTGTCAGTCATTACTGCGTGTTAAACACTGAAATTTTTTAATGCTTGTTTTATTCGCTGTCTTAACTAAAGAGGATAAGGGGCTTTCAGATACATTTTTCAACAGAGTTATCTAAAACTTGGTATTTGGAATTCAAAATAGGAACCGACTTCTCTGGCAGATAATAGTTTATATAAGTCCACGTTTTCTTATATCCCCCATATAATAGTACCTTCCGATATTCCTTAGTTTGACGATTTTTGTCACAACATAATTATTACCAGAATTGCTTCAAATTCGGAATTTGGAGTTCACAGTAAATATTTACGCTTTCGTACAGTCCTAATATGGCTATACCTCCTGATATTCGATATTTTAATGGTTTTAGTTACGTTCTTCAACAGAATTATCGTAAATTTGGTTTTCGAGTTCGTAATAGGCACATCTCTGATAGATAATTGACTGTAAAGGTCATATCCCCATAAAACGCCCAATATTCGTAATTTTTATATTTATATCAGATTTTTTAACGGATTTTTGTCACGTTTTGTATGTTTATCCCAAATGATATATGGTATTAAAAGTTCAGCCTGGAGGTTTTTTTTTTTGTTCTTTACTTGTTTTTTTTTTATTTTCGTTAGACATCACAATATTTGAGATAGGACCTGGGAATTCGGCAATATTCGTCCGGTTCCCACCCAATACATTCTGTACTTGTTTTCATATCGTATTGTCACTGACTGAAAGTTTTAACTTTTTCAACAAAAGGCTCATAATTTATGTGTAATGTACTGCAGAAACTGTTAAATATTCTTCATGCATGCAATTCATGCGAATTATCCGTCCATTAGGAGCCTTTAATTTAAACTTTATTATGGCAATGATGCAGGCAGTCAGGGTAATTGTTTGGTTTGCAATGAAATTAACTTTTTTTATCCATAGAGTTGAATTCTGTCATTTCACTTTAATTGTACAACACACGGGCAAATGAGATAGGACTAAAGGCTAGTATAGAGCTTCCTTGTATATATGCAAAATACAGAAAAAACTAAAAAGTTTAAAGAAACTTAAAACCAATCCTAAAGAAAATCAAGAAAATAGCTTAAAATTTCTCCAAAATAATTTCAGATAAAAACATGAAGGCATGCATTCAAGATAGATAAGGACGTAGAGTGCTATATTGCGTATGAGTAATTTCACACTCATCTGTTCCACGATAAATAAAATATCTTTTTGTTACAAAACAATAAATCGTTCACAAGCATTTTTTTATAGGAAATAAGCTGCAGCAAAAGGCAAATGACGAAAAGAAGGAGAGTGAAAAATTCCTTTCATTCTTTGCAATCTTTCCTTTAGTAATGTTTGGCATTATCATTGCTTTCAAGTCTGTCATGTTTTTCTCCTAAGTCTTGGGTTTTATTCATGGTGTCACGAAGTGTGTTTTTAAATTTTAACAATTGTAGATGAAAACGAGGAAGAAAGGAAGAAGGAATAAAAATGTGCAAACAAAGCGCTTCTGTAAATGGAAATTGAAAAAATTAGACATTCCATTTTCATTGTTCACACACACGTGTCCATAAATTGTTCTGGGTTATGTTTTCGATGTTGTTGTTTATTTCTCTTTTTATCACCATTACCTTTACATGGGAGGTAATGGGTTAATCTTAACATAGACAGGGAATTGTTTACTGTTTGTATTTGTTGTGTTCTGCTTTATGTCTAATAACACAGGTTCAGCTATGGCATAAGAAGCAAATATGTAGATCATACCCACACATTTGCGCTATTCTTTGTTGTTTTTTATATTGCTAATAATAATTTAACGCAAATACATGTCGATGATTATGCATAAGCAAATCAAAAATATACCTAAACTAAGATTTTTGTTATCTTTTTTATCACAGCGCTTATCTATGTTTAGGATATTCCTTCAAAAGAAGGGTTTTTTTAAGAAGGGTTTAAACATAAGAATTCCGTTTAGTGCAGTTTTAGTAATTTTAAAACTATAGTAATTAGAATGAAAAAAATGTTATTTGTATTAATGGGTAGGTGTCGAATATTCTCAAATATGGAAAAAAAATCATCGCATCAATTTGAAACTCGGCCAAAACAAGAAAAAATAACGGCGGCTTTTATAGGGGCTTTGAGACTTTGTATGCATTCGACAATAAATACATTTGACTTTTTATATGCATTAACTCCGTGCCTTCAAAATTGCAAAAAGTTTTCAATGACTTGTTTTCTACCAGAAAGAGTCTGTTTTCTGCTAGATATTTTTTGACAGATATGTAAGCAAGCCATATATATGTTTTATTGAAATTATTATGAACTCTTAAAGAATAGAGTTCGATATGCAAAATATTCAAAAAAAAACCTCTTTCCGGTTTAAGTAAAAGCTCTCGTTTTTTTTTTTTTTGGAAATATTTTCCCCAGTCTGGTATTTGTATCGTGGTTTTGGAAAAGAGTTTTTATCTTGTGAGACGAACCCAGATACTAGAACTGATAATAACTCTGAACTAACTAGTTAACCGATAAAGGTATCATTTGATATGCCAAGACCTATCAACACGGAGTGATGGAACCAGATTTTTTCTCAAATCATTCAAATTTCGAAAAAGGTCCTGTTTTGGAAGACCACGAAACGTAATAGTTGACACTATAACCTTACCTTAAGGTCAGAAAATATTATCGACTTTTCGAGGAAGGAGGTTTATAAAAAATCGGGTCCAAACATTAGATATTTTAAATATAAATCAACAATCGCTTGAAAAACTCTAACAATTAATGACGCTTTAACTCAGAAGTATCCTACTCATAAAATCCTTTTATTTCCAAAGGTCATTTATAAACCAGTAAAGAAAGTCTTAAAGTCGGGCGGGGCCGACTTTATGATACCCTACACCACTTTGTTAATTTAGTAGCGCTCCACATAGCAATTTGTCCATTTGGTGCAAAACTAATTTGAAATCAGATCGTTGTTACGGAGTGCATATTACGGCTGTGGGTAACAAATACAACTCGGATGATCAATATATATGGGAGGTATAGCTATATCTCATCCGATCTTTACAAAATTTGGCATACTAGCTTCTACACTTAATTGGGTGGCGTGTGCCGAATTCCATCACATTTGGGCAAATATTAGACGTTTGGTGCACAATAAAGGTAAATCGGACGAAATTTGGCATACTTATTTTCAGGGTTGTATTGGTTGTATGTGCAAAATTTCATACTATTCAGGCTGATATTACACGTTTGGTGCACAATAAAAGCCAAATCGGACGAAGATATATATGGGAGCTATATCTAAATTTTTACCGATTATCTCCAATTTCAATGCGGTTGATCCTTGGGCCAAACAAATGATATGTGCAAATTTTCATCTCAATCGGATAATAAATGCGACCTGCAGACGGACGGTTATTTCTAGTCTGAACTAACTCTTATTTTGGGAGAAACATTTAGTTATTCTAAGTTTGAAGAGAATCGCTTAATTGTTAAATATTTAACAATTGGACCCTTAGCGGGAAAGGTATCATAAGGGTATGGGTCTGTATGTTCCTTTTTATTCCATATCTTGTGTTGATAGAAAAAATGATTTTTCTGACATTCGAGGAGAACTGTTACTATCCATTTTCGCACCCGACCTAGAATTGTTAAAAATATTAGGATTTGCAGCGTTTGAAAAAAATTGGAGAATCCTCTCTTTCTATGACGTAAATAATTTTCTATTAAACGTTTTGAGCTTTTGTGGAGGAGTTACCAGAAGGAATGGACCGATATTGTACATTTCTGAACTCTAAATAAGTTTGACAATAATATGAAAATTGTTCAGTTTTTGTCATGTGGAAGTATATAACAAGTTGCGTTTTATCTCGTTTAATTTTATTTAACTTAGAAACCATTGAAAAAAGACCCTCTTGGGACATCTAACGTTGACCATATTTATAAAATCCCTTTCAAGTTAATCCATAGACTAAAGGCATTTCAAGGGATATACATTTTAGTGGTAGTGTAACAATCCCCCTTCTTTAAATGCAAATCGACATCTGTTTATAAATTCCTTTGACTCAATGGACATATCTACCTAACAAAGTTATCTGAATGCAAAGTTGTGATATGACGTGAGCTTATTGGAAAACTGCAGTTTATTTATTTATCTATAGTGGTAGTGGTTTAATTATTAAATTTTGTAAAACAACATGGTGGCGACGAATATACGTATATGACATTTTTTTTTTGTAATTATTTGTATATTCCACATAAGTAAATGAAAGATGAAATGTGTGTACCTAAAGATGTCCAAGAGTGTCGTCATAAATCAGGATTGACATTGGCATTAAAAGTCGGCAAAAGGCAGTCTGGCATTAAAATACAGGACAACCCACCAGCCATTATAGTTGCAATGGACACTCGTAAGTTCTCACCCACTTGCGACATAAAAACCAGTAACCATAAAGGTAAGTTATGACTTGGAGGCAAAACTGAGTGTTGAGAGTTTGAGGTACGGCGTAGGCATAGGATAAGAAAATATATGAAAATACGTATAAGTGTTGAAACAATCCAAATTGTTTGAAAATGAGAAATAAGTATTTGTACCTTGATTATAGGCACCCGTATTCTTTACCCAAGCTTACTGGGTATTCTACTCCCGGTACAAGACCTGGCTTAGCTATGAGTGTTGGAATTGTATTTTCATTGTCTTTGAAATTATACCTTGTTTCTCTTATTCGGTTTAGTAGATGAGCGTGGGCTTTCGAATCAAACATCCAGGTACCCAGGTCCACACTCCAAGAAAAAAACTGCTTTCTCAAAATAAGAGCAGAAATATCTTTCACTTCGTTTCCTTTCTCTAAAGTGAAGTCAAGCATATGTATACCCTTAACGTAACATACAGATGAAATCGAGATAAACCAATGGCGTCTTTTAATGATCTCCATAGAATCACATTCTTAGTCGATTTAAGCATGACCATCCGTCTGTCCACTTATCTTTTGGTCATTCTGTCATTTTTTTATACCCTCCACCATACTATGGAGGGTATATTAACTTTGTCATTCCGTTTGTAACTCCTCGAAATACTCATGTAAGATCCAACAAAGTATATATATTCTTGATCAGCGTAAAATTCTAAGTCGATTTGGCTATGTCCGTCTGTCTATCCATCTGTCTGTCCGTCTGTCTGTTGTAACCACGCTATGTTTCGAACGAATCGAGATAGAAGGCTAAAATTTCGCACACATGTTTATTTTTCCAGTAGACACGTTAAGTTCGTAAATAGGCACTGTAGATCCTCGTTTTTACATAACCCCCATATAACGGTACCTCCCGATATTCGGTATTTTGATGATTTTAGCGACATTATTCATCGTTATTTCAAATTTAATATTTGAAGTTCCAAAAGGATACTACAGCCTAAGACCGAAAATTGACTGTGCAGGTCCACGTCTTCATATAGCCCCATATAATGGTACCTCCCGATATTCAGTATTTTGATGATTTTAGCTACATTATTAACCGGAATTGTTTCAAACTTAATATTTGGAGTTCGAAATGGATACTACAGCCTATGACAGAAAATTGTTTCTTGGCAGATCTTCGTATAGGCCACATATATCAGCACCTCCCTATATTCGGTATTTTGACGATTTTAGGAACAATACCCACCGAAATTGTTTGAGATGTCGTATTTGAAGTTCGTAATGGAGGCTACAGGCTGTAATAGAAAATTGTTTATGCAGGTCCAGGTCTTATAGCTCCGATATAAAGGTACCTCCCTATGTACGGTATCTTGATGATTTTAGATACATTATTCACCGTTTATTTCAAGTTTCGAATTTGAATATGGTAATGGCTTCAAATAGTGGAGGGTATTCAAAGTACGGCCCGGCCCCACTTCCTGCTTTTTAACTTGTTTAGGCATAGTACAGCTCGCATTTATTGTGCGATTGAGTTAAAAATGTCCACAAACGAAGGAAATTGCTGATAATCTGTCCAAATTTATATATAGCTTCTATTAATATCTTTGTCCGATTTCAATTTTATAGTGACCATATGATAAAATTCGTCCATACAGGATGAATTTTGGAACATCCACTAGAAATCAGTCCACAAGCAAATACTTCAAATTTGGTGAAAATTGGTACAGATATTGGTAGCTATATATATGTTTTATCCGTTTTGGTGTTAAAGTCCTTCACATACGTAATATGCACTTTATAATAATGACATTTGGTACCAGATATCAAATACAGCTCAGAAGTACATATTTCAATGTTATCAATATTGGTTCAGACTTGGATATATCTCAAATATGTGTCTTTATGCGATTTCAATTTTATTGCGCACAAAACATGTAATTTCAGCCCAAATTGTGTGGATATTTCCACATTCAACCGAATTTATCCTAGGCCTATATTTAGTTTTTGATTTAAGCAATCTGGAAGTCATATCATGATCTATATAGCAATGTTATTTGATAAGAGAGATTTAAATGCCTCCGTCAAATTTGGTGGAAATCTATTCAGAGTTGGAAATATATTATTCCCTCCCATATATTATTCCCTCTGATTTCAATATCATAACTGTAATAAGGCCATAATACCTATTCCAAAAGGGTTCATGGTTGGTATTGCCAAAGACATATAATATACTAAAATGGGACAAAGACATATAATATACTAAGATGGGACATTACATTGTTACTTTTCTCCGACAGATGGTAGTGGAAAAATATGTTATGTCACGATATCGTGACATAGCATTATGTTATATTTTAACAGATCTGGCACTTTTAAGGGTTGTTGCTAATTTTTATCGATTCAATTTACAAGGAAATGCTCTGGAATAGATTTTTGAGAGCATGTCTATCATACCTGATATTTTTTCCGCGTATTTCCACCATTTTTCGACGATATCGGAATAACATATTTTTCTTAAATTTCAAATGCATTTCTGTTATGTCGCCTGCCATCTAATAAATTATAGAACAATTAAAGCCCATATGCATTTTGTCCAATCTTTATAGTTTTATGTCTTTGGTATTACCTAGTTCACATAAATTCCCAATATAAATGTTTATTTGTTACGATAAGCTCTACTAAATGCGTCTAGTGATGTAGGGTATGATATAGTCGACCCGCCCTACTTTTGGTCTTTCTATACTGGTTTTAGATATATATTTTTTTATTAAATAAATTTTTGTCTTGTTAAATAACATTCCCATTTACAGAATCAATGACATGTGCATAAATGCTATACAAATATTGTTCAGTGAATTGTGTCTTAGAATTTTCCCGAGCCAAATTCCAATCATCTTCGCTGGAAATATTAAAAAAATTATATTACGGCGAATTTGCAGTGAATGTATTTTAACAGCCATAAATCGCTACATATTTTTTCATATATATATCATATATATTTAAAATACATCATTATAAATCAACAAATATTAATTTTTAAGTCCATTCCCTCCCGTCGATGACAAGCGACATTGCTATCTTCCAATTCTGCCAATTCTTCCAATATCTGCCAATTTCTATTTTTAACACAACAATGCATTAAATCAAACAAATTTTTTTATCTCCATAATAAAACAGTATCTTTGACAGCTGATGACTTTAAAGTTTGTCCGTATTAGCATTGGAAGATGTAACCCATAACAGCAACAACAGCAACTAAACTGATGTCGTATAACTTATTTTTAATTGTTCTGGGTATTTTTTGATATCATTGCTGTTGCGTGTTCTTTATTTCTGTGTCTTTTTATATTCGCTTCAGTCGCTTCAACACTTGTCGTATTACAATAGAATATTTCAAATAGTCTACATATATATAGTACTTATCCATGGCTACCACTTCGCTTTATTTATATCGTCGCTAACCAAATGATTGCCAATGATATTTTCAACAGAGCACAACTAATTTCTAAGGAGGAAAAACGTTTTATCTTCTTTTTAGTTCAACTTTTTTACTCTGAAGTTTTTTTAATGTTGTTATTAATTTTCCTTGACGGCAGATACAGGATTACTGAAAAAATATTTATGTTTTAAGAATATGTATAAATAAAGACTACTATACTTTGACTTTTCATTAGAATCTTAAGTAGGCTTTTGTGAAGGATATTGTAGAAAGTTTTGTGACAATTGGTATGGATAAACTTCAAAGAAGTAAGTATTCTTAAAGTAGAGGGAAAAATATCGTTTTGTTAAAACAGAAAAATATAATATCTACATACAAAATTGAAAAATATCGACGAACAGAAAAATCGCAGCGTAGGTAGCTGTTGCTGGGTAGATCAAATCTCGCATGAAGAACGTTATAAAGTTGCGCTTCAAAATTATTTTTTTTTTTTTATTTTTGATCCGAAATATTTCAATTATGTTCACTGGTAATTTGAAATATTGTTACCCAATACACAGAAATTCGTAAAAAATAAAATATTAGTTCTACAAGCTGTATTTAGAATTTTTAAATTAGGCATATAGTCGACTGAAAATAAAAAATATTTTTCGAAATCGAAATCTTGTTTATATAATTGTACATGGTACTTAAAGAATTTTTAATTTTGCATGTATGTTAATCTTGTTCTTTCACATTCGTACTAAAAACGTATTAAAACTGTGTTTTTTGACTAAAGTTTCATTCTTTAGCAGTTAAATTCGTAAAATTTTCCTTTAAGTCAAAATTGGAAATATTAGATATGGTGCTGTTTTTTGAAATTCGTACTAAACAGGTACTCGTCTTTAATGAAAAGAATTCCTAAATTAGATATATGGCCTGGGCCTCAATTCTTGTTCTCTTAAAATGTGAAATGAAAACATTTATAAAGGAAAGAAATGTCAAATGAAAAGTTTTATAAAGGAAATATTTTTCATTTCATATTTTCATAGAACAATATCCAGTTTGACAATGAAAACGTTCTTGAAGCGTCTGAAATGTTTCTCAAAATTTGGTCCTAAAAAACAGTAGTCTTGGACAAACATTTCATTCGATTTGAGCAAATATATTTTCAATTCATAATGTTTGCATTAGTTCTAGGTCAGGTGCGAAAATGGACAATATCGGTTCACTCCATCAAGAACCTCCCCGACAAAGGGTCAACATTTTGAATAATTATAACTCTTATAAAATGTGATGTAAGTGTCCGATTGATTGGTCGTGGTACCAGAAGGAGTGAACCGATATTGCCCAACTCCGAACTCGATTTAAATGTGATAATAATATTGCGATGTACCAAGTTTCGATCAAATCGGATACGAGAGTTATCGTGCGCACCAATAAGACATACAGACGGACGAATACGAACATGTATTTGCAGAAAATGGAAATCGAACGAACACAGATGTATGAGCTGCTACAACAACAACAGGCGGACGGACATCGCTAGATCGACTCCAAATATTCTGAAATGGATTTGGTTAAATACCTAGGGTCTAAAACCATTATTTCGGTGAGGCACGTTTTGCCATATGGCTGAGGGTATAAAATGTACGAAACTGTACCAAATGAAAATAAGAAGAGCGAGAATTCAAAAATTATCCGAGATGTCAGAAACTGCAGTATATTAGAAACTTTTTAACGTTTCCCATTATTTTGGAATTCAGAACTAAAAGGTACATAATACTGTACTGTTAAAGCGCAAATCCTGAAGTTTGGAGCATAGTTTAGTCTGACTGTACCAATATTGTTGCTTAATTCGATATAAAAATCGGACATTTTGGGTGCTAAGAACGCCTACAATAGGATGTCAATCAAGACAAAGGATTTAAGCTAGTGCTGTAAAATTTTGCATAAATGTGAAAGGGAGAGGAAAGCTCTTGAAGGTAATAATTAGTATAATTATGGTACTACATTGAAATTTTAGATTTAGTGACTCTTAGTGTAGATAGTTAATACAAATGATTTTTTTTAAGTTCCTACTATAAGATTACGCAAAGTACAAAGATGTGCAACATATTTATTGTTATGGATTCATAAAGAACCTATAAATCGTATTATTCTTAAATTAATTTGCCCTTTCTGCAAATTTTAAAAGTTTCCATTAATGCAGAAATTATTTCTTTGAAATTATTTCTTTGACAATAATATTATATTTATTCTGGATAGCATAACATCAGCTTGTTTGGTTCAATATTCTCTGGAAATTGAATACCTTGTTGGCAGAACACACAATCAATAATTGTTTTTTGTTATTGTTGTGATATTGCGTCAAAATGTTGCTTTTGCATTTCTTTGGGCATTTTAAATGGTCTTATTATGTTTCATTTTAAAATTAACAAGTATTTTTTAAACATTCCGGAGATTTTAACTATGATCTGACGAATGCTTTATGTTTTAAGCTAATATCTAGTCTTACAACAAATATAGTATTTTTTATAATTTTCTTCCCAGGAAGAGTAAACATTCTCGTTCATGTCAATTTCCATGCCACGTATGTGAAACACATACCATATAATACCTTTAATTAAAAATATTTTCTTTAATAAATAAATTTCTAAATTTCATTGATGGAATCCTCGTTAAATGTAGAATTCTCTAAATGGACATTTACTTGAATAAATTTCCAAAAAACAAACAATGAAAAAATTGCAATCAAGTTTACTCAAAAAGTTTGCTCAATGTTGGTGTCCTTTTAATGCCCAAACAAACAAAATAAACAGAAAATTTTAAGGTAATAAATTTTACTCGCATTTTTTGAGTTTAATTCGTTTTTCTAGATGTAATTGAAAGTCACAGAGCGTATCCTTGAAAAACGTTGTCCATTGCAAAACGTCGTATGGGTGTGTGTGTTTATGAAACACCTACACAATAATAAATGAATACTGCTCCTATAACTAGTCTGGCAATAGGCCCAGTTTTATTGCAGTCTAGGCTTAAGCCATCACTGGTGTGTCAGTTATTTTGGGTGGCCAACTGTTCCCTCACTTTCGTTACGCACACCTCGCAGTGGGTTTGCTTGCTTTCTGTGAATTTGTTATATTGTTGCTCCGACGGTGGCTATTCGTTGTGTGTATTAATTTAAACTTTGGTAATGTACAAATTGGTTCAAACAGAGTGTTTATCGGAGGGTTTTAATGTTTATTTACTTATTCACTTTCCACTTGTAGGCGGTATTCTTCTCAAGGACGCGGGGGGTTGTTGGTCTTAAATCAATTTGTGGGTTTTGTGGTTGTTATATTTAATTTTCCCTTTGAACAAATTTTTTGCATTACAAACCTGGTTTTCTTTGTTTCATTAATATTTAATGTATTTTAAGGTGTTTCGTATCTTTTTCTTAACAGTTAGGGGTTCTCGGTTTCTTTTGAAGATTAATTTGAATGTCACGTTTTATTCCATTACTCTTATTTTTTCACAACCTTCCATAGTTTCTTGTTGTTATTACTGCTGCTGTATTTTTTCTGTGGAAGAAAATAAAAACATTCAACTTGTCAGTGAGTAATAATTTATCTTTTTTAATGTTCTGTTGCCATAAAATAAGAAAGCCTTTATGCAAAATAAATTCTCTTTTGGAATTATAAATATTGCAGTCAGGTTCATTGTCTAAAAATTTCCTTAATGAACTCCTAATGGATATTTTTGATTGGGGTTCGATAATTTATAAGCCATTGAATATTTAAACGACATTGTTAGAGAGTATTAAATATTTTATGACTTTTATCAAACCATCCAAATTATGACTAAAGTAATTAGACTGATATTAATAATTAAGGTCGATAATCGATACCGAAATGTTTCAATAGAAACGGGAAACTATTAACGTTTGTAAAAATGTGTAACATTGGGGTAATAATTTTATTTGTTCTTAATATTGGAATCATTTTGGTAGCACCATATCTAAATCTTAGAAAACAACAGGTATCATAATATTAAATACATGATTCATTCATGTTCGAACAATCAAAGTACGCATTCCAAAATACACTTCCTTCTCTGAAAACTATATACCAGCAGTGACCTTTATACCAAATTTCAGAATTCCTGCTCTATTCTAAGTCCCATGACCGAATGTATTGCCATACCGTTCAAACAGTTATACTATGCATGCCGACAGCCACCCCAACTCTACAACTTAGATAACAACAGTGACCTAGATACCAAAATTTCAGAATTCCTTCACTATGCCAACACCCAATGGCACTTTTTGTATGATTTTACAATTTTCGTCGATTCAAAGTGACTCTATATAAAATTTCAGGATTTCAGCTCCATATCTCAATCTCAGATACCAACAGTGACCTTAATATTCAATTTGAGAATTCCAGCCCTTTCTGTTCACCTAACCCCAAATTAGTAAAAATTAGTACTTTTCGTACAAATATACGACATATTTCCAAACCGCAAACCCACCACTATCAGGGTCTCCTATACAAAGTTTCAAAACTCCAACTTTATCCGTTTACGCTGTCATTTCGAAGCCACTCCACCGACAGCTAAAATTATTCCAGTGACAGCTCATTATACTGTATACAAGCATACAAAAGCATTTTGGTGAGAATTTTCCAGAAAAAAGGGTATTCGTGATGGAATTCAAGCGTGATAGTGTGATTTCTTTATATTTGGCTGGAAAACCACAAGTGGCTATCGTTTTAAATGTGAACAAATCATATATGTCTCTTACAATCGCTCGTTTTCGTCATACTGGTAGCGTAGCCCGATGTCAAGGATGTGGGCGGAAGAAAACAGCAACATCAGCAAAATGGTTCGAAAAGTAAAGAAGCGAATTGATCGAACCCCGCATCGCAGTGTCCGCTCGTATTAATCGACGGTGGCATCAGAATATATGTGGAAGTTTAGTACAATTGAATTTCCAAAAACTCTCTGGTACATCTTGCACTCTATCAGTGAGTTTAATCCCAGTTTCAGAATTCTAGCTTATTCCTATTGTCCAAGTCAGTCAGATATTTCACTAATATATGTAGAATTAATCTCGCTTTCAAAATTGGCCTAAGTTTGGCCAAATTGGGAAAAAGTTTTATCATGTCTTTCTAATTGTAACTAATTCTGTAAGATATGACCAACTAATTTGTCGATACAGGTACTAGAGTTGTGCCAATCAAGTTCGGATGAATGATCTCTTGTTTGTATGAAAACTCTGCGTATGAGTGATATGAAACTGATGTTATCACTCATACGCTTAGAAATTTGTGTACTGAACTATAAACTGAATTGACACATGCTTCCAATTTATAGAAAACAAAGGTAAAAATGGTAACTAATATACCTAAAAAAATCGTAGGTCTGTCGGTACAGTTATATTGTGGCTATCGTTTCGTTCAGAAGCCAAAATGATTTCCACAAACGGACAGACATCGCTAAATCGACATAGAATTTTATGCTGATCAAGAATAGACATAGTAGGGTCTTAAGGTGTTACTAACGGAATAACAAACTTAATATACCCTCCATACTTTGGTGGAGGGTTTAAAAATAATTTTTTTATTTTTTTAATTTGATGTAATATTTTATGTAAACATCAATAATTATTTTCAATACAAACCCTTTAATCCCATTGCATTTATTCCAAAATTCAGCATGTTGTCTAGAATTGATGTCCTTCAGCTTTAGAAATTATTATTTTTCAATCGGTTGTAATATAAATTTTTATTTCGTTGCAATTATTTAACTCACATTTAAAATTAAACATTTTTAATACTATTGCTTTCATTTTGACATATTTTTCAATTTCTTGCCAATTTTTCAAAACATTTTCAATGTAAACAATATTCTTAATTAAATATTTTATATTAATCGAATTTTCGTTTTTTGATTTTTATTTATGTTTACATTCTATTGGCATTCCTCGTATATCTGTAGTCATTCGTATAGACGGGACCGAAGCGAACCGGCTTAAATCCATAACTGAAAGATTGAAATATTTAATAGCCTTCATTCAGTATTACTTTTTGTTTGTTTGTGTTCGAACTGCCTGTCTGCCTTCATTTGCTGCTGTTGTAGAGTTGAGTTGAGAACTGCCTTACAGAACTCTAGTTCACAAGGCTATGCTATTGCTTTACATTTGGCTGTTGATTCTTGTTTCATACCGGCGGTCGGTCATAGCAGATCGAACCACAACAAACATTTTAAACCCACCTCAATTTGTCGTAATGCCATTTGCATCAAACAGATGTGAAGCACACTCATACAGTTGGCAACCAATTGGTAACAACGATTGGAATGAATGTATACCACGATATTCGACGCAAAGTTCATAACAGATGAAAACAAAACACAACAAATTTGAAGCAAAACCAAACAAGCACAATTCCGATACATTCCTGTTCCCCTTTTGTTATTTACTTGTTGGAGCAAACATGTTGTGTTTACTGCCGCGACATGACCAAAATATGTTAAGCGAATTTCCTCTCATTGCCACTATTTCTTGGCATTTTCTCAACGCATTACAAAGACGGACTGCGCAGAGAGCACGTTCAACTGTTCACACATACATTTCAAAAGCTTTTCATTCATACACTTTATGTTTGTTGCTAGAGATAATGGTCCACATTCTCTTGGCGCCTTTTTTTACTTGACCTTGAACAATTTTTTTTTTTCATCTGTCCATATTATGGGTACTAAGTGTTTATAAGGTTTGCAGCACCATAAAATAAACCGGTAAGGAAGATCGATTCTTTGGTTTAAACATCTTACACATGTTTCGCGTTTTGTTTCATTATCAAATATATTCAATCTTGTCTATAATTTAACCACGAATCATCTTATAAACTGACAACGCTTGCAAATCACTGAATTTTATTATCAAAATGAGTGATTTGTGAAGAAAAATCAAAACGCCTTACTTCTATTCAGCTATGGAGCTCAGTTTCGGCTCAATGATTTCATTTGGAAACAGAATTGATGATTTTTGAGTGAAAATCGGCCAAAAGCAACCAATGGATCCAGAAAAAATCAAGGTTTCGAGCAGTTCATGGGCTGATGGCATCATTGGACGGTACTTCTTCTACCGAGAGATGAAAGTCCTACATCTGCCCTACATCTAAAAATACCGTTACATGAAGATATACGAAAACGTTGACCAACGTACAACAATTTTTTGAGAAAGCGATCGATTTTTAAATTGAGCTTCATATACCAAGCAACAGACTATTAAACTATGTGGCTAAAATTACCGACATTGGACCTTTAAGTGTTATCAAATAAAATAAATAAAGTAAAATAAATAAAAGAGAGGTTTATGAAAAATGTTAGCTTCGTATTAGAAGATAGGGATACCTGAGGACAGAGCCCAAAAGTGAATTGTGGCAAAATGAATCACTAGAGGGCGAGATAAAAAAACAGCAACAATAAAGTTAAACGCCATAATTTTTACTTTTTTTTAATTTTATTGAATAAAAGCAAAAAATTTCGGAAATCATCAATCATCATCAACGTTTAGTAACCTTTGCCACGGTGATCAAACCTAAACTTTTCGATTCGATCAAACCTAAACTTATAGCCTTCAAACGGCCAATGAAACCGTCACACGCTGCCCGAATGTTGCTCTGCTATATTTTGACCCATTCCCAGTGAAGCGCTTGCGCTTGCGACACTTAGGTATTTTTTAGTGCAAACCTTGCTTTCCAAAATACTCCAGACGTTTATCACCCAAAAAAAATCATTGCTATCCATTTTTTCGTGAATATTTTTAAAATAGTGAAATAAAAGAAACATTTTTGAAAATCGTTTATATTATAATTTTTTCTTCAGTGGCATGCAAATCCCCTTGATTCACTTTCCATGGAAACACCCAAATTATAACAATTGCATTGTCAATACAGGGTTGCCCATATTTGACGGACCCATGACTCTTTGGGCCCATTCCAATCGACGAGGCTTGTCCGCAGGTAACATTCTTTGCGTCAATTAAATTTTGTACAGGAACAAATGCAAATCAATGCGAATAATTCGTTGTAAAGTGGACCGAGCCACGCCCAACTGCTGAGAACGGCGTTTTTGGGATGTTCTTGGGGACGTCTCAACACTGGCTCGTACGGCAGCGATATTCTCGGCCGATCGCCTTGGTCGACTTTAATATGCCCTCTTCGGATTAGAAAGAGCCTTAGCAGTCGAAAATTTTTCGTATAAACGCTTAATGGTGTTCTTCGAAGGCGCACTTCTCACATTTTTTGTACCTTCCACCATACTATGGAGGGTATATTAATTTTGTCATTCCGTTTGTAACTCCTCGAAATATAAATGTCAGACCCAACAATGTATATATATTCTTGATCAGCGTAAAATTCTAAGACGATTTAGCCATGTCCGTCTGTCTGTGTGTCTGTCTGTCCGTCTGTCCGTCTGTCTGTTGTAATCACGCTATCTTTCGAACAAATTGAGATAGAAGGCTAAAATTTTGCACACATGTATTTTTTCCCAGTAGGCAGGTTAAGTTCGTAGGTCCAAATTATCATATAGCCCCCATATAACGGTACCTCCCGATATTCCGTATTTTGATGATTTTAACGACATTATTCACCGGAATTATTTCAAATTTGGCATTTGAAGTTTGCAATGGATGCTAGAGCCTAAGACAGAAAATTATCTGTGCAGGTCCACTTCTTCCTGTAGCCCCCATATAACGGTACCCCCCGATATTCGGTTTTTGATGAAGCGACATTGTTTACCGGAATCGTTTCAAATTTGTTATTTGAAGTTCGTAATGGATACTACATCCTAAATCAAACAAGTAAAAAAGCTGTAAGTTCGGTCGGGCCGAACTTTTAATACCCTCCACCATTTGGTACAAATTTGGCAATTTCCAAAAAATAAAACCCGTTAAAAATTCTGTTAAAATCTTAAAAATACCGAATGCTTATACGACGACGTGGGCCTGCATAGGCAACTTTTGTCAGAAATTATTACAATATTTAAATGTGAAACTTGAAGAAAATTCTGTTTATAATGTAGCTAAAATCGTCAAAATACCGAATATGGGGTGTACCGTTATATGGGGGCTATATAAAAATCTGCTTGGACTGACGCTTCAAACGCGGTATGACATCTCTGTCAAAAGTTTTGACGTTGCCAGATGGGTCCGTCGAATATGGACAACCCTGTACAACCTCGAAAACGTGGCATCTCATTGCGATTTCCAATGATTAGTGGCAGAAAAATGTACACCTAATCCCTATATCATTATTCGCTCATTTGTCAAGCCATCGCCGAGTGTTGGATAATCACCAGTACTTATACATATTTAACACATACTGTGAGAGTTCACATGAATGTCAATGATCCAAAGAGAAGAAAGACATTAAATGGCAAGAACACATGGGAGGTTGGATAGATGGATAATCTGCTGCTGACATGTTTGGATTAAGAAGAATATTTTTTAATGACATGCCTTGCCGAAAGATATTTTAATATGACTTTTAAGTGCTTCGAGTACTCACGTCTGGTAGCAGGAAATTGGGAATGATTTAAGAAAATATTTCGCAGAAATTGTTTTAATATTTGGAAAATTTTGGGATCATTGATAATTGAGTTTTAAAGAACAAACCTCTGATATGTGAAAATTGATCACGTGCCAATAAATCAATGACAAGAAGTCCAAAAGATCTAGGCAAGTCCGGCAAAATACCATGTGTTCCCATATAAATATAATACGTTACAAAAATGTAAATAACAGGATTGTACATAATTGACATTAAAGTTAATTGAGCATTTGACGATTGATCGCTGATTAATCCAAAGATTATTTTTCATTTAAAAATGTAGTTTTAAATTAATTTTAATTTTTTATGTTGGTCTCTTGAAAAACCTTTTAATAAGTGAATATTTGCTCCAGGAATGACAAAATATAATAAAAATAATTTCCCATAACTTTTGAACCGCTAGAGATAGGACAAGTAACATCATAAGCTTTAAATTTTTTTTCTTAATGAGTTAAAAAGAATATATACCCTCAGTTACTGTCAGTTTGTTGAGCCCTTATGAGGGAGATTCCGAAGGAGCTGGTCAAAAGTGTCCAACTCTTCTCTGATAAAAGTCTGATATTAATATTACAGAGTGACAGATTTGGATTATATCGACTACAAAAAAGCATTCCACCTCATATAGTATTAGATTATGTTTATGTTTATGTGTAAAAATTTAGGGAAATCAGACACTAATACCAATTTTTGGGAATAATTGTTTATAATATTTTTAAACTTTTGTGAGGATTGAACCTATAAATTCCGTATTCGCATCAGATCTTTAATTGAGAAAAATATGTAGATATATCAAGTTTAAAAGAATCGCCGACATGTTCCGCAATTTATGAGATATATAAGTATTAGAAATTGTGCATTTGTGGGGGAGGTATTAGAACGGTAGGGCGGTATCTCCCATCTCCACGCCTAATTTTGTATTTATAAAAATATTGCGATATGTGAAATTAGAAGAGAATCGGATGCCTATTTCGCATTTTATAAGAGGCATTGTGGATGATGTACCAGAAGGTGTAGGTCGATATCAACTATCTTTACAAAAGATCTTGTTTTTATAGAAACATTTAGAAGTGCTAAGTTTAAAATTATCGGGTACTCATTTCACGTTATATGACACCAAAATTTTGACTCCTTTGTGGGGGGAGGTACCAGAAGGAGTGGACCGATATATCTCGTCTTTGCACTGAATCTTGAGTTAGTAAAAATAATGAGATATGTTAAATTTGAAGGGGAGTAGACCGATATATCCCATGGGTATAATTTGAAGACAATCGGACTCTTATTTCACATTTTATACGAGATACAATTATTTGAAATTTTGACCTTTTGTGGTGGACGTACTTCAGTGAGTGCTGATATTGTTCATTTTCGCACCTGACACAGCACTGACAAAAATATTGGGACTTGCAAGTTTGCAAAAAATCGAATCATCCTTCATTGCTCTATGAAAATTATTTCTGTGAAAATGTTGACGTTTTGTGGGGCAGATACCAGAAGGAGTCGAACGATATTGCTCGATCTAATTTTGATAATAATATTATGATGCACCAAGTTCGGATCAAATCGTATCGTTCGCACCAGCCAGGCAGATGAACGGACGCACGGGCAACAGTATATCGACTCCATATGTCCTGAAACGTATTTGGTCCTAGGGTATAAAACCGTTATTACGATGAGGCACGTTTTGACCGTATCAAATGATATATACCCTCTGTAGCCATAAGGGTATAAAAATAACTGTTGAAAATTGGGCATGACCACAAAACCCTTTTCGTGTTTTGCTGTACTAACCTAGCATATTCATGCTAACTTCGAATTTTCGATACTACCGCCTTTGAAAATAGTCGGCATTAATTATGTTTATCGAAGGTATTAACTACTTATCATTACTATCAGCGGAGATTTTCTTATCTGGTAACTTTTTTATTTGCATATAATAGTGTAACAATAATTATCAGATTTAAGGTATTCGGCTACTTATAAATATGTTTATCTGTTTAACACCCAAAAAAATATTAGCTAACAAAAACTCATAAGTAAAATTTGGCCCAATAATAATGATGTACATACATATAATAATCAATGTCTACCCATTGATGTATGGCAACAGAGAGTAGAAATGCGATACAAATAGACAAAAACTGATGAAGATCTTATAAATGTTTCATTGGAAACAAAATTAGTTTTGCGATTTGTGGTAATGTTTGTGCCAGGTGGTGGAATGATGTATGAGGTAGCCATCTAACCTTGCACTTGAATATCTATTTATATAAACAATTAATAACTTATGATGATTGTCGTCATAAATAAACAAAATATGATAGATAATAAGGAAAGCACTAAGAATGAAACTCAAGAAAAAATACATTGTGCTAATTGCAAAACTAGGAAATGTTGAAAGGTTCAGGGTAAACGTTTAATAAAACTGCCAATGCAGACAAAATATTCTAATTATATGAAAATAATGGTTTAAAAAATTGGAATGTATTAATGCCTATCAATTTATTTTATAATAATTACATTTATAAGTTTCCGCTACGTCGTCAGCGAAAAGTCATCAAAAAAATTTTTTTTTCAAATGTGGTATGTGAAGTTCGTAACGGGAACTACAGTCTGTGCCAGAAAATTGTGTATGCAGGTCCAGGTCTTGGTATATGCCCCATATATCAGTACCTCCCTATATTCGGTATTTTGACGATTTTAGGTACAATACTCACCGAAATTGTTTGAGATGTCATATTTGAAGTTCGTAATGGATGCTACAGCCTGTAACAGAAAATTGTCAATGCAGGTCCAGGTTTTCATATAGCTCCGATATAGCGGTACCTCCCTATATACGATATTTTCATGATTTTAGCTACATTATTCACCGTTTATTTCAAGATTCGAATTTGAATATGGTAATGGCTTATGACAAACAAAGTCTATGTAGAGACCCCAATGTAAAGGCTATATTCGGTATTTTTAATATTTTATCTGAGTTTTTAACGGATTTTATTTTTTGAAAATCTCTAAATTCGTTCGGTATTCAAAATTCGTCCCGGCCGAACTTATTGCTTTTTAACTTGTTCATTTTGAAGTTACCCGAGGAGAACATTAGTAAATCATGGCACAATGGACCTGTATCTAATTTTTCTCTCCATACATCCTAGAATATAATAATATAATATATATAATAATATATATAATATAATATATATAATTTTAAAATTTTAGCTCTGTAATTTTCCTCATTACCAAATTTGGTAACATTTTGAAAGCATATCAAAACAATTGACATCTCTATTTCCCATTTCCAAAACCACTACCAAACCTTAACCACAGACACCAACAGTGATATCTATATAGAATCTCAGAATTAGAGCTCTATTTTTTCACCTAATGTGAAATATTGTACCATTTAGAACTTTTTGTACAATTATAGTACATATTTTCAAATCTACATACAAAATCTCGCTTCCACATATTAACAGAGAGCTCAATACAAAATTTGAGGATTTCAGCCTTATCCCTTCACCCAATACCAAGTATAGTGCGATTTTGTACTTTTCGTACAAATATAAGACGCATTTCCAAACCACCGCCAAGTATCAAACACTGATACCATCAGTAATCTGATTTTTGAATTTTATCACCACTCCTTCAACTATTATCAAATATAGTACCATTTAGTAGTATTCTCTAAATATTTTTGAATTTTATCACTATCCCTTCAATTAATACCATTCAGTACTTTTCGTGCAATTATATTACACACTTCCGAAACCACCTGCTTACGTTTAGGCTAGATATGAGCAGCGACCCTAACACCAAATTTCAGATTTCAAGCACTATCTGTTTACCCAGTACCAAATTGAACCAAATATGGTACTATTTAGTACTTGTGTGGGCACTCGTAGTACATATATTCCATACCCACCTCTTTAAAACAAACCTACCACCAACAGGGACCCCAATACAAAATTGCAAAATTCCAGCTTCATCCTAAACCAAAAAACAAAATTGTACCAAATTCAGTGCACTTTAGTACAAATTTTCATAGCTACCTACAAAATATAGTCCAAGAGAAATCTTATTTTCAATTTTTTGGATTCTAACTCTATCGGTTCACCCAAAATTTAAATTGTACCGAATTTAGTACCATTTAGTACACAAAAGTACGAATTTCCTCTGTCCTAGAATGCAATAGTAATCTTATTTTCAAATTTCAAAATTCCAGCTCAATCGGTTCACCCAAATCGAAATTGCACCAAATTTGGTACCGTTTAGTACTCATAAGTACTAATTTCGAAAAATTACTCAATACACCAATCCTACAATCCGCCAGTAAAGTTATTTTCAAATTCCTTCTCCCAAATTCAAATTGTACAACATTTTGTACCGTTTAGTACCTATCGTATACATGAGTACACACTTCCAAAACCACCTCCTTACAACGACTGTACTCCTTGATTCCCATTCCCATGATACGAAGTGGTACCAAGTATAGTACATTTTAGTACTTTTCGTACACTTGTAATGCGATTTTCCAAAAACCCTTTGGTACATCCCTTATACACTCCATTAGAGACCTTCATTCCAAATTTAAGAGTTCTAGCTTTACTGCTTTCTCATATATAAAATATACCATATTTCGTATAATTTAATACTTTTCGTACAGTTCTAGTACGAGTTTCCAAAAACCAAGCCTTGTCTGAACCCTTCGGATCAAGAGTGACTCTCAAGAATATTTCAAGATTCTAGATTCAGCCGTTTCGTCTGGGCGTTGATTAATCGTTTTTTATTAATTTATATATACCAATGCCTCTAGAGTACATCAATATCACATTGGCAATAAAGATATTTTTTTTAATTCATTAAATTAACCCATCAACAATCTTTTCTTAAAACAAAATTTGCTGAGGTAATCGTTTTTAATGTCAAGAACATTCAAAACACGAGTTGTCATTACAACAACAACAACAACCACCACAATAAAGACTTACAATCCACTCTGGCAAAGTTCTCATCAAGTTCAAGGCAATTCATATTTTGATTTTTCCACATATCATTTTTCACATTCGCTTTTTACGAGCTTGGAAGTTCGTCGTCTATTTTTGAAGATTTTTATGACATGACATTTTATGACAGTACTTGTGCGGCATCAATGAGGATGTGTCACATTCATATTCAACGACATTTTCAAAATGTGTCATTGTGTTGAATAAATATTTATTTATACTTTACTAACTTTTGTACATTTAGCGGTTGATATTTTGGCACTTTAAGACATTATTTCGGAATGTCAGCAAATTCGAAGGAAGATAATTGTTTTGAGGTTGTTATAGGGTGTGGGTGCGCTTTGTATTCAAATTCTAAGGCTACGGTTGACTACACGAAAGACCTTTATGGGGGGTATTAGAAAGACCGAAAAATATAATGATATCAAGCCTTTTTTCGTAATCCAATAACATATTTTAAGATACGACTTTGTTTCCCCGTCAATGTGGATACATAATTACTTAAAATATTAAAATTAATATTTTTTCATGAGAATGAGAGGAATACATATAGAAAATTAAAGGCGTTGTTCTATTAAAAAAATCAAATAGAGTATTCGATTTTGTCCAAACTTATGCCTCGTAATATTTTAGTCAAGCTTTGATCGAACTCATAGATGGGTACTTCACACAAATGACCAAATACCAAAAAGAGTGTGGAAAGAGGGAGTATCCTCTCTCGAAGGGAGTATCCAATTTGGTCCAATCTTGGTACATCGTAGTATTACTATTAAATATAGGTCGAGTTCGGAGATGGGCAATATGCCCTTTTTGCACCTCCCCCACAAATGGTAAAAATGTTCAAAGAAAATATTTTACTGCATTGTATTAATTTTTCAGACCCCTTTCTTTCGAGATTTCTCAGAAAAAAGTAATTTTTTTTATATTATGTCCGAGTTGTGCACATGTGATTTTTAGTACATACATGTAGAGTTAAATATTTTTCGATATAATATTGATTAGTTACCGTTTTTATACCCTGGTATTTGTAGATCATAATGGGTTCTAGCCCAGTGGCAGAACATTGAATATTCAGTTCCACGTTTTCCTATAGACCACATATAACTATACCCACCGATATTCCTTATTTTGATAAGCCTAGTCACATTTACTCACATAATTGATTCAAATTTGGTATTTTAGAAGATTTGATAGATGAAAATCCTAGAAGTATAAAATTATCTATACAGATTCCCGTTTTGGTATAGCATATGGTATATGAAAGTAATTTTACACTTTGGCGAAAGAAACGACATTTTATTTCAAGTGTAATTAGGATGTCTGCACTTCATTCGATTGCGTCTAAATATTTCCTGAAATTCTCGCCGAAAACACTTAAACGTGCCTTTAAGTAGACGATGAGAATGGAATGAAATGGAATTGTCAGCAACTAATTTGCCTATCATAAAAACCAGAGATTATTTGCTTTTGTGTTTTTTTTTTTTTTTTGTTAGTTTTTTGTTTTTTTTTTCTTCATTTCAAATACAAAATAAACATTTGAATTTAAATGGTGCAACTGCAGCAAAAGGGCAAATAGCCTTGTCAATGATTACAAGTAAAGTTCAATGTATGAGCATTTGGAGGAAATACCAAATGGGCAAATAAAATAGAATAAGACACAAAACAATGTGAACAAAGCAGAGACGGGAAAAGTAAATATGAAAACGAAATGAATGAAAATACGATTTTGACTTAAGTGGATGAAATGAAAATAAGTTTTCTGGCTATTAAGCAGCTAATAAGAATGCTTGGCATGAATGTACTTGGCCAAACTTTAATAGACAAATTTACTCCATGAAGTTTGAAAACAAGTTACCTTTGAAAACTATGTAGACATTTCCAATAAAAATTTTATTCTCCCTCCCTTATGTCCCACATATCTTTACATCCAAATGCTATTTATTTTCACTTAAGTTTTTCTCAACAATAAATTTATACAGGTCATATAAGTTAATTGAAATTTGTTTATTACAATCTCACAATCAAAGTGTATTTTTAATTATCGACACATTTTTTGGCATTTCTTATTGTCCCCTTAAAAACAATCATCAAAAAATTGTGTCAAATTGTCCAGAAACTTCATTCTGTAAATGGCACTTTAATTGACTATTGTTTTTGGTAGAAGGAAAGTTTTTTTTAGTAATAACATTCATAAATTTAAATAATTAATATAGTATTTGAAGGAAAATTGAATAAAGTGACGACATGAAACAATGGAAATTAAAGATATGGCTATAAAAATATAAAATGATAACAAAATATCCTACCGAAGAGTGAAGCAATTGTTTCTCTTTCTATTTGAAAATATAATATTTTCAAATTTAGTTTTTACAGATACAACCACATCATATATATGCCAGGATTCATTGACTTTTCAAACATTCATTTTTTATTGACAAATTCTTTGCCATAAAAGTGACAAATATTCAATTTAATCCGGCACGAAGAAAAAAGTCTATGATTTATGGGCCATTGATATGCTGATACGAAGCATATTCCTAGAAAAATGGTAAGAAAGATTTTTTTAACAAAATTCATGATTTATGGCTTTGTTATGATAAATAATTCAATATTCATTCTGGTGGAAAATTAAGCACCTATCACACGGAGTCATATTTGGCAGTGTCGTTGTGATTATGAACTGAGAATCTTAGCGACATGAAACATACATATTTTTATGGTCAATAAACTTGACTATTTTTGCAAACATAAAAAATATGAAAAGCATCAGATTAATAGGACAATAATTTAATTTCAATATATGAACATGGTGGAATTTTAAAAACATAGGAATATAAATACCAATAAAGCTATTTCAATTGTTTTTATGCATATATATTTCATATAGCATTTTTGTGCCTTATTTGAAATGAAAGATATTTTTTAATTGAAAATAACAGCTTTTCACTATAAAAAGGAAGTTGATTTTAATGAAACTCGATACATAGGGTGAGATAAAAAAAAACCGCAACCAACTTCAGACTGCTGCCATTTCTAAGCCACTCATCCGACAGCTGTTAAAATTATTCCGGTGACAGTTCATTATATTGTTTACTTGTAAATGGGCCGTGTAGGGTTAATGTATGATCTCGCACCTAGACTATAATAGTCTTATTTTCCATCATCGATTTTCTTTGTGTTATGTTTCCACTTCACTCAATTTTCTTTCAATCACAATAGTGATTATTAACATTTATGAATATAATTGCCTTGTTATATTTGTTGAGTACAAAGTGACTTCGGTGTCAAAGTACAAAGTTTCTGGACAATTTGACACAATTTTTCGATGATTGTTTTTTTTTTTTTTTTTGGGCAATAACAAATCTCAAATTAAATGTGATATAATTAAAATACACTATGATTTTATGATTTTGTTTCACAAATTCAATTTCATTTATATGGCCTGTCAATATTTATGGTTTAGAAAAACTTAAGTGAAACGGAATCGGATTAGAAGCTATCTTGGACTTCAATAGGTTATAGACACAAACATGATTAACAGATAATCAAAATCTTATTGAAAATGTCTGCATAGTTTCGAAAAGGTAATTTATTTACTAATTTTATTTGGTATTAAAGTTTGACTAAGTATATTCCTGTCAAGCATTCTTATTACCTGCAATTGGCTAAATAGCAAGCCACTTAAGCCATAATTGTATTTTCATTGTTTTCATTCAGTTTGTTTTCATATTTGCTTTTCTCTAGTATAATTTGTTCTTATTTTTTTGCGGTTTTCATCTATTTTATTTGTAAATGAGAATTTCCTTCGAATGCTCATACATTGAACTTTACTTTCACACATTGGCAAGGTAATTGGACCCTTAAGCTGCAGTTTCACCAATTGAAATTCAAATGTTTATTTAAACGAAAAACGAAAAAACGAAAATAGCAAATAAACTCTGGTTTTTATGAAAGGCAAATTAGTTGCTGACAATGTCATTTCATTCCGTTCTCAGCGTCTATTTCAAGACATGTTTAAGTGCTTTTGGCGACAATTTCAAGATATATTTGGCAGCAATCAAATGAAGTGCAGATGTCCTAATTACACTTGAAATGAAATCTCTTTTCTTTCAACAAAGTGTAAAATTACTTTCATGCGTATGCAAATGGAAATTGAGATTGTCATCATTTAATTTTAATGGAATATTCATTAGAACTGACATGGACATGGATTGAGGGTTGAACTTTGTTTTGCAAACCTCAACAAATGCCCAGAGATGAGGGTATTATTAAATCTCAATTTAAATGTTATATAAATGTTTATAAATTTAGCTTTTAATGTGCATTAGACATGCATAAGAATTATAGTAGGAATGTGAAAATATATTAAATATATTCACATTCCGCTCATTTTTCTATAAAGTGGCATAATTAAAAAAATACATTTTGAAATTTTTATTTATTATACATATATTGCTTTTTATTAAAATTTTGTGTTCAGATCTCTAGCTCGGATCTCCGATCCACAATACAAATAAACTAATAAATAAAGAAATACGAAGAATTTGATTAAAGACACACACACACACGTCTAAAACAACAATTAAAATTCGTAATAGTAGCTGTGCGCATTGTGTGGTCTATTACCAATACCGTTTGTAAGTACCCAGCGAACCAACGTCGGCATTTCTGCTCAAAGTCTGAAGTTTTGCCCGATACGGCTGACTGACCGACGGTCCGAAGCAATTTGTCGGAGGGATTTTTTTCTTGTTGTAAATTTTTTTCCCTTTTACAGGTGCTCTGTGCTTTAAAATAGAGTGAGTTTTTCTTCTTCTCTCGTTCTCTTTGAGAGGTTATTGTGCCTATACATTGTGGAAGAAAAATACAGGGTTGTCCATATTCGACGAACCCATCTGGTAACGCCATAACTTTTGACTGAGATGTCACATCGCTTAATGACATACCGCGTTTGAAGCGTCAGTCCAAGCAGATTTTTACCATGAACCAATACACGCCACGCAAGCGCTCTGAAATAGTAGAAATTTACATTCAACAGAAGAAGTCAATTGTGAAAACTCAACGTGCTTTTAAAACATTAAAAAATGTGAGAAGTGCGCCTTCTAAGAACACCTTTAAGCGTTTATACGAAAAATTTTTGACTGGTAAGGCTCTTTCTAATCCGAAGAGGCCATATAAAAGTCGACCAAGGCGATCCGCCGAGAATATCGCTGCCGTACGAGCCAGTGTTGAGAGGTCCCCAAGAACATAACAAAAACGCCGTTCTCAGCAGTTGGGCATGGCTCGGTCCACTTTACAACGGATTATTCCCGTTGATTTGCATTTGTTCCCGTACAAAATTCAATTGACGCAAAGAATGTTGCCTGCGGACAAGCCTCGTCGATTGGAATGGGCCCAAAAAACATGGGTCCGTCGAATATGGGCAACCCTGTACATCAGATTTTCTTTCTACTCTTCGATTCGACAACGTGTTTAACACTGCATATAACTTTCGGTCAGAAGTCAGACCGAATACGCATTCGAAATGTAACCGAAATTGCACAGTTTGGTTCGCCGTGTAGTTATGCTTAAAATTTTTTGAAATTAGAAAACATTGGGTATGATATGAAATATTATACAATTTTTCAAGAGCTTATATAATTCTTATTTCTAGGTCAAATTATTCAAATGAAATCAGTTTCTATATTTTTAAAGAAATTTTTTTAATTAATTATCTACACACAATAACCGAAATTTACAGCAAATTTAGCGTATTTATCATGATATCTCGGTGAGTTGAACGAATATCGGAATACTCACCTGAATTTGGATAAAGTTCAAACCGAAAACCTGTAGAAAAATATATGATACTTTTAAGCATGATGCCGATGGTATTATGATGAATTTATATACCAAAATTCACAACTACTTTGCGTACACATTTGCAACAAACCACATTTTCCTAATTCCTCACCCTTTTAGTAGACCTTTATATCAAAAATTTATAGTTTCATTTCTATTTCTACACTCTATACAAATTTTAGTCACTTTCGTATACCATACAGATCACATTTCGCACTATGTACATTCTACACACTCTCTGTGATCTAAAAACCAAATTTTATAATATCAACACTTTCTTTTATCAGACATATTTCCCAATTTTCATTCCCACATACAATTTCAATATTTTAGTTCCTACCAAAAGAAAAACGGTTCGGCGTCAATTTTCACATAAAGTTCCAACTTCAGGACTAAAATTCTACCATTTAGTACTTTTTATTACTTTTCGTACCCTTAAAGTACAAATTTGCAAAATGTCAGCGTAGAATTCTAAGTCGATTTAGCCATATCCGTCCGTCTGCCTTAATCAGGCTAGAGTCCAAACGGCATTTGATAGGAAACTCCCCATATTCGGTATTCAGGCGATTTTCTAACGGAATTTCTTAAAATTCAGTATTTGAATTCAGGGTGGGTTCATTTGTTTGTATAGAACTATTTTTATATGTGTCAAAGTTGTTCTATAGCCCCTATTTTTTCGATATTCGGCATTTTAATAATTAAAGCCGAGGTATTCCTAAAAACAAAAATGACTCATACTCATTTACACACATATTTTTACATGAGTTACATTCTAAATGATGGAGAGTATAAAAAGTTCGGACATCTCTCAGTCGCTGGATATTAACCTTATCATAAATTTGTACCTTATAGGACAATATTTCATATTTCTTCATTAGACATCGATACGTCTATGTTACCCCTAATACCAAATATCTGAATCATAGATTGAATTGTGACATATATAACATTCTTTTCCGACGTGTTATACATAGGTAGAAGAAGTCGTAAACCGATGAGTTTTTTAAGAGTTTTTTTTTACGGAAACACGATTTTGAATATTTGTCAAGTTATAATAATTGTTGATGCCCGCATGTCTCTCATCTGAGAAATCGGTCAATACATTTCATAAACAGCAGCAAACAATTCTTGCTCTATGAAAAACAAAAATGAAAACGTTGATAAAGACGACAAATGTCAAATTAAACATTTTATAAAGAACATATTTTTCATTTCATATTTTCATAAAACAAAAATCCAGCCTCGGGTTTTAAGTTCTCTGATGCAACTTTGCCATATTTGTAAGATTTTGGAATGATCATTATGATGACATACGAATTTTCAAATTTTTTTATGTTCACCATTTTGTTTGTCATAGACAAATTCAGAGCTCTAATATTTCCCAATTTCGCTCAATATTAATACAACAATAATTAGTACCTTGTACTTTTCATACCCTTGTAGGACGAAGTTCGAAGTACCAAAAATTTCAAGCTTCTAGCTTCAGCCGCTTTGTCTAGGCTTCGACGAATCAGTCTGCCAGTGAGTCAGTCAATACGTCAATCACTCAACTCTTTTACTAATATAGATTTTACAATAGCACGCCCTGAAAAGGAATTCGTTCAAAGCATATGGAATCTGATGGATTTACTTATATTTTTGCATATACTTTTACCCGCATGACCTGTATCCACAAGGAAAGGATGCTTACCAATTAGTTGCTGGCGAAATTTTACATATGAATCCTTATACAAAAAGGCATCTCATTTGAAGTGCATTCTAAATGTTACACTTGTTATGTCTCTTTTAATTAAAGCAAAAATTGAGAACTCGACAAAAATGCTAAGCAAACTTATTTTGAACTTCAATCATTTGTTCACGTTCAATGTCAGGTTCATTTAACCTGTTCGAATTATGGCTGCAAATATGTTCGGATGCCATACGTGCACCGCGTTGTTGGTCCTCCTTCGACAGAGCAGACAAAGTTCTATGCCTCATTTGACTAGTATTTGGCATTGTTTTTTAATGGAAAATTCCATTAGAACCAGACACAACCGAATGAACGATGCACCGTTCATCCTTTGTATTGGGTTAATGTTAGCACGGTTGGCAGAACACCTTTGAGATATGTTTGATAATATTTTACATTGTTGGAAAGGAGAATGGCATGCAAAGGAATGTTGATAATTTCTAAATAATTCAACTTTGATATTGAGAGGTGTTGAGGTCGCTATGTTTTTGTGGTATCATTATTTATAACAAAAGTAATTGAAATAACCAAAATATAATGTAGGTAGTTTTATCCTTTATTGCACCTAATGACAGATTCTTTATTCACTCATTAACCACTCACATTCTGTATTTAAAAAAATTTCACTTGAAATTATAATTCCCGAAATCTTATTGTCATTCATGTTTCTTTTATTCATTTTCAAACTTCTGCCGAAAAATATTTACATTTCAACATTGAGAAATCACGTGAGTGGCACCAAATCCATTCAAAACAAGTTCACTACCACCAATTTCATTGGAACTCGTACACTTTATTACCCCTTTTCAAACATGTCAGTTCAAATGAAAAGGTGAATATTCTTATTATTTTCTAAAAAATTTTCTGAACTCTTAATATGAAATATAGATTTATCCATTTGTGAGAATCAAAGGAATTTGAAACATTTCTGAACAAACCGTTTAACTTTTCTGGGAAATTGTTTACAAACGAATTCATCTTTTGATGAAAACTTATTTTTAAATTCTTAGCAGCAAAACAAAGCCTTTGGGGGTTTATTCCTCTTTACAAGTTGTATTGTTAAAGTGTGTATGAGTGATACAAAATGTTCGGTATGCGGTAAAATTCCTTGTAGAAATTATAATAGGAAATTTTTTGCGTGATAATCTATATTGAAAAAGGCCGTAACGAAAGATAATTAATTTTCAAAGTTACAAATAATTATTATTTAACAGCAGAGTAACACAATAATAGATCTCAAAGGAATAATTATAAAGTTTTTAGAAGTATTCCTTTATTGAAGATTCTGTTGTGTAAAATTCCTTTCCGCCAGGAATGGAAATTATTTCGGAAAGGAATTGTATTTTCGCAGAGCCTTACATTCCAAATTACAGTAAATGCATACTAAATTCTTTAGAAATCTTGAAACGATAGGGACTGTTGTATGTCGACTATACATAGTAGTGGACCTACAAAGAAGTTTTTGCTTATACCCTCCACCAAAATATGGAGGATATATTAAGTTTGCCATTCCATTTGTAACACCTCGAAATATACATCTCCTATCAGAAAATACTATAAATTTTACGATTGGCCCCTAATGTCTTCTCCTTTTGACATTTATGTCACTTTAATAAAAAATGTTACGCTACACTGCCAGAACGCGGAATATTGGTGACTATTTATTTGACCAGTAATCGTTCGCTGACTTTGGTACAATGTGAATTTCGTCGCAGATTTCCTGGCCGTCCAACGCCTACTGGTGAAAAACTGCGACGTTTAGCCGCTGCCAGTCGTGGCAGACTCCGGAGTATCTGTTCTGCCAAGAATATTGCTGTTGTAGCCGGGAATGTCATGGAAGAGCCGTCGACATCGACCAGACGACGTGTCACGAAAACTGGTATCAGTCGACGGTCTTTACAGCGAATTTTTGTAAAAAAAATAGAAAATGTTTCTGTACAAAGTCCAAATTGTGCATCGGCCGTTAGCTGCTGACCGCCAATCGCGGTCACGTAAATAAGGAAATAAGGAAAATTTACTCTTCTGGGGGATAGTTTAAAAAAAAATTGTTTTTGAAGCTCTTAATAGGTACTACAATCTATGACAGAAAATTGTCCAAAAAGACAGAGCAAAACGATGATGCATGAACCCACTCCGGCCAATGGTCTCTCCACTCTCTGAGAAAAATATACTTTTCGAAGTGTAAATATCGAATAAAAATGTTTTGAAAGACAAAGGAGAGATTCTCAAGGAACTTAATATACTGGAAGCAAAAGTTCTTATAAAAAAAAATATATACTTGAAATTATAGAAAAAAATATGTTGTTGAAATAGTGCAGAGTATAAATTCGCAGAGTATTTTACAGTCAAGTATCTGCCAGTGAAGGTCCTGAGTTGAAGTTGAAGAAAGTTGATGACAATTCTGTTGAAAAATTTAGTTTAAGTCATCAAAATATTAAATATGTGGAGGTACCATTACATATGTGCTACACAAAGGCGTGAATCTATAAAAGAAATTCTCTGTCATAGGCGGTAGTACCCATCACCGAATATTTAGAAGTACAGTTGTATGGAGTTAATACCAAAACTTGGACCTATATTTACAGTTCTCTGCAAGGTTGTTTTCTACATACTGGGAACGCACATTTACAATTTTCAGCAAATTAGGTTTGAAATTGTAAATTAAAAAAAAGTCATGTAGACCTACAACATATGTGAGTAAAATTTTTCCGATCAAGTTCATTTCGTTCATCCACAGGTGGATGAACACCGCAAGATCGGCTTTGAATTTTACGCTGAATATATGTACATTCTGGGGTCGAGGTTTTTAAATGGAATGACAAACTCAATATGCCCTCCATACTATGGTGAAAGGTATAAATGGATCATTTTCCTTTTCTGGTATATATTTTTAGGACCACAAATCTTGGCTATAATCTAATTGAGAATGGTTGTGTACGAGAGCGGTTCGGAAACTTCTTAGCCTCTCAATGAAAGAGAATAGTTAGTTTTTCAAAAATATTATTATTGTTCAATATAATCTCCTGAAACTTCAATACACTTAGTCCAACACTTTTCTATCAATTCTATACCTTGATTAAAATAGTTTCCCTCAAGGTCTTCAAAATAGTGGTTAACAACTGTATTGCATCTTTATCTGAAGTAAAACGCTTGCCAGCAATGCATTTTTTAGATTTGGGAACAAGTAAAAGTCACTGGAAGCTCTCGTAAATCAGGAGAATAAGGTGGGCAATCAAGCAACTCGTACTTAATTTTTTTTTTTTGTGTTGTAAGGCAGGACGTTCTCCTCGAATTTGTACATATAATGGATCCAAAAGGTTGCAATAGTACTCTGAATTTATTGTTTTACCCTTTTGCAGATAGTCATTCAATAAAATATTTTTGAAGTTCCAAAAAACCGTTGTCATAACCTTACCAACCGATTGAATTATTTCTGCCTTCTTTGGGGCACTTCCTCCAGCTTCAGTCCATTGTTTGGATTGTTCTTTTGTCTCTGGAGTATATGGGTGGATCCATGTCTCAGCAACAGTTAAGAAACGACGCTTAAAATCCAACTCTTAAAACGATACAAACAAGCTTGAGAAATGTTCATTCTAATGTGTTTTTAATCGACCGTTAACAAATCCGGCACCCATCTTGCAGAAAGCTTTTTCGTTTGTAGTTTTTTCATGCAAAATTAAATGGACTCTATCATTTGAGATGCCCATTGTGCCCATTAGCAATTTCACGCACTTTTATTCGTCGATCATTTAATGCCATATCATGCACTTTGGCTACAATTTCTGTTATTACTGCTGTTTTTGGACATCCACTACGTACTACGTGATGAATGCTTGCACGACCACGTTTAAAGTCAGCAACTCAATTTGTTACTGTTGCATATGAAGGATCACTTTCACCTAACACATTCACCATATCATTATGAATATTTTGTCCCGACAAACCTTTGTTATGTAAGCATTTAATTGCGGATGCGTCTTTATTGAACACCTGTTTCTATATGAAGAAGTTGCCAGATCGAATCAAAATTTAACATGTGTTCATAACAGAGATGGAAGTTTCCAAAACACTTAACTTTTTTCTTTTTATACCACGCTTTTTGTGCTAGCCTAAGTAGTTTCCGAACTGCCCTCGTATGATTTCAGGCAATGTTTTACAGTTTTATTTCTTAGTACTTGAGAGGTCGTTCTTGTAATTTAATTCTCTGTTAAAACATCTGCATTGACTGTACCTTAAATCGCTTTGGTTTCTGGAATCTGAGACATCATATTTTGCAGTGTTTTTTTTTTTTTTTTTTTCTGTAAGCATCTATGTAAATTTCAACCAAACTAAAATACTATTATGAAAGTTGTATTTAAATTGTAAGCATTGTGCATATTTGTTTCCAAAACAATCATTGAAAGCTACCGCCTTTCTTGTTGTGTTTGAATCAAACACGGTGTCAACATTTGTTTGAACAAGCAAACATTTGCTGTGCACCTGTGGGTGTTATTAACACCAACAATTTTAAGACCGAAATTTATTTCTTACACAATTCAAAGATAACGGTAGACCTAACTTCTTTTTTCCAACTTCCAATGTTAATTATTTCACACCCAAGTTGTGTAGGCAAAACACAAAGTAAATACATCAAACAACAACAATGTGTCTGTTGCTCCGCAAAGTTTGTTCTAATATCTGACTCTATGCCACACAAAGTCACACGTGCCCTCCTGTTGATAACTATGTGCTACGGATATTTTATCTACACCATGGCAGCAGGTTTCATATGACAGCTTAAAGTGTTGCCTACCTGTCGGTATACCTAGTCAGATGAAGGGAAAATGTATAAAAATAAGATAAATTGTTGCCACAACAACGGCTACAACAAAAAGGCAATAAGGTGAGAACTATTACTGTTGTTTGATGAAGTCAGGAATGTGTTGCTATCTGAACACATACATTGTATTTGTGTGTGTGTTAAATTATGAATGTTAGAGGAAAATTTATCTAATTAGAACTTCTGAATAAATGGAAAAATTGGGTCAGATGTAATTGCCAGAACTAAATAATTTAGTAGGGAAATAATCACAGATGACAAATATTAATACAATTTTCATGGTAATTTGGGAAATAACGAATGAATTTAATATCGTATATTGGAGAGCTAGTTGAAATTTCCGTAATTAGAAATAAGAAGCCAAAAACTTCGTTATTTATAGTATTCTACTACTAGATCTAATAATTTAAATAGAGGACACTATTTTCTGGTAGTTTTAATTTAGCATTAAAAAACATCAATATCAAATTAACTTTTTTGAATTTGAACTCCATTTTCGAAAGACGTTCAAGACGAATTCCTTTGAAACCATGCTTTCCCAAGAGATGGTATGTGTTTCTTTCCTTTCCAAATGAATTTATATAAAAATATAAAATAAATTTGACAATTTGTGTAGAATTCTCAAAATCAATTTCATTTACTTTGGAACATTATAGGGCATCATATTGATGAGTTTCGAATTCATGTGTGGAATTTTTATTTATCACCATCGATGACGATGATTCTGATGATGATGATTGCTTATTTTTTTTTCTTGCAGCTGTTTGTGTACATTACGTGTCTGTCGTCCAAGGCCAGCCAATTCCCTATGTATCGTTTCATGTGAATCGTTTTTCATTAGCACGTGTTGTTTTCACTCAGCAATTGAAAATATTATTGTAGAATAATTTATTTTATTCTGTTTATTTTTAATTCAATTCCCACTCTGCATGGTACATTCATCGATTTGCTATTTGAGGGAAACCGATGACCATTTCATTCCTTTACTTTTACGACTGTAGAGAACATTTATCATGTGGTACGGCAAAAATGTGCCTCACCGAAGTAACGATTTTATACCAAATGTCCCCTTGAACCTAACCCGATTCAGGACATTCTCATAAAACTTAAAAAAAAAAAAAAAAAAAACAAAATGCATATGGCGTTTTTGAATATCCAATACTGAAACAAAGAAGGTTAAAAAATTTGATAGTATTGCCTTCACCATACTTTACTTACCAATTAAAGGTAAACATTTGAATAATGATAATAACAATTGTAATAATAATAATAATAATAATAATAATAATAATAATAATAATAATAATAATAATAATAATAATAATAATAATAATAATAATAATAATAATAATAATAATAATAATAATAATAATAATAATAATAATAATAATAATAATAATAATAATAATAATAATAATAATAATAATAATAATAATAATAATAATACGGATATATAGCAAAATATGTGCGATATATATGTCTATCAAAGAAGATATGCTTGAAAAATTTCTTATATGTCGAGAACAGCTGAACTGATTTCGACAGTTCTCATTAATTCAGAATGGCCTCTTGGCAGGAAAGAAAAAACGTCTAAAAAATCGCATAAAAATATCTCTCTAAAGATGAAAATATTGATTTTCTAACATTTTCTCATATTTTTTTCAATTTTAATAATAATAATAATAATAATAATAATAATAATAATAATAATAATAATAATAATAATAATAATAATAATAATAATAATAATAATAATAATAATAATAATAATAATAATAACAATAATAATAATAATAATAATAATAATAATAATAATAATAATAATAATAATAATAATAATAATAATTGTACAAAATACTTTGTACATACTTTTGAGTGCGGTTGAGGCGCTGGGAAAAACTAGCAATAAACAATAAATATTCAAAATTACATATTTCCCAGCCGCCATAAAATACCACATGTGAACAACTCGGTGATCTTGTGCGCTGACGCATACGATAATGTGTCAGATAATAAAGGTTATGACCCACACGCACAGATATCGATGCGCTCAGTAGATGCACAAGATCACTTGAATGAAATGTAAAGCAGCCCTGCAATGTTCTCCATTCAATATTAGAATAGATAAGAACAATTGTGTGGCTGCGACTAGGTTAATAATAATAATAATAATAATAATAATAATAATAATAATAATAATAATAATAATAATAATAATAATAATAATAATAATGGTGTTGGTATTGGTATTCCATGAGCGATCAAAATTTCGAAATTTTTTATAAAACTTGGCTAAGATGAAGCTCCGTCTGATTCTTTTCTCAAAGCAAGATATTTCTTAATGATCAACACTTAGTAGTCATCATCCAAGATTTTGGACAAGCTGCACACATAAATTTTTTTTTTGTCAATTTTAGGTCAAGCTTCAAAACGTAAATTATCGATCCACTCCTTCATTCGAGAAATGGTTAACTTTTTTAAAATATCGAACTTTCTTTTCAAACTCTTAATTTCAAATAGTTTGAAGATACTAGCTGCTTTGATTTAAATTTCGAAATCGTCAAATTTTTATAAGTAATAATGTATTTTTTATGATGCAACTCGGGCCGACGGTTTGTCAAATTTTAATCAGACGCTGAAAACTTATAAGAATTGTTATTACCCATACCACACTGATCTTTCCACACATATATGTTCTTTCAATTGCACATTTATTATTATATAATTATACTCAAGAAGTAAAACAGCAGGTAAGTTCCGGGCCGGGCCGAACTTTTAATACCCTCCACCATTTTGAAGGATCTTGAAAATTTTTTAAAAATCCGTCGAAAATACCACTTAAATGAAAACCGTTATATGGAGGCTAACGAAGAGGTGGATCTGCATAAGTATTTTTTGTCATAGGCTGTAGCACCGATTTGAGAGAATTTCGTGGAATAGTGTCGCTAATTTGAAATAATTCCAGTCAAAAATGTCGATAATAAAAATGTCTCTTTTATATAGTAAAATTTATTTTCGAAAATTTAAACTTATTAAAACATCGACGTTTTTAAGATGTAGAGTTTTGTGATCAATTTGAAATCGCTCTTCGTCCAAACTTTTCTGAAATCGCTTAATAGCGTATAATTTTACTTCTTTAGGAGATTTTATCTATTTTCTAAAATAAATCGTCCTTAGTATTAAACAAAAATCTTGAAACAAAACTTTCAAAACACATTAGCATGATCTTTTTCCTAGCCATTCTTATAAAAACTTTTGAGACATTCATTGTCTGTCGTTGTGTGCGAGACAATGTTTGGATTATTTTTCTTTCCGTTTATTTGTAATTTACTATTTCATGAGCCATGAACAAATATCCCTTGTAAATTGTGTTGACATATTCCAGGAATATTGGGACATAGAAATGAAACATGCATTCTATATGTGAAAAATTTCTACGCATTGATTTATATCGTTTTGTTTTCGAATATCAAGGAGCTGTGTGATCCTGGTATTGAAACAGTCCTGGTTCATCAACATGAAAATAAATTTGTTTAGCATTGTTTTTTTTTAGGATTTGTGTTGAAGACTCCTGACTTAAATGTGTAGATTTAACTAAAAATTCGTGATGAAGAGATATTTGTACAACAAATGCTAATAAAGCCCTACAAAAATTTTAAAATATTAGGATATGTTCAGCAATAATTATTAATGCTTTTTCGATGTTTATACCTTCCACCTGGGACAGGAGTGTATATCAAATTTTTTCACACCATTTGTAACACCTCTAAATATTCGTCATAGACCTAATAAAATATATATATTCTTGATCAGCATAAAATTCTTAGCTAAACGATGTCCCTCTGTCTGTTAAAATCACGATACAACCCACTTTATTTAAGGTAGGGCTTCAAAATTTGGTACAACAGCTTGTATTATATCTATGATGGTTGGTACTGAAAATGTTTGTATGTATATTTTGGTCCACGTTTTTGCATGGCCCCCATATAACGGTACCTTCCGATATTCGGTATTTTGATGAACTTTGCCACATTTTCCACGGATTTGTATAAAAATTGAATCCAGCTCCGGTGGCAGAACATTGAATATCTAGATCCATAGCGCACATATATAAAGGTATCTCCAGATATTCGGTATTTTGGCGATTTAAGCCACATTTTCTAATATATTTGTCTAAAATTTGGTATTTGTGGTTCGTAATGGATTCTACAAGCTGGACACCGCTTGTGTCATTGTTCATATTAGACAACGGTTTCCAAATAACCGTACCCACCGATATTCGGTATTTTGATAATCCTAGTCACATTTACCCACGAAATTGTTTCACATTTGGTACTTAAAACACGCAAGCCACTTTATTTTCTGTTTTCTTTTTTGAAAAGTTTAAATGCATTATCCTGCACCTAATCTTACTGGTGTTTATAGTTCTAAGGATACACGTTTGAATCCAGAGACTTAATGCAAATATGTTATTTTTACCTTACGGTGGTTAGTATTAAAAGTTTGCATTTTTTCCTGGTCATCTGTACCTCTGAGCCTTCGTGACGAATGGTGTAACTTCAAGTCTTCTGTGATAATCGACTTTATCTGGTAAAAACGAGACCTTCTGTTCATCATAGGAGATCGCCACAAAAGACCTTTATTTTCTTCATGACGACTTGCAGGCGTTTTATACCAACTGAAAGCTTTTTTAACTTCACTTTAGGACGCCAATGACGACTGGAGGACATACATGTCTTCTATTGCGAAGAGAGGACCTCCAGGTCTTCAATGGCGAATAGAAGATTTGCAGGTTTTCCAGTCCTCTTTGGCAACTAGAAGACTTCCAGGTCTTCTATGGCGAGTAGAAGACCTCCAGGAATTGTATGGCGACAAGTAGACCTTTACTGCGACTAGAATACCTCCAACTTCACTTCAGGACTCCAATGACGACTGGAGGACATACATGTCTTCTATTGCGAAGAGAAGATCCCCAGGTCTTCAATGGCGAATAGAAGACCTGCAGATTTTCCAGTCCTTTTTGGCAACTAGAAGACCATTAAGTCTTCTATGGCGAGTGGATGAGGTCCAGATCTTCTATGGCGACTAAAATACTGCCAATATTGATCTGGCGAATCGAATACTTCCAAGTTGGCGACTAGGAGACATTCAAGTCTTCTATAAAAACTAGAAGTCGTCTCTGGAGACTACAAGACCTACAGATTTTCTATGGCGACTAGAGGAACACCATGTCCTCTCTTGCGAAAAGGGTAACTCTAGGTCTTATCTGCTAACTAGGAGACCTCCATATCTTCTATAGCGACTACAAGACATCCAGGCTTCAATGGCAACTAGAAGACTTCAATGTATTCTATGGTAACTATTAGATCTCCAGGTTCTCTGTGAAGGCAAGAAGACCCCCATTAGATTGGAGAACCTTCACGTCTTCTTTGGCTATTTGAATGCCTCCATGTTTTTGTACTGACTGAAAGACATTCAGGCGAATAGAAGACTTTTAGATCTCCTTGGCGTATACAAGCCATTCAGTTCTTCTGAATATCATATATATATATAACATCTATATGTGTTACAAATCTAAAATTTTCTCTAATGGACAGACTAGCGAAAAAAAATAGTTTTTGTGGGATCTGAAATGGTATGTTACAAACAAAATGAGAAACTCATTATGACCTTCGATTTATGGTAGAGAGTATCAAAAAAATATAGCTTACATCAAATTGTAAGAGAAATAAGGCACTTCCCAAACCACTCGGTAATGTTATTACATAAAAGTGAAGGATTCTTGAAAATATTCGAAAAAAACATATAAATTGACTAATTCCAATAACTTTTGAGTGTCATTCATAAACATTCAATAGATTTGTGTTTCATATGTTAATTTGTTGATATAGTTGAAATAATATTAGCAAAACCAATTTTATTAGGATACTTGTGATCTTTACAAATGTATGTTTTTTATTTAAGATTTCATGAGATATATGTGGCTACAATTTTTCCGTTATGAATTTTGTTCAATTATAAATTTTTATTTTCGTATTAATTGTTTTTGTTTTTTTTTTCAACAATTTCATTCCTACCCATATCGATTACCTTTCCCATTTGCCCAAAAAAATATATTGTGTTATGACCAAATTCTGTTTAAGTGCTCATTTGTTCGCTGAGATTGAAATCTAATTTTGTTCAACATATGTCAGAACGTCTGCCTTCCTATCTGACGAATGAATATTCTGTGCATTTGTCGTTGTGATGCTTCCAAATGTTGTGATTGCCAGATATGTAAGTGTGTCTGTTAGCATGAAGGTCATCATTGTTTTAGAAAGCCATGTTGATGAAAATAAGACAATAAACATAACCATAATCATTAACTTTGATTGTTATTGTCGTTTTATATGATAATAACAAACAAATTTCAAACTATTCATAGATTTTGATATTTCTGTGGGAATTAAAAAAAATGTTCACCTCTGAGCGACCGACCGATCGAACGTATTCTGAATGGATATTGTGGCAGTTATTTTAATGGGATTTAAATTGAAATAATGATCCATAACACGTAATGAGAAGAAAACATTGTTGTTTGTGATTTTAAACATCAAGTATGTCGTTTATGTAGGTAAAGTGGTTTTCGTGATTTTTTTTTGTCAAAGTAGTGGTGTTCAATGACAAAGAGACTAAGACTTATTCCAGGAAGGACTAGGTTGACAAAAATTGACTTTTTTCTGATATTAAAAGAGAATGGAAATTTATGGAAAATAGTTTTTCAACACAATAGCCCTTGTTGGATTACTAGGAACTCACAATGGAAATCCCTATATAAAACTTCAAAAGTAGTAATTTTTGTAATTTTATCTGAGAATTTAAATTAAAAAATTAAATATGTTTTTGAAATGATATTCAACCATTACATTCATGAAATATATAAGTTCAATATACTAAGCCAATTATTTATCCAGGGGTTGGATTCTTGTCCTATGGAAATATGAAATTAAAAATATTTCCTTTATGGAATTTTTCATTCGACATTTCATTCCTTTATAAAAGTTTTTATTTCACATTTTCATAAAACAAGAATTGAGGCCCAGGTTCGAAATTTTTGTAATTTTTTCACAATTTAATGCCACATTGAACTCAATTTAATAGTATTGTGTTTGTTATTTTTAATAATTCTTTTTTGATTTTCGTCCACTTTTCGTTTATACTTTTGACACGTGTCTTATTTTGCATTAGCCATATTGAATTTATATTAAAAATTTAGTTTTGTTCGATTGTGTCTGCATTGCTGTTAATGCAAACTATGAACCGACCGGACCATAACAATTATGAAAAATTCATATTCAATATCGACTGAATGTGATTATGGCCTCTGCATATTTTCATCATATTTAATGTGCTTCTATACAAGTCACTAAACTCTTTTCTGATTTTAATTGTCAAAACGGGTCAAAAAAAAAAAGAAAAAAAAAACATTTATATAATACAAAAATTTAATTCAAACAAAATGTAGCATTAATTTGACTATAAAACATGATAAGGATATTTAAATATGAAATGAATGTAAAATAGTTTCAACAAGTTACTATGGAACAAAACACAATTAACAGAGGCTGCACAAACCATTCGGAAAGTTGGTAAGTTACTTCCAATTGTAAGTAAAGTTTGGAATATTTCATATCTATGTTAACTTTATACAGTACGCATACATAAGTGAGAAAATAAGTAGTGGCTATTGAAATTTAAACTCATCACTGATAACATGGGCTCTTAGAAGCTGGTGGAAAGAAATTGTACACATTTAGGATTGCTATTTAATTTGATATTCTTATTTACAACATTCTTATAATCTTTTTTAACTCAAAACCTAGTCGTTTTTAGTGTTGCTTAAAAAATATTTTTCTAATTTTTTCCATGTGTGATGGATGGTAAATCCAAAAATTCTACTACGAAACTGGGGGATAAAAATATCAGAAATAGCATTCATATCCCTGCAACAACTTGGACGTCTTACGAATCAAATAAAAAATAAATAAAAGGTAATACAAACAACTATCAACCAGTTTGTTACAAAAAAAATGTATATTCATTAAAATTGCAAACCGAAATAACATAATTTCCTCCTTATAATGATTTTTAACTACTCTTTATATTTTCCAGAGTAGTATGTTTAACTACAAAGTTCATGGTAGCGACAGAAAAAAAAAAAATAAAAAAGAGGAAAAACGAATGTTGTTTTTTCTTCTTTGTTGTCGATTTTAATCATCATCATAATAACTTCTGATTCGCACGACATGCTCTTGGTTCAATAGGTTTATCTATTTTTCTTCTTCAATTTCTAACCAAATCAGCTGCAACTTTCAGGCACTTAGTGGATATTTTACCTCCACGCAATGTAGATACCTCCTAATTTTTGATATTTTGAAGGTTTCACCTCTTTAAATAGGCCTAGGTGTAGTTTATATTTCGGATTCTTTGTGATAAATCTCCTGATAGACTATTTATGGTCTAAATGAAATTAATACCTTTTCTTGCTTAAGTGATTTTTCTTCAAACGGCAATCTTTTGTGGGGGAGATACCAGGTGCACGATGAGCGAAGTTTCAAACAAATCGGATACCTTCTTCAATTTCTACGGGATATTTGATGTTTTATACCCTACACCCCACTGTGATCAGGGTATTACGTCTTTGTGCATTTGTTTGAAACATGGAAAAAGAAAACAGGATAGACCAATAATTACTTTTGAAGATCCTCATGGAACTAGTTTCTGAGTCGATTTATGGATGTCCGTTAGTCTGTCTATACGTCTGTCGCATTTATTGTCCGATTAAAATTAGATTTTCCACACATAATTTGTTTGGACGAAATCTATTGAAATTGGTTGTAATTAACCCACATTTAGATATAGCTCCCATATATATCTTCGTTCGATTTCACTTTTTTGTGCGCACAATAGGACGTAATTGAAATTAGGAATTTGGTTAAAGTCGGTTCAAATATAGCTATAGCTCCCATATGTACGTTTCGTTCGATTTAGTATTTAAGTCCTTTACAACAATAATTGTTGGTACCGGGATCTTGTGACTCGGGGTCTTTAATACACTAACCAAGCCTTTCATCCCAAAGAAATTGTATTTAAATAGAAACTTATTATTTGTTTACTAAATCCTGTCATAAGATATCAATAATTAATTAAAATTTTATTTTAATTGGAAGATGACACACAAAATGTCTTCCAAGGTATTTTTTTGCAGAGAACATACACTAAAACCATGTAAAATTAAAACAAGAAATTCGTGAACTTTTATACGTCCCTCCACCCCCCCACCTTGGAAAGAAGGGTATATTAACTTTGTCATTCCGTTTGTAACATCCCTAAATATTCGTCGTAGACCCATTTAGCAGAACAATTTGTATTGTGTCTAGGATGGTTGGTTTTGGCATAGTACCAATATAACGGTGCCTTCCGATATTTGGTATTTTGATGATTTTTGCCACATTTTTTTTACGGATTTGTCTGAAAATTGGCATTTGTGGGTCATAATTGGTCCTAGTTCCTGTGGCGAAACGTTGTATGTATAGGTCCCCCACATAACGGTACTTCTCGATTTTCGGTATTTGGATAATTTTCGCCATATTATCCACGAATATGTCTAAAAATTGGTATTTGTGGGTTATAATGGGTTCTAATGTTTCCTTTACCTTAAGGTGGTGGGTATTAAGAGTTCGTTTTTTAATGTTTTTTACTTGTTAAATTTACCCAGCCTTGTTAATAAAGTTTGTTAGTTTTTTTTTTTTCTATTTCATCATATTTCCTTTTGTGATTTTACGGTTTATTATGGAATACCAAATTGTCTGCATTAACTTTTGTTGCAAATTAAAATATTTTTCGTAGGCCCGTCTAGACTCTGTCGTTTGGCGGCATTCAAATGAGATACAATTAGAATTTCTAAACATATTTTCTAAATCAGTTTAAGGTCATTATTTTCATATTGTTTTGAATTAATTAAAATCTCCTCAAAATTAATTTGATTTGACGAATTAACAAAAATTGGTGCAATTTACTCATGGTAATTCGATACGGTGAATGCTGTCCTTAGTAAGATTAGACACGATTTTTACTGCCAAACTTAAATATACGCATTTTGTAAAGGAATAATAAAGCCATTACTACTCTTAGTTCATATTACAAAGAAACCATAGTTCTGTAAAGAAACCTTTATATAAATAGTCTGAGTCTATTTCATATTAGGTTTATCCTTTCCTCACACAACTTAATTTTGTTGATGATGGTTGGTTAACTTTATAGTTCAGATTGTGTTATATCCATTTTCATAAATCACCCACGTACATTGTGATTGATGGGGTGATATCCATTGACATAATCAGCGTATTCCTAAGATTTTTATACCCTCAGCCATATGGCTACAGAGGGTATATATCATTTGATACGGTCAAAACGTGCCCAAGGTCTGGTTTGAAGGTGGAATACGTCGGTCCACTCCTTCTGGTACCTTCCCCACAAATGGTCGAAATTTTCAAAAAATATATTTTCTGCACAGAAAGAGAAAGGATGATCCGATTTTTCTCGAACTTTGCGAATCCTAATATTTGCTTAAGTGCTAGGCCCGGTGCGAAAATGGACAATATCGGTTTACTCCATCAGGGACCTCCCCCACAAAGGGTCAAAATTTTGGATGATTATAACTCTTATAAAATGTAATGTAAGGATCCGAACGTCTTAAAATTTCACACATTCCAATATTTTTATAAACCCAAGATCTGGCGTTAACATGGAATGTATCGGTCTACTCCACCTGGTACCTCCCCCACAAAGTGTCGAAATTTTGAATACCCATAAAGCTCACAAAACGCCAAATTAATATCCGATTCCATTTAGACTCGCAATATTTCTATCAACACAAGATCTGTTATAAAGGTGATATAGATCGAACCATTTCATCTCCCCCAAACATAGGGTTCAAGATTTTGGAAAACCAACCCCTTCTGGGGTCACAATTTTCAATAATTCTATCTGTCATAACTTTCGAAACAATTAGAAAATTCTTTACTACTTGCTATGCTCAAATATTTTTCCCAATAAGAAGCCTGATATAAATATGAATTTTATCGGAACTTACGATTTCGCATAAAATTGGACATAAATATCCTTTGCAATGTTGCCCAAGATTCCGCTCAATATTTTTATTTTTATCAGATGAAGTATAAATGTGGAATATTTCGGTAGATTCTATCTTGTAACATTTTAACATTTTCTAAAAATTATTACATATTTCCTATAAAGTGAAGGAGTTAGTCGATATAATCCATACCAGGTCCGATACGAAATATACAATATTGGCCCATTCTTCCGGAACCTGCTCCATAGAGGGTCAAACGTTTGAATAATTGTAACACTAGTCAAATTATATTTAAATAATCGAACACAGGCTGAGGGTATATATCTGTCGGCAATACCGACTGATACTTTTTAACTTGTTATTACAACACTAAGGCAGCACTATTCAATTTTATTATATACTTTGTTTGTTCGAGTTTCCAAGCAAAGGTAATAAATTTCTCTATTATCGCACTACACAAATTCCGTTGAATTTATTGTAGTTTTCTTTGTCGAGTGAGACTGAAGGGCTACAAGATAAAGTTATGTAAGAATTGTTACAATACCTAAACATTTCTACATGTAGGCGCTTTAATGTTCTTCGAATAGTAACAGTAGAATATAACATTTCCTTATGGAAATAAGGAATTTTATTGCCCTTTAACTTTAGTTTCGTAAGAACAGAAATTCCCAAGATGCGTTAAGGCTAATTCATGTAGGGTCATGTTTTGTGTGTGTGTGTGTGTGTGTGTGTTTTCTTTAATTATTTTCCGTAAGATTTATTTAGATGTAGGCGTTCATACATTATTGTTTTTGTGTCCATTTAATCAAATTTGGGGGTTTTTGCTTGCTAATAATTACCGATGGTTAAGTTAAGTAAATATATTTCGGCTTTTATTATTGGTAGTATTTAAGTCGTGAATACTTTTAGGTGACTGAACTTAACATACTAATAGATAAGAGGGGATTTGCTACATTGTAACTCATTGATTGGTACAAAATCAGGCGACAGGCGTGGCTATTAAAAATTATTTAAAATAAATACTTTCAAAATACTTCAAAAATCGGGACAATTAAATTTTGAGGTATTGCAAACAAAATTAATGATTAAATTTTAAACTACTGCTATAAATATCATAGGCTTAAAATAAGGTTCACATATACTATAAAATCTAAATAATTTAACTTAATTTCTTTTTGTATAATATTAAAGAAAATGACCAAAAATTAACTTTAACAATGATTTCTCTTGATGATTAAAATTTGATCCCAAAAACAACAGATTTTAATTAGCGTTTCTGTTTCGTATTTTACTGCGAAATGCAACTGCAATTGCAAATAAGCGTCTGCAACGCGACTATTGACTGCAAGTGGGGTAAAATTAATTGGTATTGCTTACATTGGAAAACTTGCGGAACTTAATTAAATTCGAAATATATTGGAATTGTGTTTGTTCAAGAAAATGGAAAATTCAAAACCGTGCAGTTTCTAAAAACATGATTTTATGGAGAAATTTATAACAACTTTTCCATTTAAGAAGGAATATAATTTTTTATTGTTTTACTGTTTATTGAAACTAATAAGATTTGTGATGGAAAAATTTATCTTTATTAATAACTAGCTGGCCCGGTCCGCGTTGCCGGCCCCTACTTTTAGTTTTTAATGCATATTTTTTAAGGCATTATAGAACACTGATCTGAATGATTTCAAAATAGTCAAAGATAATTGGTCTTTTACACCCATTACCTTAAGATAGGAATTAATTTATTTTGTCATTTAAATTGTGTGTTGGAAAACCCATAAAGTCCATATTTTTCTTCATAGTATAATTCAATAACGATCCAAAAAATAATATTCGTGATTTTATCATGTTTCTGCCACAATTTGATATTTCGAAGTTCAAAGCATGTAGACGTACATCCCACTTCTACGTTCCCAGCCAATATTCTCTTGAGAGTTAAAAATTCAATAGTATACCAAATTTTTTTTTCTGACCAAACATTGGTTAGGAATGTGGATTTGCGGGTACACTAATGTGGGAACTATACTTAATAAAATGCCTATGTGGACAATTATCTGTAAGACGATTCTCTATCCCAGAGTAGCCTAAATACAATTTTTTAGCCAAATCAATTGATGAATGTGATCAAGACCAAGATGGACTCTACTCCAAATGTCAAAATATTATGAGAAGAGGTTTTTTACACCCGTAGAAACAAAGATGCCAAATAAAGGCCTGAAAAATGAAAGAAAAATGTCGAAAACCCCGAATATAGCTTAAATTATATAATGGTTATACCAAAACGTGATCATTTTTTGCGAGGATGGTTTCTTCTCAAATTACCAACTTTTGCTAAAATGCGTATGAGTAAAATATGGTTAAAATGTAAACTATACTTGAAAAAGGAGTGTACCCTTATCCGGGGGTCATATATCGTGACCTGCAAAAGCGATTTAAGATATCTTGAAAGTTTTTTTTTCCTAAATGTCCAACTCGCTCTACCATTTTGCACCATTTTGCTCCAATGAATTGCATTTTGAGTTCTCATTGGGCGGATTATTGTAATATGAAAGAAATAGGTTCACATATAAGGGTTATACCAAAGCATGGTCCTATTCTTATAATTATTTGAAAAAATGTGTTGTTCTTCTTAAAATCTCAAATTACCAACATTTAATATACATCTGATATATATTTTGAACAACTGATTATTCATGAAACCCCTAGGAAAAATTTAAAACTCTATGGTAACTTTTGCGAAGTATAGAGCAAAATATTTGAGGCCCTTTGTGTTTGGTTAAACTATATAAAATGGACCCTAAAAACGTTTGATCCCCCCCCTTTTTGGGATTGTTATGTACCAACCAAACTGACTACTGATGATAGCGCATAGTCACCGTATAACGTTTCATGGGAGTTAAGGTTACTTTTAAGGTTTCGGAAGAATTTTCCGAGGAAATGTATCCTTTTCTTTCCAAATTTTCAATTTGCTCCACTATTTTATATAGTTCGCATATAACAGTGCTCTTCATATTCGGTATTTCACTGGTTGCAGTCCCAATGAATTTTGCATTTCAAGTTCTCATTGGATGGATTATTTCCATATCTAGTCAATTTCCATTGATTTTTTTTTTTTTTCGATTTTTCCCGATTTGAGAATTTTTGCCATTACATCTCTTTTATCGTGTTTTTAGCGATTTTGAAAAAGTAATTATCTTTTAACATTGGTCTAACCGCGTTAAGTTATTTCGATATCATTTGACTGACTTCCATGCAACCCGCCATCAATTTCAGTTCTCAAGAAATCAAGTCAATTAAATAAATTGGTATTAATATTCGAATTAAAAAAAAAAAATATAAAAAAAAACACTACAAATGTACATTAGAAAAAGTAAGTCAAAATGGAAAAAAAATCATGCAAAATAAAACATTACTATTGTACATTTCAAAAGTCAAAATAAAAATGTTAATATATCACGTTTTTACGCGATTTTTTTGAATATTATCCTTTTCGGAAAAGAGACAATTCCGAATTTGTATGAATCGTTAAAATCGGATCAGCGGATCTTGAGTTATAAGCGTAGTAACTAACACAACTTACATTTATATATATAGATAGAGTAGAGTAATGAATGTGCGACTGATTGGCTGGTTGATTTATCAACTCATAAGCTAAAGCTAGAATCATGAAATTTTGCACGTGGGTCAATGATGGTGTGAAGGGTTTTTTTTATAATTGAAAATGAACTTGCTAGTACAAGCAAGTAGAAAAACATTTTGAAGGAAATTGAAAAATTTCAAAAAAAAAAAAAATAAAAAATAAATAAATAAATAAATCCGTCGAAAAATTCCGCCGTTATATAGGGACTTCGAAGATGTGGACCTACATAGACACTTTTCCCTCATAGGTTGTAGTACCCATTACGAAATACGAAATTTGAAACAATTCCGGTGAATAATGTCCATAAAATAATAAAAAAGTATCGAATATCGGGAGATATACGATATCATGGATCTATATAAAAGCTACGCAGAGAAATTCAAAATTATTTTGTGATTGTATGTGTTTTGTAATAAAAAACAAGTAAGCAAAGGCTACAGTCGAGCGGGGCCGACCGTTGAATACCCTACAACACTATAATAAACGATACAGTTTATATAGGCGAGATACTCGAAAGAATTCCACAAGATATTGTGACAAATAATAAAAGAAAACCTTCAGGTTTCTTTCTCTAATATTCAAATAATAGCAACTTAAACTAATTTGCTCATTTCCTATTTATTGGTAGATTTTGCACGTAAATGGTCTTCCTAGATCTAGAACCAATATTTCCCAAAGACCTATAATCTCTCAGAAGTGGCAAAAGATTAACATTTATTATTGGTTTTTGACTGAAACGGATCTATATGAGATACAGACATTTGACTATGTTGTTCATCGAAATCAGCGTTAACGAAATAGTCAGAAGTGCGTCTTTCCTGTATTTGTGAATTCTCCAAAAAGTCTCTGGATTGGACATTTTCGTATTTTGTCTACAAAAGTTGGCAAACTATTTCACACATTGAATATTTTTGGATGGCCATCCAAAACTGCTTGGCTTTTGCAATGTTCGGTAACCCCATTCAAATGTGCGTGAGGATCGGGTGATAATTAAGACCTGCAGACAATTTTGCAGTTTTTTGGTCCATTTCAACCCCTAATATATGGCGATCATCTCCAAAAAGAGTAGGCTTCTATTCTGACCCTCATCTTATCCCCATGCAAAATTTCGTAAGGACCTGGCCATAAATGCGATCTGTATATGATATCCTGATATCCTAACTACTTAGTTTTGTTAGCTGTAGAAATATTACCAAATGTTTAATTCAAAATGAAAATATGCCAAAAATATGACAAAATTGAAAAAATATGAGAAAATTTTACAAAATCAATATGTTCATCTTTAGAGAGATATTTTTATGTAATTTTTTTAGACGTTTTTTCTTTCCTGCCACGAGGCCATTCTGAATTAATTAGAACTGTCGAAATCTGTTCAGCCGTTCTCGACATATAAGAGATTTTTCAGGCATATCTTCTTTGATAGACATATATATCGCACATATTTTGCTATATATCCGATTTGTTGGATAATAACATCAATGTAAAGGTCAGAAGTAACCTTGTCATGGCTTCGTGATTTCGCCGGGATTTAAAATATTCGCGGTTTAATGAAAAATTTTGAATTTTTTCAACAAAAAAGATATGGTCTATTTTGCCCGCTAAATATTATCCGATGACCACCCAAATGGGTAGGCTTCTTGCCAGCCCTAAACTCTAGCTGCATGCGAAATTCCGCGTCGATTGGTCTATAATTGCGACCTGTAGAGCAAGTGCAAAATCAGGATTTTTTTCAGTATTTGGTCCATTTCAACCCCTAAATATTATGCGATCATCACCAAAAGAAATAGGGTTCTATTCTGACCCTAGCCCCACCTCCATTTTAAATTTCATGAAGATCGGACCATAATTGCGACCTGTAGAGTGATTACAAATTAACATGGACAGACGGACAGACGGACAGACGGACGGACGGACATACATAGCTAGATCGACTCAGCTCGGCGAGCTAGGAAGATCCATATATACTTTCCTATATGGGAAACCAATATTTCGAGGTGTTACATAAATTCTGGCCCAATCAAACTTATAATACCCCCAACACATAGTGTTGTAGGGTATAAATATTGAAAGTGTCTCTTCACCTATCTATACACAGTGAGAAATTCTTTTGTTCCTTATTTTATTTTTATATCTGTTTTCATATTTTTAAAGGGCTTTTGAGACTCTTTGCGTGGATTTTTACACAATTCCATTGAAAAATTTGGCTACAGTCACCAAAATACCGAATATCGGGGATACTGTTATATAAGGGCTATACGATGTCGTGGGCCGATATAGCCCATCTTCGAACTTAACCTGTCTGTATACAAAACTGTGGACAACTAATCTGTACACAACTAATCTGTGGACATTTTTTGCTTCCTATCTTAATTCGTTGTGACTCTCACGTGATTACAACAGACGGGCGGAGAGGATTAAATCGCCAAAAATATACAAACGGAATTTCGAACTTTATATACCTCCATGCTATGTATGGTGAGGGTATAAATTGTATTGCATAAATGGATAGGGGTGATGGGATGCAGGAAATATATACCAAATTGGAAGTGCAAAAGGTACTAAAAAGCAAAGTAAACAGATGGAGCTGTGTTTTTTATTGTTAATATTGGTGTCACTTTTAGTATGAAGGGTTGAGAGTTGAAGATGGTCTTGGGAATATATAATTAAAAAGTACGAAAATGCTAAATGGAAGGTGGGAAAAAAATAAAAATCTTTTATTTGTTATTAGGGTCACTTTTTGTGCCGTGGGTTTGAGATATGGAGTTAATTTTAAAAATATGTACAAAAAAGTATAGAAAGCACTATTGTATTAAATTGTGTTAAATTTGGTATAAAGGGAAAAGCTGGGACGTTTTTATGAAATGGGGTGATGGGATGCAGCATAGATGTACCAAATTTAAAGTGCTAAAAAGCTTCGCATTTGATTTTCATTCGGTATAATGTGAACGGATAGAGCTGGGATTTTTAAATGTTGATATTGATGCCCCTTTTAGTGTATGGGGTTGAAAATTGAAAATGATTTTGGAAATATATAACTAAAAGCTACGACAAATGCTTAATTGTACTAAGGTAGGAAAAAAAAATTAGAAATCTCTCATTTGTTATTAGGGTAACTTTTTGTGACGTAGGTTTAGTTTTGAAAAAATGTATCAAAAAGTATGGAAAGCACTGAATTGTATTAAATTTGGTATGTGTGCTAAGTGTAAGAACTTTACACTATGGCACTAAGTTTGGTATCAAATGGTACAATTTGGCTTTGTGTGAATGGATGGTATTGAGATTACGGCTGATTAATAGGGTTAAGATGAAGAGGTGGTTTTATGAAATGCGTACTACAATTATACGAAAAGTACTATATGGAACTACATATAGTATTCTTTGAAGAGATAGTGCTTGGAATCTACAATTTGTCATATTTAAAAGCTGTAATATATTTGGCGAAGGGATTGATCTGGAAATCTGAAATTTGGTGTAATGAAATATGTCCCAAATATCGTTTTGCAAATATGTAGTTTTCGTTCCCTCGATCTGATTGCAAATAACAATTGGCGGTTTGAAATTCAACCCCATGCTGCTATCTTTTATATAGCTTTTGTCTTATTTTACATACAATGTCATATATTTTATAGTTAACTGAATCCCAGTACGTTAATTTGATTTATATATTCTTGGACATATTTTGTATTTTTTAAAAATTCTCCAACAATGATTTATTTCAACTCCTTTCTTGCAAAATTTCAGTGCAATCTGTTGTATGCCAAAACCATAAAAAACAAACAAATTAACTCGTCAATTTATTTTTATATCAAAACAAATTCTCAGACATTTAGTTTGGGCAGTTATTTGCATAAATAAAATAACAAAAAAGGACGACAAATATTTTACGTGTCCTCTCGCCGAGATAAATCTACGTAAATGTCCATGGACACGATTTATTTATTGGTGGTCAAGGCAAATTTATAGCGTTTATTTTATCATTTATCACAGTCATATGGTGTGTTTGCGGGAGAAGGGTAAACTGTGCCTGTAGTTGGAGGATATAATCATTGGTCGACGAAATTTGGGTCACAACGATAAGCTCTTTCATGTAGTTTAAAAATGAAATTACGGAGATTCAAATTTGGCCAAACAAATTTGGCTTTCAAAGGCTATTTTAGCTTGATAGAACTTTTTACGAGAAGTAGATAGCTTTAGAGTAGTCACAATTTCGGAAATATATCCACCTTTGAATATCAATATATTTGACGGAGGCTTTTGTATCTCTAGTACAAAATAACATTGCTGTATAGTGCATGATATGAATTCGATAATAATTATATTCGATAAGAATTATATCACCAACTGGTAAAATTCGGTTGAATATGAAAAAAATATATCCAATTTGAGCTGATATTACATATATGGTGGACAATAACCTTAAAACCATTAAAATTTACGATATATCTCTATAAAATTTGGCAGAGGTATTTTCGAGCTGTGTTTAATGAACGGTATCAAATATCCTTGTTGTGAAGTGCATATTACGCATGTGAGGGACTTTAGCACCAAATCAAATGAAACATATATATGGGAGCTGTAGCTATATCTACGCCGATTTTCATCAAATACTTGTTTCGGGGCTGAATTCCGTCGGGTGTGATAAAATTCAAGTCATTTGGACTGATATTGCCCATTTGGTACACAATTAAAGCGAAATCGGTTGAAGATATATATGGGACCTATATGCAAATCTGAAGATTTTGCAGAGGTATTTTCGATCTGTATCTGATGAATGGTATCAAATATCCTTGTTGTGTAGTGCATATTACACATGTAAGGGACTTTAACACCAACATATATATAGGAGCTATATCTATATCATAACCGATGTTCATCAAAATTTGAAGTACTTGCTTCTGGGCTGAATTCCCTTGGATGTGCCAAAACTCAGTCTATTTGGGCTGATATTAGCCATTTGGAGCACAATTAAGCCGAAAACTGTTGAACTTATATATGGGACACATCTGCACCAAATCTGAACCGATCTTGATAAAATTTGGTAGAGGAATTTCTGGGCTGTATCTTATATCTGGTACCAAATATCATTGTTGTCGAATGCATATTACGAATGTATATTATGTAAACACCAAATCATCTATGGAAGCTATAGCTTTATCTGAAACGATTTTCCTAAAATTTAATGTACTTGCTTGTTTTGGCACATCTGACCAGACTAAAGTCTGGTCAGATGTGCCAAAACTCAGGACTTTTGGATTGATATTGGCCATTTAGTGCACAATTAAGCAGAGATCGATTGAAGATATGTATGAGAGCTATATCCAAATCTGAACCGATCTTAATAAAATTTGCCAGAATATCATTGTTGTAAAGTGCTTATTACGCATGTGAGGGACTTAAACACCAAATCGGATGAAACATATGTATAGCTATATCTGAACCGATTTTCACTAAATTTGATGCACTTACTTCTGGACTGAATTCAATTGAATGTGCTAAAATTCAGGACATTTGCACTTATATTGGCCATTTGGTGCACAAATAATCCGAAATCGGTTGATGGATGGACTTACATGCATAAATCGACTCAGAAAGTAACTATGGGTCTATCTCGCTTCCTTCTCCCTGTTATAGAACAAATGCACAAGGACATAATACCCTGACCACCATGTGGTGTAGGGTATAAAAACGAGTTAAAAAGTATCAGACGGTTTTGTTTCGTACACCGTTCACAATTCAAAGCTCGCTTTGCATTCATAGTAATTCTAATACCAAGACCTATAATTGCTGTTCTTAATACATTTCGTACACTCGTTATACACATTTCCAGAACGACCTATTTATACTAAATTTCAACATTCCACCTTTTTGCATTCACCCAAAACCAAGTTGTACCAAACCAAATTGTAGCACCATTTATTAAAGTTCCTGGTCAAGTTTCCCGTCTTCAATTAATTTTTCAAAAAATACCTTTAAATGTACAAATATCAATGTGATATTAGAAAGTTATCATTTTCAATGAGACTTATCTTAGTTTGCCGTTCACCATTCAAAGGCGTTTGGTTTCATTACCCTTTGCAACAGCAGAAAATATAAAATTCCGGAAAAGCATTTAATACAAGAACAAAATATTGCCTGCAATAACCTTGAAAAGTTACATAATAAGTTATTTCTAATATTCCTTTGGTGAATTATATTCAACGTTTTGTTGTGGTACTTTTGGGAAAGTTAATGTAAAATAAATTATTTTTCTGTCTGGTGGAAAACAAACCATCATCCATAGGAAAAGGAAAATTCTCCCATATATTAATGACTGTGACATGATGATATTGAATCTAAACTTTGGTAATCAATTCACCATCAATCAAAGTGGGATTTAGCCACTGAGATAGCAAAGGAAAATTTTCAAGATCAAGTAAACTTATGGAAACACACGTGCTATTCACACTTCAAATGAAATACTTTATCAAATTCATGAATTTCACTCTTTTCATTTAGATTTGTATGATGTTGCCCTTTAAGACACTTTCTAGGGATGTGAGAAGGTTGTTGCTATTTAGATTGTGAGTATTTTTTTTTGCGAAAAGAATATCAAATATATGTATTAAACTTATGAAGGCCTGTAGTTTCACAGGGTCTTTTGGTCAATGTTCCATATGGAACTCGACTCATTATTCCATCTATCAACACTTGAGTTTCCAAACATATTTTTCAAGTGCAAACCATGTAATAAACCCGAGAGAAATCAAAAATTGAGAAGAAAATAGTAATTCATAACAACAAAAGTTTTTATATAAATCAAAAATAAGTTATTGAAACCATATATTTATTTTTTAAACCCTACAACATTTTGTGTTGAGGGTATTACTAGTTTGAATGGGAACAAGATTATGTAATACCTCGAAATAATGGTTTCCGATATAGCAAAGTATATATGGATTTTCATATCTCGCCGAGCTGAGCTGATCCAGCTATGTATGTCCGTCTGTCCATGTTAATTTTTAATCACGCAGCAGGTCGCAATTGTGGCCCGATCCTCCCGAAATTAAAAATGGAGGTGGGGTTATGTAAGAATAAAACCCTATTGTTTTCATGGAGTTAGAGTTCAGGTCCGGGCAGAAGATAACCAATTTGGATTGTAATCGGACAATATTTAGCGGGTAAAATAAACCATAACTTTTATGTCAAAAAATACGAAAATTTCCACTAAACCGCGAATATTTTTGATCCCTGCCAAATCACAAATACATTAAAAGGTCACTTCTGACCATTACATTGATGCTAATAGCCAAGATATATAGTAAAATATATAGTAAAATAGGTACAATATATATGTAAAAGAAATATATCTTAGTTTTTCTCCGTTTAAGTCAAGAGCCGCTGGACATATTTTCACAATTCTCATCAATTCGGAATGGTATCTTGCCAGAAAAGAATAATACTGCAACACTATGTGTTGAGGATATTACATGCAGGTCGCAATTTTCGTGCGATTCTCTCTCATGGGGTTAGGGTCAGAATTAAAGCGTATTGTGTTTGAAGATGTAAATTAAGGGGTTCAAACGAACCAATAACTTAAAATTTTCCTGATTTTGCAGTCGCTCTACAGGTCACAAGAAAAAAATAAATGACACGGAATTTTGAATAAGAAGAGTGTTAAGTTCAGGGAAGTCTAGCATGGTAAAATGGACCACAACTTTCGTGTGAAATTGCTTTCAATACCTAACAGCATGACGGAGTGCGTAAATATTCTGGAAATGCACCCGGTCAAAAAGTTGAAAGGCAGAGCTCTATGACATCATATAAAAAACAAAATCTCCAAAATGAATTTGGATATAAGAGGTCTTTCAGCATATCGTAGTATTATAGGGTATTACATGGTCGGCCCCGCACGGCTATAATCTTTGCTTACTTGTTTTAATTTGTTGTTGAGTAAATTTTTCTCAGTTACTCTTTTGAGTTGAGGCAAAAAACATAAAAATCTGGGTGCAGCAACCAAAACCTTCAAAAATTACTACCTTTACTTTCTTGACTTAAAGAATCTCCAACTACAATAAAAACAGTTTAATGGTTTTTACAGAATTTTTTAATTACCAACATTACCCAGAATTACCATATGGGAATTCGACATAGAATTACGGTTGCGGATGCAATTCTTAATTGTAAATAAAATTAAAATTTAAATCCCTTTCTTCTTAATTGTTTTTAAGAAAAAGGAACGCGAAACCACTGTTATGTAGGTAGATATGTATGCAATGACAACTCTTTGGATATTAAAGAGAAAACATTCAACAATTTAATATACAACTTCTTTACAAATCACGACCACATATGAAATATGAATGTGTATGTGTAACAGCTGCTGTCATTTTCTTGGCGTTCAACTGCTTATTTGATTCTGTTGGAATGTTCCTCGCTGAAGGATGAATCGTGTTTAAAACCAGGACTGCATGTCTTGTTTCCAAACTTAGAATGTGTGTGGTCGAGTAGTGTGTATGTATGGAACACAACTATGTGTTTTATATAAAAAAAAACTTCTCTGCATGAAGCATACATGCAATAAGAACGAGAATATGAAATATAGCGGCTGGGATTCACAACGCTGCTAAATGAATTTTGAAAAATATGATAAAAACACATTTATTATATTTAGAAAGAAGTTTTTCAAGGCCTAAAACTATATTCAGAAAATTTAAGTAGACCTGTGATTATAGGTGTACAAAAAGTCACTAATGGGTACAATGACTTTTTTTCTAACGGTTACCCAGAAAATATTGAAATTTTTTAATGGAAATCAAAGTTGGGAAGTGGCAGGAAGTGTAGCTTTCAGGTTACGACTTGGAAATGTGTAGTATGTAGTTCACAAAAAGTACTAAAATGTACCAAACATGGCATATATCTGAATATTTGAATTGGTATAACTGTGAGTGTGCAATGTTTACAAAAGAAAAACTTCATACTATAAAGTGTACGATTAGTACTCAATGGTACTTTATTTAACATATAATGTGGGAAAAGAGCTAGGATTCTGAATATTCTTAATAGAGGGACACATGCTAGTTGTAATATACCAAAGCTGTCAATTTTAGGAGTGTCACATGAACACATTTTTTTGATTGATATCGCTGTATGCTTTGTATAATATTGGAAACAACATCCTACTTCATAGTCAATAAATAATTAATGTACCAATGTGCCATATGCCCACATTAATTTCTTCATCATGTTAACCGACTTAATTGGGTCTCATGAATATTCAAGGTCAAAATAATAGTTATGGTTTCATGTTGAACACATTTCCATTGACACATGCATGCATACGTATATTTTATTTGTTATCCTTTCATTTGTGTATACGGAAGTTATTGTGACAATAAAATGGATACTAAATTTGTTAAATTTAATTACCTCATGACTGACACCATAACCGCATTTACCACAAAACAGGATTTTGGTTATGCCATCATAATTCACACAAACAGATATAAATTATTCATCTGAACATTTATATGGACATAAATAAATTAACGACGAGAGAAATAGACATAATATATACATAATAGCATTTCCACATAATCAACTATTAACTAATAAACGTAATATTTATTAAAAATTATAATTGGGTGCGTGTGCATGAGCTACCAGATGCCTTATAGATCATATTAGACATGCGCTTATATTAAGAAGTTATATTAAAAAAAACTAGAAAAAAGCTGTAAGTTCGGCCGGGCCGAACTTTTAATACCCTCCCCCATTTGGTACAAATTTGGCAATTTCCAAAAAAAAAAAAAACAAGTAAGCAAAGGCTACAGTCGAGCGGGGCCGACCGTTGAATATCCTACAACACTATAATAAACCATACAGTTTACATAGGCGAAATGTTCGACAGAATTCCACAAGATATTGTGACAAAAAATTAAAGAAAACCATCAGGTTTCGTTCTCTAATTTTCGAAAAATAACAACTTAAACTAATTTGCTCATTTCCAATTTATTGGTAGATGTTGCACGTAAATGGTCTTCCTAGATCTGGAACCAATATTTCCCAAAGACCTATAATCTCTCAGAAGTGGCAAAATATTAACATTTATTATTGGTTTTTGACTGAAACGCATCTATATGAGATACAGACATTTGACTATATTCTTCAACGTGAAGAATTCTCGTGAAATTTGTGAATTCTCCAAAAAGTCTCTGTAATGGACATTTTCGTATTTTGTCTACAAAAGTTGGCAAACTATTTAACACATATGAATATTTTTGGATGGCCATTAGAAACTGCTTGGCTTTTGCAATGTGCGGTAACCCCCATTCAAATGTGCGTGAAGACCGGGCGATAATTACGACCTGCTGACAATTTTGCAGTTTTTTGGTCCATTTCAACCCCTAAATATATGGCGATCATCTCCAAAAAGAGTAGGCTTCTATTCTGACCCTCATCTTATCCCCATGCAAAATTTCGTAAGGACCTGGCCATAAATGCGATCTGTATATGATATCCTGATATCCTAACTACTTAGTTTTGTTAGCTGTAGAAATATTACCAAATGTTTAATTCAAAATGAAAATATGCCAAAAATATGACAAAATTGAAAAAAATATGAGAAAATTTTACAAAATCAATATTTTCATCTTTAGAGAGATATTTTTATGCGATTTTTTTAGACGTTTTTTCTTTCCTGCCAAGAGGCCATTCTGAATTAATGAGAACTGTTGAAATCAGTTCAGCCGTTCTCGACATATAAGATATCTTTCAAGCATATCTTCTTTGATAGACATATATATCGCACATATTTTGCTATATATCCAATTTGTTGGATGTTAACATGAATGTAAAGATCAGAAGTAACCTTGTCATGGCTTTGTGATTTCGCCGGGATTTAAAATATTCGCGGTTTTATGACAAATTTTGAATTTTTTCAACAAAAAAGATATGGCCTATTTTACCCGCTAAATATTATTCGATGACCACCCAAATTGGTAGGCTTCTTCCCCGCCCTAAACTCTATCTACATGCGAAATTCCGCGTCGATTGGTCTATAATTGCGACCTGTATAGCTACTGCAAAATCCGACATTTTTTCAGTATTTGGTCCATTTCAACCCCTAAACATTTGGCGATCATCTCCAAAAGAAATAGGGTTCTATTCTGACCCTAGCCCCACCTCCATTCTAAATTTCGTGAAGATCGGGCCATAATTGCGACCTGTAGAGTGATTACAAATTAACATGGACAGACGGACAGACGGACAGACGGACAGACGGACAGACGGACGGACGGACATACATAGCTAGATCAACTCAGCTCGGCGAGCTAGGAAGATCCATATATACTTTCCTATATGGGAAATCAATATTTCGTGGTGTTACATAATTTTTGGCCCAATCAAACTTATAATACCCCCAACACATAGTGTTGTAGGGTATAAAAACCGTTAAAAATTCTGTTAAAATCTTAAAAATACCGAATGCTTATACGACGACGTGGGCCTGCATAGGCAACTTTTGTCATAAATTATTACAATATTTAAATGCAAAACTTGAAAAATCTGTTTATAATGTAGCTAAAATCGTCAAAATACCGAATATGGGGGGTACCGTTATATGGGGGCTATACGAAGACGTGGACCTGGACAGACAATTTTCTGGCATGGGCTGAAGTATCCATTACGAACTTCACATGCGAAATTTGAAAGAATCCCTGTAAACAATGCCGCTAAAATCATTAAAATACCGAATATCGGGGGGTACCGTTATATGGGGGCTATATGAAGACGTGGACCTACATGGCTCATTTTTTGACTTTGGATGAAGTATCCATTACGAACTTCAAATACCAAATTTGAAACGATTCCGGTAAACAATGTCGCTAAAATCATGAAAATACCGAATATCGGGGGTACCGTTATATGGGGGCTATATGAAGACGTGGACCTGCGCAGATGATTTTCTGTCTTAGGCTGTAGTATCCATTACGAACTTCAAATACCAAATTTGAAATAATTCCGGTGAATAATGTCGCTAAAATCATCAAAATACCGAATATCGGGAGGTACCGTTATATGGGGGCTATATGATAACTTGGACCTACATGGCCCATTTACGAACTTAACCTGCCTACTGGGAAAATATACATGTGTGCAAAAATTTAGCCTTCTATCTCAATTTGTTCGAAAGATAGCGTGATTACAACAGACAGACAGACGGACATGGCTAAATCGTCTTAGAATTTTACGCTGATCAAGAATATATATACTTTGTTGGGTCTGACATGAATATTTCGAGGAGTTACAAACGGAATGACAAAATTAATATACCCTCCATAGTATGGTGGAGGGTATAAAAAGATTATATACGAGAATTGTGATAAGAGAATATGGATTTTTAAAGGACCATTTGAATAATAGTCGTACATTTTTTTTAAATAATACTTTTAGAGGACCATGGGTCATGATTTTTAAAGAATAATATCAGAGTCCATTTAAATAAGAATAGTATATTAAAAAAAAATAAATAAGACATTGGCGTTGATTTTTTAAAGAATATTTTTCAAGGACTATTTAAGTCATAGGCTTTGATTTGTTAAATAATATTCTTTAAGGACCATTTCCAATATCAGCGTGGATTTTTTAAATAACATTTTCAAGGGTCATTTCCAGTCATGACTATGGATTTTTTAATGAATATTTTTCCAGGACCATTTAAGTCATAAGCATGGATTTTTAAAGAATGTTTTTCCAAGGCTATTTCCACTATAACTGTGAAATTTTTAAAAAATATGTTTCAACTACCATTTCCACCATAAGCGGGGATTTTTAAAAAAAAAGTTTTCATTTAAGTAGGAATTGTGGATTTTTTAAAGAATATTTTTTAATTACGTCAGAATTGTGGATTCATTGAAGAAATTTTTTCTTGGATCATTTGAATCATAATTGTGGACTTTTTAAAGAATATTTTTCGATAACCAATTAAGCTATAATCGCGAATATTTTTAAGGACCATTTATTATTTATAAATCATTATTATTTATGAAACTCAATTATTTGAAAAAGGTTTCTAAAGCCATATTTCTGAGTCTTAATTCGGATTTTTTTAAAAATATTTTTCGTGGTACATCAGAGCCATACTTGGTAGCTTTTAAAGAATATTTTCCAAGTAAAAAATACATTTTCATGAAATTTTTTGATTATTTTGGGGAGGATCATCCTTGCTAAACCGTTGAATTTTTTGAAAGGAACATCTGAACCAAAATTGTGGAATTGTATGTAGCCTAAGCTTATCTATATATAGGGTATTTAAAGTCATCTACCCTTTTAAGACATAAGAAGTCAATCAGGAGATGCATGCTCATCCTTCCAGTAGCTTTTTCGCAAAGTCATAATATAAAGTTCAAATTATCTCTGGTGTAATATTCATATTAGACTTTTGTCAGGAACGTTCTGTGTTCGTTTTATGTTGTTGACCCATTGCCGTTACCACCAATATCTTTCGTAAAATGTTGTCTTAGTGTCCGATTTTCTTCGACCTTATTTTGACTTATGTTACAGCGATATGGAGAATAGAAAATATCCGTCCACACTTTCTTGTATCACTCCCGAGCAATTTAAAATTCAATGAAAACATTTTATAATTGTTTACAGGTACCAGATATGTTCCAAGCTTCGTACGTGGTTATGTCTTTATCGAATTTAGGTACGAAGGGAAAATTGAAAATATTAAAACAATGTTTCGCAAACCTTTCCTCAAGAAAGGTAAACATTTTTCACAATGTAATGTTCTGTATTCCATTATTTCAGGTATCTCCTTGAAAAAGGTTCAACATTTCCCAAAAAAATTAATCCAAACATATCTTTAAAGAATAGTTTTGGAAAACTATACACGTGGATTTAAATAGTGCCGATTTTTTCGAAATTCGAAAAACTATCAGACAATTTCCAAAATAGATTTTTTTCGAGTAAAAATCCGAGACAATTGCAACGGTCGAGTATTAAAAAAATAAAGTTGTGCTGAATTTTACTCGGTTTGTGCTCATTTGTGCCGTTAACATTTTATCGATAACTTTACCATTTCCAAAAAACGATATTTTTGAAAGTATGCTAGAATTGTCAGTTTAGGATTTAAGAAAAAAAAATAAATAAATCAAAAATCTGTGTTTGTTGTGCTCGATTTGTGCTAATTTGTGCCGTTTAATTTTTCCAACATCTCTAATTGGTTTTATTACATGCCAATTTCGAAAAAAGTGGTGATATTTGTAAAAATGCAAATTTCGAGATACGGTAATATGTGCTGACTTGTACTCGCCTAGCACAATTTTTCTTCCATGCACATTTACTCGTTACTCGCTAAAAATCGAAAAAATTGTTTAACTTATGTAAATATGTGAATTTTTAAAATCTGTTCTGAATTGTGCTCACCTTATGGAAATTTGTATCTCTACTCGTTGAAATCAAAATCGCATATTTAGAAACACGATATCCAAAAATTAAATGTTGTGCTAATTTGTGCTAGCCCAGCATAATTTCTCGTCCACATATTGCATAATTTGTATTTGAAGAGGTATCGACAAAAAACACGAGCATAACTCGGCTTCAGCACAAATTTCCTTTTTCGAAATTCGAAAATTGCAATTCCGACGGACACAACATAGTGTTCATGCTACCATACCTGAAATAGCATTTTTAAGAAAACAACAAATATTTCTCAGCAGTTTGATGAGGAGTTTAAGACAATATACATGTTTGAAGTAGCATGCAACTTGCAGCTATCTAAGCCATTTCGAACAACGGCGAATTTGGGCATTCAAATGTTTCCAAAAGTTTATATTTGAAAGCTTTATATGTTTTGTTGTCGCTCAGCTAGACTCCGTGACACAAAACCACTTTCATTCACAAATTCCCTTATCTATCGTATTGATATGAATTCATTTCATATGATTTTTTGGCTATTTGCTTTTATCAGCATTAAATTTAATGTTACCTTATCTCTCTTTTACAGGCCACAAGAGGCGGAAGAATATCGCCTACTAACATTGTTGTTTTTTTGGGATTTTGTTTTCACTTGAATATTTCACATCGTTGGGTTTGTCGGTCGCTCAATATGATGACATTGTATCCTAAAAAAAGGAGGTCTACAATAATTTTTCATCACAACAGGATTGTGGTTTATGTTGACGTTCACACTCACAGTGCGGGCAATGTGGTTTTACAGTTTAACTACTAAATGAATGAATGCCACAACATGTAGATGGGAAATGTGAGAGGGTAAATGTGTGTTGCAAGTTACAACGTTAACATGTTTTCAATAGTTGTGAAGTATTTACGCCCTCTGTCGCACTATTTGAAATTCAAAACAATATTTGAAAATCTATTTCAAATCTATTAGAGAATATATTTTCCCATCTCCGAAAGTCAAAATTGAATCAAATAAAAGCGTTTATGTATTTGTCATTTCTTCAAGAAAATATTTTCAATGGAATGGATATTTTGATATTTTTCACATAAAACTTAATATTTGATCTGTTGCAGGACATGCAAGAATTAAATATTTTTCATTTATTTTGTGACATAATAAAGAAAAATTCGTTATCGTAGTAAAAAGTTTTACATTCTTGACGATTTGAAAGAGAGAAATTGTCTTATCTGCTCAATACTCAACTCTAAAATCTAAAAAATATTCCGTGCAGATTGCACGGCATTAAATGGCAATTTCATCCCAAATATTTAGCTAACATCTCCGAAATATAAAGACCTCTATTCTGACCTTAACCTTAACTCTATGCAACCTATAGTTTGATTACAAATTAATAACGAAATATGAAGGGACAAATAAAAGCTATCGCCGAGATATGGAGATGCTACATCGTGGCTCTAGGAGCAATATTTTGAGGTGTTACAAACTTCTTGTCCCAATCAAACCTTTAATACCCTAAAAAAATATACTCTCATATATAAAATATAATCCATAACCCAACTATATACCTATATCCACTCTCTCCCTCTTTATTTCCTTCACAAAAATTACCAAATGCTTTCTCTACTTACCAAAATATTCCAGTTACAGCTAAAGCAAAAGCAACTCCAACAACACAGAGATCATTGTCTTAACAGAAGAAAAACTTCACAATGATGGCATTGAAATATCACTTATGGAGTCAAGTGGTTTTGCTTGGCTCAGTCGACGCAATTTGTTTTGGTATCTTTGGTTCCTCAATCAATAATGTCTTTCAAAGCTCAGACAGACAATGTCATTGTTCCTGAAAAGGCATTGTTCTTCATCCACATCGCTTCATCATTGATGGATTCAAATGGTATCAACCAACCATCCAACCAGCCAACCCAGCACATTCAATTCAAGGCATTCCCTTTTTGTTTGTTTCTCACTCTCTCTCTCTCATATTCGTGCTCTTCTTGTACATCTTCAAAATCTTGTTGAAATTTGTTTGAATTTTTTCAAGGCTCAGAAATTCATTAAACTTGTAAAATGTTTTAAATGGTTGACAAGTTCATTGACTTCATTGGGAAATAATGATTCATCATATCGCTTTGCTCTGGTGTTATGGACGGCAAAGAACAATTGATAAATATTTGTTTAGGCTTTCTGATGATGATTCGTTTGTTAAAAAAGGAGTTTAAAAATGAAAAATTAAATCCAATTTTGTGAGAAAGGAGAAAAGTTAATGTGACAAAGAAATCAATAATATGTCAACGTGAGAATTCTAGGAAATCATTGGCATTTTATTTGAAAATTGAATTTATGAATTACAAAAAATTATTAGAAGGAATCTTTGAAGAAAAAAGATCAATATTCACAGGAAACTGTTATGGATATCATTAAACAAGTGTACAGTGAGAAGAAAATATAACTTGTTTAACTTTATACCATTTTAGAAACCTACTTTTTTCCTTAGTAAAGAATATTTTTATACTCTCTACAATAAATTTTGCCATTCCGATAGACTCATTGATGACCCCATTAGGAGAAAATGTACAGGGTGAGATGAGAAAACAGCAACCAACTTCAGACTGCTGTCATTTCTAAGCCCATCGTCAGACAGCTATTAAAATCATTCCAGTGACAGCTCATATTGTTTACAAGTTTACTAAAGCATTTTCCAGAAAAAAAGTTATTCGTTATGGAATTCATGCGTGATTCCTTTATATTTGGCTTTAAAACCACAAGTGTCTATCTTTAGACCGTCGTCAAGGAGATGGAACAGCAACATCAACAGATATGGTTCGAAAAGTAAAAAAAGAGACTTGAGCGAAACCTGCGTCGCAGTGACCGAAAAATGGCTCGTGAGCTGAACATATCGCAATATTCCATTCTGAGCTCGGGGTAAAGCCTTGGCTTGGCCAAAAGTGGTGAACTGCCGAATTTGATTCTCTCCGATAAGAAAACATTCGTTGTGCAGCAGTTTGTAAACAAAATAATGATCGTGTTTACTTGCCGAAGAGGTCAGCTGAAAAGGTGCACCTTTGGTTAGCCACCAGAGCTCAAGCGCCGGCTATGGTGATGGTGTGGGCCACCAACAGCCGATTAATCGACCGTGTCATCAGAATAAATGACTAATATTATCGCGAAAATATTCTGGAGGGTGTATTAAAGCCTTGGGCACGCAAACATTTTGGCCGCAGACCTTGGACATTCCAACATGACTCAGCACCATCGCACTCAGCACGCACTACACAAGAATTTTTACAATATGAGGTAACTCGCTTCATTTGCAGCGCACAATGACCACCAAAATCTCCCGATACCAATCCGTTGGACTATTGTGTCTGGAGTATTTTGGAAAGCAAGGTTGGCACTAAAAAATATCAAAGTGTCGATCACCTCAAGTTTCGCCAGGAATGGGCGTGTGACGGTTTCATTGACATTTGAAGGGCATAATTCGTGCCAAAGGTGACTAATTCGAACAAATCTAAACTTTTTCTAAAATTTGATACAATTTGCGACATTTTTTGCTTTCATTCAATAAAATTTAAAAAAATGTAAAAATAATGGAGTTTGACTTTGTTGCAGTTTTTTTATCTCAAACTGAATATATATCAAGGGAAAAAGCAACTTAGAGTAGGGTAAGTGCGCTTAAGTTCGGCATGTCCCAGTAGTCGGCAGTTTTGAAAATTAAACTTGAATAACTAAGAAAAGAATTGACGATATAATGAAATAATTGCAAAAAACGTCAACCGTGTTCTCTACTCTCTTTCTGTAAAAAAATAAATGAGCCCCTATCGTTTATTACGAGAGAAAAACGGTTTTTTGGAATCAGAAATATTTAATAATAGTAAATAGCAGTCTGAACATCACTTTTATAACTTAAAAACATACAAATCAAGTATTTTTCTGCTATATTATTTAATGCCGACATTAGGAATAGAAAAAAAGAGATTTGTCAGTAGTCGGCAGGGGGTACCGATTACTAGAAAAATATCATTTTTGACCTATTTCACCAAAACTTGAGAAAACTATTAAAAAATAATACAAAAACTACTCAAATAAATAAATAATTTTTAGTCGGCAGTTGCTTTTATTTGTGCTATTTGACCAACTTTTCTAAATTAAGTAGGTTTTATAAATCAGTTATTTGACGTTTTAGATAGCGGTGGCATTTTTGAAAAAAATGTTGCCTATCTAAATGAAAGAGATCAATTCACAAATTCCAAATATAAGAAGGGTACTTTTTTCTTTTTTATTTAATCTCATTTTTATTTTAATTGAAAATCCATACGTTACTGAAAGTAACCATACTATTCTTGATTTTCAACCTATATTTGGATTAGAATGATAATTAATTAAAAACGAAATTAATTTCAAATTCTGGATTAAACTCTGAAGCATTATTTTATACTATTTGAAATAAAAAAAATACAAAATAATATTTTTTTACTGATATACCATATGCCGACTACTGGCAAATAGACATGCCGAGCATTAGAAAATGATGCCGACTACTGGAAAAAAACTACTATGTAAGTAAAATTGCAAATTTTGCCAATTTAATAAAAACAAATTAAATTGTGTACTCTTTGGTCATGAGAAATTTTTTATTTCTTTGTGAACTACGTCTTACATTTGTTGCATGTATTGCGTTTCTTTCCTATCACATTCTCGAACATTCTTAAATTTTCTTACAAATACATCTGTCATTAATAAACCGCAAATATTTTCAAAGATCCCTTCCATGGCCTTGGCATTTGTTTCCACAAAATTAGACGAAATACCGAAAAAATATAAAATTTCAATTGTTTCACCCAACATCCTACAACTAATGAACAATAATTTAGAGATAGCAAATATTATGAAAGAACTTTTTTGTCAAGAAATTTTAACTTTTACTTAACATTCACTTTCGTCAGTCATATTTATTTAGTGTTTGGTTGGGGGTTAAATGTGTTGTTTTTATGTCAGATATTTCGTAAAAATTAAAATAGTACTTTTTTTCTTCTTGTCACTTTAATGATGAGTTTCGCGCAATTTCATTTCAAAAGATAGCTTGCTTAGTTTAAATTTTTTTTAAAGAAATCCCGAAAACCCCTAGGAAAAGAGAAACATGAATTAAATATAATAAATAAAATACAGTAATGTCCACTTAAAACTGAAACCCATCTAAATATTTATAGAAATGCAAATATTTTAATAAATGTCGCTAGAAAGTGTTAAGCGTATTCATCTATAACCGATTGTTCGTTTTGGAAAACATTTACCAGAAACAGGAGCCCACCCTCAATGAATTTAATCATGTTTTATTTGAACTGTCCACCTCAGCAACACTTTTTGTTAAGTTATTTTCTTTCTTATGTCCTAAAAAGTATATCCATCAAATATCTTTTAAATCTTTTAAAATACCAAAACTGATATAAAAAAAACATCCCAGAATCCTCCATATTGACATTGAAGATGAGACAAACTTCGATGGAGGCTGGCATAGTCTGTCTAAAAAAGTTTAAAAATAATTTTCCAAACCCTCAAAACTTGTATTCACGTCATGCATATAAAATTACATTCTCAGAAGGAAGTGGAATTTTAACTTTTTGTTAACCACTACAAACATATAAGTGCTTTTCGTTTGGCTTTCTAAGGTGATATGGCAACAGAAATACAAACACACATACATACATATGTACACATTCTTCACATGCACTTATAAAACTTTTACAATTTGCCAAGTTTGAACTTCTTACTTAAATTTCATAACATTTTTTTTCATTCTTGTAAAACTTCTCAGACCATATTCAACATCTTTCTTATGTTTGAGAGTATAAATGAATGTGGTGGTAAATAAAATAAAAGAAATTAACATTTCTTAAACATTTACATTATACTTATGACATTCAATTGGTATTACTTAAATGTTTGTTTAGAATAATTATGAATCACGTGAAAGAACTTATGTTGTTTCCACATGAACTCGAAACTGTTTAAGAAAAATTACTTTGTGCAAGATAACATGGGTATCAGGTTCTTGTGACGATTCTTTACACAACTTATTAATTTTATTTTGTTTGCTTTTTAGATATACATAGACCTCGCAATCGAAAAAACTTTTATATTCAGTTTACAACAGAAAAAACTTTAATATTTTGACTTTGAATATTCGAAACTCATCAAAGTAACGAATATAAGGAGGTACCGATGCATGGGGCTATACGAACATCTGAACCTACATAGGCAATTTTCTGTCATAGGCTGTAGTACCCATTACGAACTTAAAATACCAATTCCGGTGAATAATGTCGCTAATATCATCGAAATGCCAAATATTGGGGATACCGATATATGGGGGCTATACGAAGACATAGGCCTGCATACAAACATTTTTGTCATAGGCTTTAGTACCCATTATGAACTCTAAATACGACATTTGAAAGAATTCCGTTGAATAATGAAGCTAAAATCATCAAAATACCGAATATCTGGAAGTACCGTTGTATGGAGGCTATACGAATACCTGAACCTGCATAGGCAATTTTCTGTCATAGGCTGTAGTACCCATTCCGAACTTCAAATAAAAAATGTGAAACGATACCGCTGTATAATGCCGTAACAGACAGATCATTGCTGAAAAATGTACAAGTTTTTTCATAGATCCCATATAATATTTTGATTGGATATTTGGATATTTTGATCACTACTATCTTCGAAAAGCATCTACATAGGCCCACATTTTCGTTAACCCCCCTAAATAATTGTGCCAAATGATATTCTGTATTTCTTTCACCGGAATTGTTACCAATTTAGTATTTAGAATTCGTAATTGGTTCTTCTTCCAACGGCAGAAAATAACCTATACAGATCCATATCTTCCAATATTCATCATATTACGGTATCTTCCGATAATTATCGCAAAATTGGTATTTGAAATTTACATCTGGAAGAAACTGAATTGTTTTTAAAATTTTCCAAGCTCCTTCCAATTGTTGGAAAATATTAAAAGACCCGCCCGACCGAACTTAGCTGCTTCTTTACTTGTTTTAATAATTATTTTAATTTACAGTATATTTACATATAATATTGGATTCCGTTGAAATATCAGAAAATGAAGAAAAAACCATCCTGCATCTTTGACAGCTTGTTGTATGGCCATGTGTTGTGCTAGATTGTGTGTTCTTTTTTGAATTTTGAACATAGTTCCATTACTTCTTTTATTTGAATGATTTGAAAAATGGTTATTTTATCTAATGGTGCGTATGATTAACGTTAGAAGTTCCACATTTGGAATTGTATTAATCATACGCAGCATGTTAAGAACATGAGTATCAAACCAAACAATAACATCAATACTAACCTTGACAACGCCATGAAAAATCGTTGTGTTGAACATAGCGGTATTTTAAAGAGGAGAATCCACGAATAGGACCAGTTCAAAATAAAAAAAAAATACAAATTTTATTTAAAAATAATTTTATATCACAAGCAATTAACAAATTTAACTGCAAAAATCGAGTTTAGTTTTCACTCAATAGATATAAGAACAAACGAAATTTCAAAATTAAATAGATGTATATCGAATATAAATGCTAGGGGTAGGTTTACTTGTTTTCTTCGTAGAAATTTAAAATATAAAACATTTGTTTCTGCAGATACCAAAGGTGTGTTCAGATAAAAAGTAAACCATTTTTAAACTCTAATATATAATTGATATGGTACACATGGCATTTTTAAAGAAAACACCTTAAAATAGTTTACATATACACAAAAATTTATATTGAAACAGATTTTGGCTTCATACCCAAAGAAATTTTTGTAATTATACAGAATTCAAAATATTTTAATAATAACATTGAAATATATAATTTAATTGTAAATTTTACAAAATTATGCCCGATTTCCAATTATATTCAATACAAATACTTGTAGTTATATTTGAAATTATTAACAACATTCAATATTGAAATTTATTCAAAAGAATTCAATATTTGTTCTCACAAAACAACAAAACTAATCATAAACATGCCAAAAGGACTTTAACTTTTTCCTACATAATTTATTTCATTTCAGATTGTTATTGTTCTTACAGTTCGTGATTTAATAAAAAGTTATGGAATTGTAGAATTTCCGGAAAACCATATTTCCTAGTCTTTGTTCGTTTTCACACATTTTTCTAAGAATTTGGTTTTTCATTTCATCAATTCAATTGTGTAATACAAACGATATAAAATGTCGTGTTATACATTTTTATTTGCGAACATAAATTATCTTTTCTAAAGAATTTGTCACATAAACGTAAAAATATGACATGACATAAATATATACAATATAAAATAATATTGGAAATGCTATTTCGTAAATGGCATAATCGCAAAAAATGTGATTCTCAATTTTTATTCCGCAATCGTGAACAAAAATTGCAGCAATTACTTGAAGAAGGGAATGAAATAAATCTTAGTTAGAGAAGTATAAATAGTTGTTATTAAGGTGCCTACGTGTTAAACATTGACAATATAAATGTAGTAACACCGTTGAAGAGGGGCATATATTTAATTCGTATCTACCTGGGAACTTTATAATAAAACTTGGACAATTTCTTACGAGGAAGTTACATATCCGTTAAGAAACACAAATTCAAACAATTTCTATTATCAAAAGACCTTTTTATGTTCAGCACCATAATATGGATGTTATTCCGACAGATATATCAAATTTTCCCTTTCTTTTGAATTTAAGGGAAATGAACACATTTCTTTTTAAAATTTCCCCAACTGAAAAAAAAAATTATTTTGCGCAAAATTGAATTTAAATTACAACCCAATTCTAATTATAAGACATCCAAGATTTTTTGCGATATTTTACATTTGTGCGCGTAACTTAGGTGACAAAAAATTTTACAAAGTGCTTGATTTATAAATGACTTTCGATTTTCAAAGGATCCGACCGATATTGCTCAATGACGCACATGTACTTAATCTGCTATGTTTTCCAATTTCTACCAAATCGCATATTACATTTTCATTGGTATATACAATTTATTTTTGACAGTTTGCGTGCGAGTTACCTGGAGGATGGATCCACATATATCATCTTTGCATTGGATCTAATATTCGTAAAAATAATTAAAATTATACAATTTTAAGAAAAGATTTAGGTCTACAGGCAATATTGTCATTTTCCAAGATATAACAAATATAAACGATAACCGAATTGCATCTACATCGATTATAAATGGGTTACGTTATATGCCATTTACTAGAGGGAAAGATCGAACCATTTGACAAAAATTAAATTATAAGACGATTAAATATGAAGGGTAAATCCACATATACAATATTCGATTTAGATCCGATACTCGTAAAAAATAATTAAATTTTCGAAATTTTAAGAATTCATTTAGGTTCATTGAAAATATTACCCACTTTCCAAGAATGGACCAATATAAAAATAACCGTCTCAACACTATGGCAAATGTACAAAAATAATAAAATTTACATAGATTTTCCTACAGTTGTGAGTTTCTATTCAGCTTCATGACAACCTTTTCAAATTAAGTTAAAATTACCTAAAATATAAAATATACTGCCTGATGATATTTCAACGTTTATCAGTATCAAATAAATTTATTAATATTACCTTATTTCCAAGCAATGGAGAAAAAATAACCTTTACTTTTGATTTCAGTTTATTATCCCAAAAGCATATTTATCAATTAAAATCCATCCTCCTAGTAGCGATTTACGCTCAATATCAGTAGAATTTTCATAAAAAACTGACCTTCATTCCCACACAATAATGTCTGCTGCAATAGAAACATCCAATTGCAATTGAGTCAAAATAACTTTAACAAAGATAAATGTTGCATTATTGAAATTCACCAATGATTTATTCGTTACCAGCTGTAATATATGTTGCTGGGAATATTGTTTCCAAATGGCAACAAATTAAGTGAAAACCGATGCAATTCAAATTGCCACTTAATTTTTTAATGCAACGTTACAGGTGTTTGCAATTTGTTATGGTCAGGAGATTTGTTATTACTTTTTTGATGTGGGGAAAATAAATTAAGAAACATTTTGCAATAATCGTACATACATACGTCCATATTCAGGAAAGCTGGTTGCTGGAGTTACTCATGTGATATTATTTTTATTAAAATATATCCTTTACATTTATAACGTACACACACACACTTGATGAGTTGGTGGGTGTTCACTAAAATAATGCCATGTATTTTAAGCAGGAGCAAGTGTTAAGCTTATTTTATTTTGATAAAAGATTTTTTTTTATATTTTTCTCACTCCTTTGTCACTCCGTTTGTAACTCCTCGAAATATTCAAGTCAGACCCAACAAAGTATGTATATTCTTGATCAGCGTAAAATTCTAAGTCGATTTAGCGTTTTCCGTCTGTCTGTCCGTCTGTCTGTTGTAATCACGCTATCTTTCGAACGAATTGAGATAAAAATCTAAAATTTTGCACACATGTTTATTTATCCAGCAGGCAGGTTTAATTCGTTCATGGGCTATGTAGGTTTACGTTTTCTTATAGCCCCATATAAAGGTACCTCCCAATATTAGGTATTTTGATGATTTTAACGACATTATTCACCGGAATTGTTTCAAATTAGGTATTTGAGATTCGAAATGGATACTACAGCATAAGACAGAAAATTGTCTGTGCAGGTCCACGTCTTCGTATAGCCCTCATATAACGGTACCTCCCAATATTCGGTATTTTGATTATTTTAGCGACATTATTCACCGGAATTGTTTAAAATTTGGTATTTGAAAGTCGTATATATACAATGGTATAGGCCCCATATATCAGTACCTCCCTATATTCTGTATTTTGTCGAGTTTAGGTACAATACCCACCGATATGGTTTGAGAGTCGTATTTAAACTTCGTAATTGATGCTGCAGCCTCTGACAGAAAATTAGCTGGCTGGTCCAGGTCTTCGCACAGCTCCGATATAACGGTACCTCCCTATATACGATATTTTGATGATTTTAGCTACATTATTCACCGTATATTTCAAGTTATCGAATTTGAATATTTTAATGGCTCATGACAAACAATGCCTTTGTAGGTCCACCCTTATATGGGGGCTATTCGAAGACGTGGACCTGCACGGACAATGTACTTTCTTAGGCTGTAGTGTTCATTACGAACTTCAAGTACCAAATTTGAAATAATTCTAGTAAATAATATCGCTAAATTAATCAAAATACCGAATATCGAACAGCCTATATTTAATTATTTACCATTTAGTACTTTTCGTTTATTATACAGTACACACTTCCAAAAACACCGAATTGTCTTAATCCATTTCTCCAATTATGCTCCTTATACCAAAAATCAAAATTCTACCTCAATTCCTACACTCTTTACCAAATTTAGAACCGTTTTTTAATCTCGTACTACTTACTGTACTCATTTCCAAATCCACTTTTTTCTAAGTCACATCTGTCTTTCTAAAACAAAATTCATTATTGTAGCTCTTCCTACACTCCATGCCATATTTGTACAAATTCAGGACCATTTGGTACGCATTTCCAAAGCTATGTCCTTATGCAGACATGCTTCCAAACTTTTATTCCCATATAAAAATTCAAGGGTTCGAAATTGTACTTATAGTACAATCGGTCCATATATCCTCTACGGTATCAGCGGCCCTTAATCGAATTTCAGAATTCAAGCTCTATCTGTTGGTCCAAAACAATGGATTCAAATTTTAGTATCTTTCAATAAACTTATAGTTAGTTAACGCAAATTTTCCGGATTCTAGCTTCTGCTAGAGTATTGCTGAATCATCCAGGCATTCATCACTCCACTCTTTTACATATTAATAGATGATAATCTTTGTATGCAGAAAATTAGAATATGTGGCTCTAAGGTGGTTGGTTTCAAACTGAGCTCTTAACCCTGATTTCAAGATTAACTGCTGTTAAAGTCAAAGGTAGTTAATTTTTTAATTTTTAACCGGTTATTTGATTTAAAAAGCTCCCAATTCCGAGCTGAGTTTGTATATAAATTATCATAGGCTCAAAATATATAAATTGAGGATACGCCATATCTTGCTATATAGTCAGTAATAAATTTCACCAAAGATAATACCTCCAAAGACGCATACTATTAATTACAATTTAACTAAATATATATGCAACATCTTCATTACTTCAATCATGCAAAAACCTCCAACAAATAACATCAACAGGCATAATGCGGTCAGCTCTGCTGACTAATCATAATTTAAATTTCCATCAACATCGCATTGTTTTAACTTCTTAACAAAATGTTGTCAGAGAATTCATTTTTCGTAGATCCTTAATTTACAATTTTCACGAAGCAAGCAGAACCATCGACCATTTAAGGCATTTGACTTTTTGCACACAGCCACAGTTTTCATTTCAATTTACATAATTCATGTGGAATTTAAATATTTATCACTCAAGGGACAGATCTGTCAACAACTAACCATCAACATCTCTGCCACCTTAAGAGGGTGTTGGCAAACAATTGTGACTGATTCGACTCACAAGGTGGGTGGCTGTAAGTGTGTATGTCTGGATGTGTCCTCCTTGCCTAAGTAAACATATTTTCTCTGCTTGGTAAATATTTATTTACAAATGGAAGTCTACTGTTGCCCGATTAAATAATTAAATGTTTTGTGTAGTTTGTGATTAATGAAACAGAAATATGTGGGTTTGAAATTTAAGATTTAGCAATTTGGCAAAAATAAATAATCAAATATTTATGAGATTTGAAAGCAGAGAAAATTAAACGATTGCTAGGATTTGGCCATTCACCACAAATTTGTGTTCTTATGTACATTTATTGTTGACCTCCGAAATATTATTCGTTTATCCTTGGAATAACTCAACTGCAGGGTATTCGATTTTATAATATCACTAGCTGAACCCGGTGCGCTTCGCTACCCCTTTTGATTTTATATGCATTCAAAATTTTATTTACGAATATATGTTGGATAAAAAAAAAACAAATTTAAAAATTAAAAAAAATATTGCACTAATTTAATGCGTTAATAAACAAAAGCAGTAACATGACATGCATACACGAAGGGTTTGTCCTTTGGATTTATTTATTTCATAGCAAATACCAAGCGTGCAGGAAACTGCAATTTTTTTAAGTAGAGTGGCATTTCTATTGTAAGTAGTGAATTCGAGATAGCAACATACTTCACCGTAATAAGCGTATTTCAAATAAATTGTTGTGTTGTTTTTTAGTGTTAGCCTAAGGCGTTGTGGGTCAATGGTTCTTATTAAAATCATATCCCAATCTGATCCGATTTAAATATAATTTAAAAAAAATTACTTTTACACCAAACTCCGCCACACCTTTCATATTTAATTGAAATTGGTGCGTCAAATATGTGAAATCGGCCGAGAATATATATATGGGAGCTATATCCAAATCTTAACTAATTTCCAATTAATTTATCACATTTATTATTATAACAAAATTCCGCCACACATTCTAAATTTCATTGGAATCGGTGCATAATATGTATGAAATCGGCCGAAATATATATGTTAGCTATATCCAAACCTCAACTGATTTCAATATAATTTGGCAATTTTTGCTGGTGCCAGATTTTGTCTCTCTCGCTTTGGGTGCATCAAATATGTGAAATCGGCTGAGTATATATATGGAGCTATAATCACATCTGAGCGTATTTGAATATAATTTGTCAAATGTGCATCAAATATGTGAAATCGGCGGATAATATATATGGGAGCTATATCCAAATCTGAGCCGATTTTAATATAATTTGACTAATTTATTTTCTAATCAAAATCCCGTTACATATTCCAAATTTCTTTGGAATCGAACATACATATCGTGTATGGAGCATAAAATACATGAAATCGGTCGAAAATATATATGAGAGCTATATCCAAATCTGAACCGATTTTAATATAATTTGACAAATGTATATTTGTTTTAATTTCCGCTACACATTTCAAATTTCATTGAAATTAGAGATACATAGCGTGTTTGGTGCATCAAATACATGAAATCGGTCGAAAATATATATGGGATCTATATCCAAATCTGAACCGATTTCGATATAATTTGAAAAATTCATTTTTTCTCCCGATTCCGTTATTTATTTTAAATTTCATTAAATTTGGACATACATATCTTGTTTGGTCCACCAAATACATGAAATCGGCCGAAAATGTATATGGGAGCTATATCCAAATCTGAACCGCTTTCAATATAATTTGGGAAATAAATTTTTTTAGATAAAATCTATCACACGTTTCAAATTTCATTGAAATTGGGGATACATAGCGTGTTTGGTGCATCAAATGTTTGAAATCGGCCGAAAATGTATATGGGAGCTATATCCAAATCTGAACCGATTTCAATATAATTTGACAAATTTATTTTCGGATCAAATCCCGTCACATATTCCAAATTTCATTGGAATCGAACATTCATATTGTGTTTGAGGCATCAAATGAACGAAATCGGTCGAAAATATATATGGGAGCTATATCCAAATCTGAACCGATTACAATATAATTTAGCAAACTTATTTTTGTTCCAAATTCCGTTACACATTCCAAATTTGGAGACTGTATGTGCATATAAAATCTAAATTTTTGGGAGGTACCTCCGATTCTGATGCTATATCTCCAGTTCCAAGTGGAAATTCAAAAATGTATATAGCCTATGTTACTTTCAGGCGATGTTGCAGTATATATGGAAATTTTCAGAAAAATCTATTTAGCAGTTTTCGAGTCCATAAATTACAAACAAACAAACAAACAAACGTACAAACATTTTCCTCTTTTATAGATATAGATTATTATCAAACCATTGTCATTTTACTTTACCCAGGATCAAATTAATTTCATAATTCGTTCATTTGATAACTGACACAAAATATGTCTGAATAAAATTTTACCAAAATTTAATAATTGCCTGGTTACATAAATTATTTCTACCGAAAACTGGCATCTGTTATATGTAGACTATTGATGGGAATATAATCGACACTTGTGAAGCCACACAATAATTAATTAAATAATATATTTTGAGGCAATTTTGAATATTAAGTGAAATGCAATCGATGATATGTTGCATGTGTATATAAAGGGGTGAAATGAATGTAGATATGTGGAACTCAAAGTGGGTTTCAGTTTTCGGTTAGTAGATAAAAGCTCCAAAAGGAATTTGGGTTTTCAGACCGAACTATTTTCAGAACCCTTTATATAGGCTTAACCATAAGGTACACCAATATTTTGAATTTTAAGATAAAGTTCTGAAATTTGATTTTTAACAAAGTTTTTGATAATATTTCAAGAAACCATTAAAAATGTCGTTGTTATACCCTCAGCCATATGGCTACAGAGGGTTTTTATAATTTGATATGGTCAAAACCTGCCTAGTGGAAATAACGGTTTTAGATCCTAGGTCTCTTTGGATCAAATCCGTTGCAGAACATTTGGGGTCGATCTAGCGATGTCCGTCCGCACGTCCGTCTGTCTGGCTGGTGCGCACGATAACTCTCGAATGGAGTATCCGATTTGGTCCAAACTTGGTACATCGTATTATTTTTGTCAAAATTAGATCGAGTTCGGAGATGCGCAATATCGGCCCACTCCTTCTGGTACCACATCCACAAAAGGTCGAAATTTCCAAAAAAAAAAAAAAAAAATTCTCCCCTCTCCCCCACAAAGGGCCAAAGTTTTAAATAACCAAAACGTTTATAAAATCCTAAATAAGCATTAGGTTCTCTTTATATTTCACACATCCCATTATTTGCACTAACAAAAGATCCGTTTTGAAGATTTTGAATATCCATGAAGCTCATAAAAAGCGAAATTGGCATCTGATTCCATTCAAGACTTGGTACATTCCAATATTTCCATCAACTCAACCCAGGCCCATTCCTTCGGAACCTATTGCATAAGAGGTTAAACATTTGAATAATCATAACACAAGTTAAAATATTTTTAAATAATCAAACATTGGCTGAGGGTATACATCTGTCGACAAAACCGACCCGTACTATTTTACTTGTTTTTTGCTGTAATAATTATTATTTTTAGTGTTGCATAGTGTTCTTGCTGAGTCTACCACTATTATTTTGGTTAAACTGTGTTCTTAAACTGTATTTTCAAATAATTCTCTACTTATCACTAAAATGTTCGATGTGAATTTTCGTTGGCTTTATTTAATAGTAATAAGTTGTCATTTTACAAAAGCAGCATGTTAAGAAAGTACAAAATAATAAACAATTTTAATTTCTAATAAATATATATAAAAGAAAGTTGTGTTAGTTACTACGCTTATAACTTAAGAACCGCTGGACTGATTTTAACGATTCATACAAATTCGTAATTGTCTCCTCTCCGAAAAGGATAATATCCAAAAAAATCGCGTAAAAATGTGATATTTTAACATTTTCATTTTGACTTTTGAAATGTACAATAGTAATGTTTTATTTTGCATGATTTTTTTCCATTTTGACTTACTTTTTTCTAATGTACATTTGTAGTGTTTTTTATTTTTTTTTTTTTTGAATTCAAATATTAATACCAATTTATTTAATTGACTTGATTTCTATGTGGTGGCGAAACGGAATAGATGATGTCGAAATAATTTAATGGAATCGAATATTAAAATAGAAGTACATTCTATTGACAAACTATATAAGGATCTTTAAACATTTGCTGTAAAAAATCAGCGAACAAGTTGAAGATTTTTTCAATGTGTTATTCTTCTTTTGTCATTTTTTTCAATTTGTATTATCCAATTGAATTCAGTAATTTTTTTTTTGTGAACAAAATAAAGAATAATTTTTCACTATATACAAATTTTCACAGAAAAATGAAATGAGTGGGAAATACGATGTTAACTGACATCTACCTTTCAACTCCAGGGCCTTCATCGTGGTTCAGCTGGAAGATGCGAACACATTTAAACAAACAAAAATGACCGAAAAAGCCTAATGGGGCTCATTTCAAAGCGTGGAACTACTTATTTCCTGTCACAATAATCCGTCCAATGTACAATCAGAAAAATACCAAATATAAAGGGTGGAAAATAGTAGAGCGAATGGGATTCTTAGTAAGAAAAGGATTTCTATCCTTCCAGAAATTCTTCCCAAACATTCAAGATACCTTAAATGGCTTTTGCAGGTCATGATCATAATTTTTTTTGCAGGTCATGATCATAACTCACGTATAAGGGTACAACCCGATTTCATATTTATATAACCATCGTATGATTTAAGCTATTTTTGGTGTCTTGGTCACTTTTTTAATATTTTGGCCATTATTTGGCATCTTTGTTTCTAAGGAGGTAGAGAACCTCTTCGCATAAAGTTTGAAATTTTCAGAGTAGGGCCCATTTTGGTCTTGACCACATTCATTAATTGATTTGGCTAAAAATTGTATTTATGCCCCTGGGGTAGGGAACCATCATACAGATAATTGCCACATAGGAATTTATTTAAGTAAAGTCCCCACATTGGAGTATCCCCAAGTCCACTTTCACATCTAATTGGTGGTCAGAAAAGAAAATTTTGTTTTCTATTGAATTTGTAACCCCAAGAGAATATTGGTTGGGCCACGTTTTGGTATAACCCTTATATAAATGTATCCCTGATTTCAGCTGTGACCGTGGTCTTGGCCACGTTTTTCAACTGATTTGGCCATTATTTGCTGTATTTAGGCTACTTTTTGAGTAGAGAACCATCTTACAGAAAAATGTCAACATACGTAAATATTTTGGTACAGTCCCCATATAGTCCTCAGGCCTGCCGATCTATAGTGATGTTTACCGATTGGCGGACAACAACGCGGGTATTGTTTAATCGTCATTGAATTTTACTATGAACAAGAAAATATATTTTTTGGGGACTCTCATGCGCAATTTGATGTGCTATGGTAATGGGTGTAAAAGCGTAATTAACTTTGACTATTCAGAAATTATTTTGCCCTCCTTCCATAGTTATTTATTTCCACTTAGTCGAATCAATATTTATATTAAAATTTGTTCACCTTTATGAGGTAGATTTGTAAAATATTATGCTATGCAAAATTTGCATTAAAGACTAAAACTACGGGCCGGCAACGCGGACCGGGCCAGCTAGTTTCTAATAATTTTTTTATTACTGCCAAAACATGATTTTTTTTGTTCGAACTTGTACAAAGAATTCTTAAATGTAATTTATGTAACGTTTTTTGATCGCCAAATGTTTAGGGGTTGAAATGGACCAAATACTGAAAAAATGTCGGATTTTGCAGTAGCTATATAGGTCGCAATTATAGAGCAATCGACGGAAGAAGCCTACCAATTTGCGTAGTCATCGGATAATATTTAGCGGGTAAAATATACAATATCTTTTTTGTTGAAAAATTCAAAAATTTTCATTAAACCGCGAATATTTTAAATCCCGGCCAAATCACAAAGCCATGACAAGGTTACTTCTGATCTTTACATCAACAAATCGGATATATAGCAAAATATGTGCGATATATATTTCTATCAAACAAGATATGCTTGAAAAATCTCATATATGTCGAGAACGGCTGAACTGATTTCGACAGTTCTCATTAATTCAGAATGGCCTCTTGGCAGGAAAGAAAAAACGTCTAAAAATCGCATAAAAATATCTCTCTAAAGATAAAAATATTGATTTTTGTAACATTTTTCATATTTTTTAAATTTTGTCATATTTTTGGCATATTTTCATTTTGAATTAAACATTTGGTAATATTTCTGCAGCTAACAAAACTAAGTAGTTAGAATATCAGGATATCATATACAGATCGCATTTATGGCCCGATGCTTACGAAATTTTGCATGAGGATTAGTTGAGGGTCAGAATAGAGGCCTTCTCTTTTGGGAGATGATCGCCATATATTTAGGGGTTGAAATGGACCAAAAAGTGCAAAATTGTCAGCAGGCCATAATTATCGCCCGATCCTCACGCACATTTGAATGGGGGTTACCGCACATTGCAAAAGCCAAGCAGTTTCGGATGGCCCTACAAATAAATAAATCTTAATCTTTTGCCACTTCCGAGTGATTATAGGTCTTTGGGAAATATTGGTTCCAGATCTAGGAAGACCATTTACGTGCAACATCTACCAATAAATTGGAATTGAGCAAATTAGTCTAAGTTGCTATTATTCGAAAATTAGAGAACGAAACCTGATGGTTTTCTTTTATTGTTTGTCACAATATCTTGTGGAATTCTTTCGAGTATTTCGCCTATATAAACTGTATCATTTATTATAGTGTTGTAGGGTATTCAACGGTCGGCCCTGCTCGACTGTAGCCTTTGCTTACTTGTTTATTTTATATTTATAATATAAAAAATTGTTGTTGTGGAAAATGAAAATAATATCCCGAACTGTACTTTTCTTATTTACATTTTGGTTGAATTGTGTAAATAAGGTAATACATTCCATTTAGGATTATAAACAATATTTGTTTTGGTTTTGCAAATTACAATTTCATCATCTACAAATGTATCTAGTTTAAAATGTATTTAATTTAAAATAGAAATATTTCCCTTAATTAAACTCATCTCTAATAGATAAGTCATTCCTTTGTAGTGGTGGTCTATTTTTATCTCTGCTAATAGAATTTATTAACCATAATTGAAGAAACTGTGAATCATTGTCATCCTACACCCCAAGGTATTTCGAAATACATTTAAATAAATGTCACTTTTTCCACTCCAGTTTGAACTTAGAATTTCATTTCTCCATAAGGACTTGTTGGTGTTGTTGTTTATGTTGAAAATGTGGTGTGCGTAACTGATATCATCAAGTTGCCTCGAAGAAAAGGACACTCTCTGCAAATTGTCACGTTTTAAGAATTTTTTAATTAAATGAGAATGTTGTTGGGTGGTACTTTAATTTATTATTTTTACCACTTGATTCAAAGACGTCATGTGTTGTGAAAATAATGTTATATTTAGAATTAAATTTACTGAAATTTTTTCAGGACTTCTTGATCTATTTTTATAAAATATGAAGAGGACATTCAATTTTTGCTAGAGGTTTTGCATTAGTGCATTTAAATCTGGAAAAATTGACAAAATTGTCAAATAAGACATATTTAATCAACTGTCGTGGTAAAAGAACACACGTAGGTAGCACTAATCACTATTTATAAAATAAATTAAATAACATCAGAAAATGTATGGTGTTATAGAAGCTATATACAATCTGTTTCTATCTCATGTTTTGGAGCAAATGTGTGAAATGTCAAGCCTAAAACTATAGAACTTGGGAACCCGTTTTTTACAAATTCCCAAATCTAATCTCTCGTATTAGTAGTCAGCCCTATGCTAAAGTTTAAGTTTATCCCCAAACGTAATAATATATTTTCCCAAAATGTTTAATAAATACATGCCAAATTTTAAGATTCTGGATTTAGATGTTTGTTCTGGGCATTACTGACATAATCATTACCTCATTTTTTTCAAATTATAGTCCCTATATAACGGTTCCGGTTTAATATGTAATTTCATATTTCATTTTCACGGTTGTTTAACTCCTCGAAAATAAGTTTAATATTGATCCACTATTCGGTCTAACCCAATAAAACGATACTTTCTGACAATTGGTATTTTTAAGTTCCGATCCTAATTTTCAAGTTAATTGGCTGTAAGTTAACATTTTAGGTTCTCTGCGAATAGACTAACTCCACTTTAAAAAAATTCAATATTGACATAGAAGTTTTGTAAGGTGGAGGGTATAAAATGTTTTACCCGACCGAACTTAACTTCATGATTTTATACCCTCCACCGTAGTGTGGAGGGGATAAAAAGTATGTCATTCCGTTTGTAATACCTCGAAATATACATTTTAGACCCCACAAGGTACATATATTCTTGATCAGCATGAAATTGTATGTCGATTTAGCGATGTCCGTCCGTTTATCAGTCTACGGAAATCACTCTAGCTTCCGATCGAATTGAAGTAGATTGATAAAATTTAATTCAAATGTATATTACGTCTACAGGATTTTGGTATTGAAAATGGGCCATGAAGGTCAACGTTTTGGTATAGCCCCATATGACGGTAAGTCCCGATATTATTCACCTATTTTTTTTTTAAGTTTCGAATTTGAATATTGTCATGGCTTATGACAATAGTTACATATGCAGGTCCACGTCGTCGTATAGACCTTAACATAACGGGTACATTCGGTAGTTTTAAGATTTTGACAGAAATTTTAACGGATTTAATTTTTTTGAAAATTGCCAAATTCGTTAAAAATGGTGGAGGGTATTCGGAGTTCGGCCCGGCAGAACTTACATCTTTTTACTATTTTTTTAATATTTAAACTTTTTGGGCATAGTACCATAACATATTGACAAATATTGTGCATCTTCTTTCGTGGCCACAAACCAGCCTTGCAGACACATGAACGGACATACGGGCGAACATTTGGAAATATTTGAAAAATACTTTTGAGCAATGTCCAATCTATATGCAATATTTCTTAATGGTACGAACTATCTCTCCCTAAAAATGAACTTTCTTGGTTTTTGTTTTTTTCATATGCGATTTGATAATTTATTGCCCATATAATATACCATTATTTCATCTTCGCTTAACTCAATTTAATTCTATCGAAAGAACCAAAAATGTAATTTGCTTAATGGCCAAATTGTGGATGCCAAAATTGTAAATCGTTCGCAAATGGCGCGAGATAATTCAATTATAATTTACAAAACTGTCGTCAATCTTGGCATTTAAAATAATTCAATAAAAATGTAAAGAGATGTAGTGTCTGCTTGGCGGAAAATTTTCTTGGAAATTTTTTATGTAATTTCTTAAAAGTTTTTCATTCCCTCCTTAAGTTGTCTCACAAAACAATAATCAGATTTCTTCTTGCAGAAACGAGAAACAACTGTAACCTTTTTCATGTTGTATTGGGAATATAATTTATTTAAACATGTTTACATTATATAAACGAATAAATTATTGCAGAACAGTATTTATATTTCTGTGGCAATAATCGACTAAGACAAAAAAAAACAATCATAAATCTTCTTTCAGAATCGTTTTTCTTATTCTACGAATTATCTTATCAAAGCCATTTGGCATATTGGTTTTCCTTTCACCAGAAACCATATGAAGAAGAAAAAGTTTGATTTTACAAAAAACATGATCAATGATAAATCTGGGTTTAAAATCATGTAAATCAATTTAGAACGTTTCATTTATAAACACAACACAAGAAAGTTGTACGATTAAAAACCAATAGTAATAAATGGGAAAAATTGTTTCGGAAAGTCTTCTTAGAAACAAATAAAGTAAAGTCTTTTTAAAGAGAGAGCGTTTATAGTACAACAATCTTGTTAAAGAAAAGCAATGCTTTTTCTCAAGAAATATTGAGTTGATAATTGATTTTTCCAAAGATGTCCAATATATATTTTCTTGTAACTTCACCGTCCCTTGTTATTTGAGTTTTGCCTTGTTAAGGCGAAGAACATATGTTTAGTATTTATTTGTTTATATTGCTCCTTCGAGACGAGTCCAATGATAAAATTTGCTGTGAAATGGAAAGCCAGATGGAAACTATCACACACACGCACCTATGTGCGCCACTTTTCGCAGTTTGATAAGTCGTTCAGTACAAATACTTGGTGTGGATAATGGATCGTTCCAGCATAACAAACAACATGAATTTGAATGAAAATTTCGAATTCTAATGAAATACTAATAGTTTTATTCAAAAAACACAAGAAAATCACCACTTAAAAATATATTATTGCAAGAGACAAAAGGTCTAATTAAAGATCAAGGAAATACTTATAGAAGACCAAGAATATTCCATATGCGACCACTAACCCTTCCATAGCAGATAACAAAAGAAAATTATCCTTCTTGAGAGAAGTAACACAATAACTTCATGCTGAAGATTAACCTTCTGAGAGGAGGTATGAGAAACAGTGGGCCAATATTTTTCATGTTCGCTCCTGAATTAAAACTAAAGTAAATATTACCACCGACAAATTTAGACTTCAACAGATACACGATCCATTTTATATGAAATATTTGTGGGAGGAAGTACAAGAATAGGTGGACCAGTATCGCACGCGATTTAAGTGATATCTAAATATTATAATTTGCCAAGTGCAAACGTTAGCGGACACTCCCTCTACGGAATATGCGATTTCAAATTTGTATTCTAGTATTTATTTATTACTTATTTATTTCTTGAATTGTTTGAAGAAGATATAATATAACATTTGCCCTAATAGAGACAAAAATGTTAATATAAATACAATGGAGCAATATCGGATACTTTTTTCATATTTTACATATTATTCAAAATGTTGAACCCTCGTAAAAGGAGAAGTAGGCCGATAAGTCCGATATTCCTACTAGATCCAATTAAGGTAGCATTATCGCGTAGTTTGAAGTTAATGGTAACTACTGTTAATTTTTGGATTTATTCAAGTTATAATGATTACAAATGTTGATTAAATCGATTTCGTTCACTTTCTCATCTGACTTAAGTCTGATTCAAATATAAAGACGTTTAAACTATGCACTAAATCCGAAACCTTCTTTGGTATTTATAAGGTATATTTTTTTAATTTGGACGATTTTGCACATCTCTAAATGCATCAATTTATGAGGTCATCGATCTCGTCACTTGGGTAAAAAATGTTTTTTGTCATAGAAGTTATTTTTAAAATAACTTCTGGGGAGAATATCCCAGACAAAAAACAAGGGAACTGATGAGGATTGGTGGCTCTTTCCGAAACCTAGGTATTCCCTGCCTTACCCCCTGGTAAACATTACCATCGTTCTCCACTAATAAACAAACGTTGTTTTTATAAAAACAACAATAAAGGGATAAAGCCTAAACATTTTGCAACAACAAAATACTACGGTATCCCGAACAAACAAGCCACACTGTTCTATTAATAGACAAGGCACGGTCGACGAAGGGGTTTTTGTTGTAACAGACAAAACCAACTTACATGGTTATGCTACTTCGTTCAGGTTGAACGAAAGCATAACAAGTGGAGAAAGATGTAAATGTTTATAAGTGCGGTTGTAAGATTTAGAAGACTTTCCAAAAGAATTTTAGTTTTATTTAATTCTTTGGTTCCTCTTCTATTGAGCTTACGATCTCGTCACTTGGGTAAAAAATGTTTTTTGTCATAGAAGTTATTTTTAAAATAACTTCTGGGGAGAATATCCCAGACAAAAAACAAGGGAACTGATGAGGATTGGTGGCTCTTTCCGAAACCTAGGTATTCCCTGCCTTACCCCCTGGTAAACATTACCATCGTTCTCCGCTAATAAACAAACGTTGTTTTTATAAAAACAACAATAAAGGGATAAAGCCTAAACATTTTGCAACAACAAAAGGTCATCGGTTACTCTTCTTGAAAGTAATAGTATATACAGACGGACATACGGTCGGACATCTCGAGATCTACTTTAAATGTCCTGAATCGGATTTCGTTCTAGGATCGTAAACTTTTATTTCTATAAGGCACACTGTGGCCGTATAAAGTGATATCCGGGGTGAGATGAGAAAACTGAAACCAACTCCAGACTGCTGTCATTTCTAAGCCACTCGCCCGACAGCTGTTAAAATTATTCTAGTGACAGCTCATTATGTTGTTTACAAGCGTACACAAGCATTTCTGTGAGAAATTTCCAGAAAAAAAGTTATTCGTGATGGAATTTAAGCATGATAGTGTGATTTCTTTATATTTGGCTGAAATACCACAAGTGGCTATCGTTAGAGTATTTCAGCATTTAACTGTGAATAAATCTTTTGTGTCTCGTACCATCGCTCGTTACCGTGATACTAGTAGCGTAGCTCGACGTCAATGAAGTGGACGGAAGAAAACAGCAACATCAGCAGATTATAAAATAAATTTGCAGGCTCTGATTTAATTTGAGACATCCTATAATTTCCACATATTGCAAAGAAAGCCACGGCAGCTTCCTTGGTTTGTGTGGTACTTAATTATCGCAATTACCGTCATTTCGTTACACTACACTTAGTCGGAACGCAAGGCTCCAGCGAAAGGAAATTAAAACATAAATCACTCAAATTGCTATCGAGAGTCAATGGTTATCTGAAATTACAACAGGAAACTGAACACTTTTTCCTACTAATTACATGCGGCAAATACAATTCTATGTTAATACTTTGAATGGCTTTCGCTGTGTAACATTACATCTCTCCAAACCTATGGTAGGATATACATTTCCAATTCATGGAACACTGGATGCAATAAATTTTGCGTTGTGCCCAATGAACCTGTTTACATATCGACAGCGCAACAGATGACCAAACTTCCAAAAATTGAAATTCTCATTCTAAGTAATGCTCATGGATTGCCGGCACAAACATTTATGTATGTCATAACGTACCAACGAAATTAGCATAGATTTCAGCGTTTTACAAGCATTTATGACATTCGTTGTTTTTTAATGTTTTACATGACAACATCGGCAATCTGTTGCCACAATAAAAATGTTAGCTATTATCAAATAATTCCAAGCCACCAAAACATTTGTTTGTTTTGTTTTACAACATTATGTTTTACAACATGGAGCATTAAAATGTTTCAATTGCGGAATGAAACTACGAAAAAGTAATAGAAAATGTATACATCCTACAGTGAATTATAAAATGTTTTACATTGAGCTATTAAAGAGATATGAATTGGGTACGGTTTTATTGTTCTTTGGGGCGTATAACTAATAAAAATTAATATTTGATAGGAATATGTTACGTATACGTCATACCGTCTCTATATGACCTGAATGAATAAGCCTTAAGAGATATATTAATTGGAATACTCCCAAAAAATATATCACTAGTTCGAAATACTTAAGGAATATGGGATATATTTCAATAAAAGAAGAGCGTAATGATGATTTACATTTCGTGAAAAATATTAAAAATATTAAATATTTACATTTCGTTTAATTATTTACCGAAAAACACCAGCAGATTCTGAAAATAGAGCTTAAAAAGACATGTTTAAATAGCATCCACATTTTTTGAAATTTTCGGACTTACATTCCTTGAAGTCCTTACATTTTAAGTATAAAATGTCTTTCACAACATTAATTTTAACAAAATTGTAACACACAAGCGAGTTGGCGCTGGGTCTTTATACTTTTTTAAATATGGTTTTAACCTTTAATCTATCTATCTATATATATAAATGTAAGTTGTGTTAGTTACTACGCTTATAACTCAAGATCCGCTGATCCGATTTAATGATTCATACAAATTCGGAATTGTCTCTTATCCGAAAAGGATAATATCCAAAAAATCGTGTAAAAATGTGATATGTTAAGATTTTCATTTTGACTTTTGAAATGTACAATAGTAATGTTTTATTTTGCATGATTTTTTCCATTTTGACTTACTTTTTTCTAATGTACATTTGTAGTGTTTTTTATATTTTATTTTTGAATTCGAATATTAATACCAATTTATTTAATTGACTTGATTTCTTGAGAACTGAAATTGATGGCGGGTTACATGGAAGTGTAGTACCGAATTATGTGGTGGCGAAACGGAATAGATGATACCGAAATAATTTAATGTGGTCACACCAAAGTTAAAAGAAAATTACTTTTTCAAAATCGTTAAAAAACACGAAAAAAGAGATCTCATTGCAACAATTCTCAAGACGGGAAAATATCGAAAAAAAAAAATTCCAATGGAATTGAATTTTAAAAAAAAGTACATTCTATTGACAAACTTTGTAAGGATCTTTAAACAGCTGCTGTAAAAAATCAGCGATCAGATTTTTTCAATTTGTTATTCTTCTTTTGTCAATTTTTTTAAATTTGTAATATTTTATTGAATTCAGTGGATTTTTTGTGAACAAAATAAAGAATAATTTTTCACTATATACAATTTTTCACCAAAAAAAATGAAATAAGTGCGAAATACGATGGTAACTGACATCTACCTTTCAACTCCAGGGCCTACATCGTGCTGCAGCTGGAAGATGCGCAAACATTTAAACAAACAAAAATGACCGAAAAAGACTAATGGGGCTTATTTCCAAGCGTGGCCCTACTTTTTTCATGTGACAAGAATCCGTCCAATGAGTGCTCAAAATGCAAAAAATTTTGGGAGTACAATCAGTAAAATACCAAATATAAAGTGTGTAAAATAGTAGAGCGAATGGGACTTTTAGTAAGAAAAGGTTTTCTATCCTTCCAAAAATTCTGCCTGAACATTTAAGATACCTTAAATCGCTTTTGCAGGTCATGATATCGATCATAAATAATCATCGTATGATTTAAGCCATTTTCTTCTATTTTTGGCCCTTATTTCGCATCTTTGTTTCTAAGGGGGTAGAGAACCTCTTCGCATAAAATTTACGGAGTAGGGCCCATATTGGTCTTGACCATTAAAAAATTGTGTTTATGCTACCCTGGGGTAAGGAACCATCGTACAGATAATTGCCACATAGAAATTTACTCATGTAAAGTCCCCACATTGGAGTATCCCCAAGTCCACTTTCTCATCTAATGTGTGGTCAGAAAAGAAAAATTTGTATTCTATTGAATTTGTAACCCCAAGAGAATATTGGTTGGGAACGTAGATTTGGGATATACATCTATATGAAATAAATTGTGAAAACATGAATAAATTACAAATATAAGAAAGTAGCACTGGCCCAAATATTTGTTGAATCGTCATTGAATTATACTATGATGAAAAATATGGACTTTATGGGGTCTCCAATTTACAATTTAAATGACAAATAAAATTAGTTCCCATATTACGGTAATGGGTGTAAAATAGTAATTATATTTGACTATTCTGAAATCAGTCTGACCTCAATTATGTGGTCATGCTATGTTGTTCTGCTATATTTTCGATTTGGCCTCTATTTGTCATCTTGGATTATAAGAGGTGAAGAAAGTTTTCAATGTAGGTCGATGTTTCGCATTTTACCATATTTCAAAGGATTTGGCTAAAAATGAGTATTTGGGGATGAAAATCTTACACAAAAATTTCAACATATCTACAAATTTTAGAATTTTCTCCATGTAATAGTACCCCCTCAAGTCCACCTTTTGGCGGACAAACAGACCGACATGGTTAGGGGGACTTATGAGGACTCTAATGCACAATCTGAGGTGCTAATGGGTTTAAAAAAGTAATTAACTTTGGCTATTCTTAAATCAATTAGGCCTCAATTATGAGGTGTACAAAGTACAGTAAATTCCAAATTACTGCTCATTTGACTAAAAATTAAAAACTGATCGACCAGTACGTGAACATTTATAACATTCATATCTTTGAATAATTATGCTTTGACAAATATGCATAATAGACAAAAACTATGGGCCGGCAACGCGGACCGGGCCAGCTAGTATTACATAAATTTTAATTATTTGATACAATAGTCCGGTCCTTGATTTTGTATAGGCCCCGCAAAACAGTACTACATATTCGATAATTTGACATTTAAGCATCATTGTCTACGTATTGTCAAATTCGATATTTGTAGTTCATAATAAAGGACCATGTCTTCCTATATGATCCACATTTCTTGATAATCCACAGTTTTCATAAGTACTGTTTAAAATTTAATGTTTGTAAGTCGCAATAAATATAAATCATTCTAACAGAAAATTACATGTGTAGGTTCTCGTTATGGCATAGAAGTCATATAATGTTACTAGCATGTTTATTGTATTTTGAAGACTTTAATTCTACCTAAAAATCTAACTTGTTTGAATATTGAATTCAGATACATTTATATTTAAAGGATATATGTACCTCATGGTGGAGGGAATTATTTGTTCAGGCCAGTCGTAATAGAAACAATTTTGTTTAAAATTTGTTCCGATATCAAAACTGTAGTATTTGCTGCATTTATTCCGGCTTCGTTCTTTAAACTGTCGGAGACCCCTAAATTTGAGATTTACTACTAATTTTACAGCTACTTTCAGTATTCATTCGTTCCTGCATTTTCATTTGCATTTTCCTATCTGCTGAAACTGAAACTAAACTAGGACTATAAGGCTTCTATTTATATGGTTACTCTTTTTGTACCTATAGATCTCGCAAATAAAGATCGAAATTTTCGGGCCTGGCAAGCGAAATTACAAAACAAATACCACATTTCCTAAGTACCACTTCATTCATGCAAATATTCAAGGTTTTTGCTCTTAAACACCCTTCAACAAAATCGTTGCAAGTAAGCAAAGGCTAAAGTCGTCCGATGCCGACCAGGTGGTACTCTACAACACTACAATATGATGGAAGCCCCCTTATGTCCAAATTCATTTCCGAAGATTTCGATATTGAAATAATGTCATAGAGGCCCGCCCAGGTGTTACCCTTATTTATGCACTCCAATACAGTAGATGCGCATGCGATAAAAATATGACAAAAATTGAAAAAAATTAACAAAAAATATTCACTTTTTTATTGGCATATTTTTACATGATTTTCTTAGATGTTATCATTTTCTGGCAAGAGACCATTCCGAATTGATGAGAATTGTAAAAATCCGCTGTACTGATTTGATCCTTGACTCATTAGCGTTCTAACTAACATTCCCTTCTTTGATATATGAGATTGTATATATTTTGCCATATATGCGAGATTTTGGATATGAGCTTCAATGTAAGGGTTAGAAGTGACATTTTCGTGTATTTGTGATTCCGCAGTATAAAATATTCGCGGCTTAGTGGAAATTTTCGTATTTTTTTACAAAAAAGTTGTGGTCTATTTTAATCACTAAATATGATCCGATGACCATCCAAATTTACGCTTCTGACCAGTCCTAAACTCTATCTCCATGCAAAATTCTGCGCCGGTTGGTCTATAATTGTCGCCTGTAGAGCAACAGAAATATCAAGTATTTTTTCTGTTTTTGGTTCAATTCAACTCCTAAATATTTTGCGATCATCTCCAAAAACAATAGGGTTCTATTCTGACCGTCGCCCCACCTCTATTTTCAATTTTATGAGAATCGGGCAATAATTGCGACATATAGCTTGATTACAAATTAACATGGACTGACGGACGGACGGACATACATAGCTAGATCGACTCAGCTCGGCGAGATAGGAAGATCCGTATACTCTCCTATGTGGGAAACCAATATTTCGAGGTGTCACATAATTTTCGGCCTAATCAAGCTTATAATACTCCCAACACATAGTGTTGTAGGGTATAAAAACGACTGTTCTCTCTATCTCATAATTGAACAAAAGAAAAAAGCTTCAACTGTAATCTCTTATTGACTGGTTAATGGTTCTGTTTTAGTACTCGCCTTTAAAATACAAATTTTGAAAAATCTCGGCTTAGTTTCAAGGTTTGCCTATTTTGCAAAATATCAAAGTTCAAATTTTAACCATTAGCTCAATGACAATGTTGTATAATTTTTATTAATTTTCTAACCTTCAGAGTAAAAATCTGGGAAAATTTCATTAGTTCTAACTGGTCATTTATAATGTACTAATTTTCTTTACACTCTTTTGTTAAATTTCAAACTATTTAGAATATTACCTTCTGTTTTGAATATCATCACGTTTAAAAGTAAACTTTTTCGTGAGACACTTTATCCATTAAAAGACTTCCGCTAATTTAAAATTTATTGTGAAAATTTCGTACCTCTATTTAATTATTTATAAACTTTTTCACGGCCTAAACGCTACGGCCTTCACCAGTTATTGTCATTAAAAGCAAATTTTGCAGTACAACGAAAATTTACAACGAATCAGGCTGATTTAACCTAACTACAAATTAAGTAATCGTCTCTGGTCCTTAATGCGAATTAAGGTAGATATCATTGGGTCATTATGGTTTATAACTGCCTCCATTAACTTAAGCTCCAATTCAAGAGTCAAGTCCTGCCTTAGGCGGTCATTCAAAGGAATTATTAATTTAATAAAAGCAGCACCAGCACCAGCACCAGTTGTTGCTCCAAATTAATTTAATTGAAAGTAGACAGTCAGCAAGCCAGCCAGCGAAGTAGGCAGCCAGAAATGTTTATGACAGTCAGACTTTAAATGTCTGTACATTTTCCACAATAAACCACTCAGAACCACGAGAACACCTGTATCCTGTTCCTTTTTCGGTTGGGACAGAAAAACGTGGATGGTTGTCTTTTTTGGGAATTATTTTTATTACCGACGAACCACGAAAATATAATAAACAACATTTCCAATGTAAAACAAGAAGGAATAAATTTCGGCATATTTGTATGGGAAAAGGCAAACAAAAACCCACTTTAATTCGTGGTTTATTTGGAAAATGTCAGCGTTTCATATTCAAAGGGTGATTTTTTCGCTGCAGCAAAACAAAAATTTCGGCAAGAGTTTTGATAGTATCCCAAATGTCGGAAATGATAACAATCTAAATTTTTATGATAAATATATATTAAAATGGAAATAATAAATATACGTAAAAAATATTAAAAAAGTCCAATATATTTTTCTTTAATTATTATTTTCAAACCTTTACTTATTTTATTTATTTGTAAAAATATGAACAAGTAAAAATAAGCAAATATTTGCAATATTTTTATATATACTGAATCTGCACCCCCTTGTACCTCATAGGGGTTAATTTTAAATATCTGCCTTATTTTTTCAACTTTATTCTAACATGTTTGATGTTGTGGTAGGCGTGCGCTGCGACAAATTTATCCAACAAGAACAATTGCAATGAACAGGAAAAACAACAGAGAAAGCTATCTCATTATGTGGGTGAATATTAATTCATAAAAACATTTTCAAGTTCCATTCATTGTTCACATTCATGTCAGAGAGGGAAAAAATAAACAGACCTGTTGTTGTTTTCTTTTAAATTTGAATGTCATTTGTACACACACCAACAACAGCCAAAACAGAAAAAAATGTCCTCCATATAATTAATGTTTATCATTAGCCATACTCCAAGTCTGACACACCTCATGTCATTTTTGTGTGGTTTCCATTTAATGAATGGCTACAAATGTTAACATGAAATAAAAATAACACTTTTACTGCGTTCTGAAACAAAATATCACTTGGTGACAATCAATGCTGGATTGTGGGCGAATTTTAAGGTACAGGTTTTGGGGTTTTTCATAGTATTTTTATGATATTGCATAATCAATGTATAATTTTAAGTCAATCTTATTGACCAAAACAACTTTCTTCTAATTATCGTTAAAAGCATACACTGTAGTCTGACAAATATATTTATGAACTATTTTGTATTTAAAAGAGTTATTTATGGAAATATCGAGAATTGTTATTAAAATGTACAGTCAAATCTTCCACAGAACGTGTGACATATTAAATATTAAATAATTCAAAACAGTATAAAGCAGTCATACTCAGTCCTATAGTTAAAGAGGGTATATATCATTATCATTCGGATGGTGCGCACGATAACACACTAAATGGTGTATACGCATTGGTCAGAGGTTTGTAGATGTTTTTATTTGCTTTAGGTTTACATCTGGTGTGAAAAGAGATAAAAGTAAATTTGGATCCTGCCACACACATGGGGCAAAATCTAAAGCAATCATAAATCCAATAGCACTTTGAAACCAACTTTATTTTAGAGAGCTTTTAAATGTTTAAAAATCTCTTCTTGTATTACTTTCTAGGAAAAATGCCATAGTCATTCGCGCCATAATTATCCTTACTGTTAATATCTTTTGAGGATCTTCATAGAATCACTTTCTGAGTCGATTTATGCATGTTAGTCCGTTTGTCCGTTCGTCCATCTGACCATTTTTTATGAACAAAATGCTGGTCTCATTTATTATCCGATTGATGTGAAATTTTCCAAACAATATTTGTTTGGCCCAAGGACAAACCCTACGAAATCTGTTCAGATATAGTTATAGTTTAAATCCCTCACTTTCGTAGTATGCATTCTACAACAATGGTATTTGATACAAGATATCAGATTCATCCCAGAAGCACCCTTGCAAATTTTATCAAGTTTAGTTCAGATTTGGATATAGTCCCATGTATAAATGTATCCGATTTCAGGTTTATTGTCCACGAAATGACCAATATCAGTCCAAATGATCTGAATTTTGCCACATCCGACTGAATTTAGTCTCGAAGCTAGTGATGAATATCGGTTGAGATATAGCTATAGCTCTCATATATATGTTTTATCCGATTTGGTGTATATTAATTCACTCCACAACAATAACAGACATCAGATAATGTCGATACTTCACGATTTTGGATATTTAAATGATTCTATTCACATGTTTTAGCAGAATTGCTTAAGATGGGTTTTACTTCCTGTGACAGGACATCCAAATTTAATACATTATCACATTTTTACCAAACGTAGATCGAGTTCAATGAAGGGCAATATCGGTCTGCTGTCTCTTGTAATTCATTTTAAAGTTCAGGGTAAAAAACTATTGATTTTAATAAACATTTCTTCAGATTCAAACAGAGCTCCTATATTAGAACTCCCCAACGAAGCCTCCAATACCCCCTTCCAATTATACCCTCCACCATAGTATGAAGGGTATATTAAGTTTGTCATTCCATTTGTAACACCTCAAAATATGCATTTTAGACCCCACAAAGTATATATATTCTTGATCATCATAAAATTCTATGTCGACATCGCCGTCCGTCTGTCGATCCGAACAAATTGAAGTAGATTGATCAAATTTTACTCAAATGTATACTATATCTGCAGGACATTTGGTATTGAAAATGGGCCATGTAGGTCCACGTTTTTTCGACAATATTGCTACAGCATAAGACAGAAAATTGTCTGTGCAGGTTCACGTCTTGCTATAGCTCCATATAACTGTACCTCCCGATATTCGGTACTTTGTTGATTTTAGCGACATTATTCACCGGAATTGTTTCAAATTTAGTATTTGAAGTTCGTAATGAATACTACACCCTAAGACAGAAAATTGTCTGCGCAGGTCCACGTTTTCGTATAGCCCCCATATAACGGTACCTCCCGATATTCGGTATTTTGATGATTTTCGATATATTATTCACCACGTTTTTTTAAGTTTCGCATTTGAATATTGTAATGGCTTATGATTAAAGTTACCTATGCAGGTTCATATCTGTATGTTCGGTATTTTTAAGATCTTAACAGAAGTTTTAACGGATTTTGTTGTTTTTGAGAATTGCCAAATTCGTTCCAAATGGTGGAGGCTATTCAAAGTTCGTCCCGGCCGAACTTACAGCTTTTTTACTTGTTTTATTTATAAAAATAAATATTCAGTAAAATTTTATATTTTTACAAAGAGGTAACTTATCACAAAACCGTTTAACTTCTGAAAGGGTGGTTATCGGCTATAGAATATATCGGCAATATATCATAATCGGTTGCTAGAATGATTTCCAAAAAGAAAGCAAACAATAGAAAGCAATAAATTATTGAAACTGTAAAAACAATATAAATTTCGCTTTTTTTTTTTTTTTTTTGAAATTCCGCCTTTATCATCGATTTAATCATTGATTTTTTTTTAAATTTCTTAGAACAAATTACATGTTCTTAGAATTTGAAGAAGAAAACTCATGTCATTAAAGGTGTGAAAATGGTCGTCTTGCAAAAAAAACTGGCCTAATGAACTAATTCTCTCTCCACCAAGTCTATTTTATTCATCAATTGACCCATAACGTCATTATTGTCATTTGCTTTAAACAACTCCCCAAGTGGTGATTTCGGTCATTGTAATGTATTTCATAATTAATTAATCATATTTATATTGATATACAAGCCTTTCATATGCGTTTTCTCTTGTATGGTTTTTAACAATATCGCCAATGAAATTCCTCATGTTTCTACAAAAATACATTTCACGATAAATGGTGCCAAAAATAGTGATATTGTCAATGGTTTGTTGCTTCAACCAATTCTTGTCCTTATTAAATTGCTGACAGACTGATATGCATATTGGTTGTTGTTTTATCGAATTTGAGTAATGAACAGAAATGTCAACCAATAGCAATGGAAATGGAAAAATCATTTATCATCAGCAAGTTTTTTTTTTTTTTTTTTTTTTTGATTTTTCCACGAATTTGATATGGTGGTGAATAAATGGTTGATGTTTGATATATTTATCACACAACTGATTTTTAAGGCACATATTAATGTGAGTTGTGGAGTATTATAAATGGTATATCATAAAGATTTCATTGGCTCCTCCCTCCGGTGGTTACAGTCAACTGAAGCTATAGAGATTTTCATTTACACATTTTTCCAATATCACTTCATACTTTTATTGCTACGTCTTTGCATTGAGGTTTGTTTTGCCCATTATTTCCAACACTTAAAGTTAATAAACTGCAGGTTAATCACTTGATGTCAGAGAGCTACCTAAGTCGACTGACCAAATAGACAAATTGAATTAAGTACTTCGAACAATTTATTTCACCACGTGCTAGTCTTGTCGTAATTCAATTTGTTGAAAGCGATGTTATCTTAAAACAGGCACCATTCTTAGTGTGTGAAACAAACCATTTGGCCAAGCGAAAATATAAATTGTTAGATTAATGCCTGCAGCTGTTGTTGCAGGCTATTGACTTATAACTGATTTGAAATTTCCACAAAAACACACATTGTAATGAAACTAAAGAATAGAATAGAAAAAGGTCACTATTCTAAATGAAAGGAAGAGCCATTTTTACTTGTTTTATTAAATAAAAATATAAAAAAGAGCGTTCATTCAATTGGACCGAATTTCGTACCCCGTAAATTGAAAATAAACGTTCTATGAAATACAAATTGTTTTAGAAATTAAATAACAGTAAGAAAGAGAGAGAGAGAATCCTAAATTTTATTGATATGTTTATTTATCTTTCGAGGCAAGCTTAATGATCTGAAATTTGCAGTGCAAAAGAAAGCAAGATATACACTATCACACACTCACCACTAATCAGGCATATTTGGTGTGGATGATATCATACAAGAACCGTTCTTTGGAAAGTAAAATTTAATTTCTGCAAAAAAATTGATATATGAAGATATTTTTGAAAAGTGAGTGCGATAAGGCCGGATTTTAAGAAATTCGTAGTTCAAAAGTTTGTATCGTTTGAAATCTTTCACGAATTTTTGAAATTAATACTTTAAAGCAAAAATAATTATGTGTTTAGTTTCACTCAAAACTTTCCAAAGCTAATATCTTTGGAGCTAAAAGAGATATCGACATATTTGAAAAGGCAAGATTGTAGACTAAAATGTGGTATAAAGATGCTCACTTGTTTAAAACCGTTCAGCAAAATCGGATAAAAGCCAGATTTTGTAATCGAAATTTGGTTCGAAAAATACTTTGTTGATTCTGAGACCTTTGGGTAAGTTTGGTGTAGAATATTTGCTTTTGCTAAATAGACAAAAGAAAAATAGCTGACAAAACAGTAAGTTTTATTTTTTTTCTTGGCACACTTGAATCAAATATTTTCCTGAAATAATTAAATTTCCTAAATTCTTGAAATAATAACATTGTTTTAAATGAGAATTGCACACAAAAACATATAAAGTACGACTTTAACCCTAAAATGGATTTTAATAATTGCCCATTCACAAGGAAATAGTTGAATTTCATGACAATCAATTCAATTAGATATTTTGATGAGGTATCATCCCTTTCAAATATAGCTTTTAACCATTTTAGAATAAAGGACCAAACATATCCCTTTCGTAACTCGAAAGGAATATTCGGCCAAAAAACCCTTGCTTTGTTATCTTTTAACTTTTAATCCGCAAACTTTCAAAACAATAACACCTAAAAAAGCTGTAAGTTCAGCCGAGCCGATCTTTGAATACCCTCCACCATTTGGAACGAATTTAACAATTCTCAAAAACAATAAAATCCGTTAAAAATTCAATTGAAATCCTAAAAAAACCGAATGTAGCTGTTATATTAGGGACCTGTATAGGTAACTTTTGTCATAATTCATTAGAATATTCAAATGCGAAACTTAAAAAAATCGGTAAATAATGTAGCTAAAATCAATAAAATACCGAATATCGGGAGGTACCGTTATATGGGGCTATACGAAGACCTACACAGATAATCTGCTATCATAGGCTGTACCATCCATTACGAACTTCAAATACCCAATTTGAAACAATTCCCGTGAATAATGTCGCTAAAGTCATCAAAATACCGAATATCGGGTGGTACCGTTGTATGGGGGCTATACAAGGATGTGGATCTGCACAGACAATTTTCTGCCATAGGCTGTAGTATCCATTACGAACCTGAAATAATTTGAATATTTGAATAAATTTGAAATAGTTCCGGTAAATAATGTTTCTAAAATCATCAAAATAGCCTATATCGGGAGGTACCGTTATATGGGGGCTATACGAAGACGTGGACTTACATGGCTCATTTTCTGTCTTAGGATTTAGTATCCATTGCGAACTTCAAATACCAAATTTGAAACAATTCCGATGAATATCGTCGCTAAAATCATCAAAATACCGAATATTGGAAGGTACCGTTATATGGGGGCTATACCAAAACGTGGACCTACATGACCCATTTTCAATACAAAAAGTGCTGCAGACATAATATACATTTGAGTAAAATTTTATCAATCTATTTTAATTCATTCGGAAAATCAATGGAAAATGGAAATCATTCTCCACAGATGGATAGACAGAAGGACATTGCTAAATCGACATAGAATTTTATTCCGATCAAAAATATATATACTTTGTGGGGTCTTCACTGTATATTTCGAGGTGTTACAAATGGAATGATGAACTTAATATACCCTCTATACTATCGTGGAAGGTATAAACAATTGAAAACTTTGCAATGTAAACTTTCAAACGCTAATTCATAATCTATTGAGGTATTTGCTGTAATTATTGGAAAGAAATTGCATTTTTCAGCTGAGAAAACCCAGTTCGGAGTTATTGCTTATGAGACAGGAGAAATGATGAAAACATCGTCGTCTTTAAAGAAATACAGACTTTTGGCTGGTAAAATGACTCGTGATTTCCCGCGAAAAGCTTAGCTAATAGATTTCTGAAATTTTTCCTAATGAGCAACTATTTTTTTCTATGTGGTCATTTTTTAGACAACAAAAGCAAAGTATTTAAAGAGCATAAAATTAGGAATATTCTCTTCAAAGGTTGTCACATAACAACACGATTTCAAAAGTTTTATGCCCACATTTCCAAGCTTTGATTTTTAAAATCATAGTCTCTAAACAACTTTACATAAATCTCTTTGTGCTCTCTTCTCTTCTGGCCAATTTTGTCTTGTTAAACAAATGTTTATGAAACTCACATAACAATGTCTACCCTCCGGCCACACAATGGAATCAATGACTTCCATGTAATCAATTATGCGAAAATTTACAGACATTTTCAGTGTCAATGTTCTGATGAGTAGAACACTCAACATTCCATGGAACACTCAGCATAACTAAAGGCTCTCTCGTACAAAATTTCTTTGAAATACTTTCTTGATATCTTTTACAAGCTTTTCATGAATTATTTAACAGAATTTGTTGCAAAAGAGCACACGCATTTAAACAAATATTATTTCATTATTTAAATACGTTTAAAGATATTGAATACCTATCAACCTATGCAAGAATTTTATTTTTCTGATGTTTGTATATTTTGTTTGTTTTTAAAATGTATTTAACAAAGATATTTCATAAGATAATAAAGACACTTAACTCCCTACCTCCTGGCGTCTACTCCACAACATAAATTAATTCATTCATGTCCATCCTTCTAAGTAAATGGTTTTGTAATCGAAATAAATTCTCCTTAAATTCTTTCAAAGAAACAACAGCAAAACACATAATCCATAATAAAAGTCATTTATATTAAATGCTCCATTTAAGACACGCACCTTGTGCACCAACTAGAAACCAACAAAAAAGAGTAAAGACGCCAAAATGCAACAGTTGCCAAAACTACTATTATTCGGTCCCCATGGCAGCAATCGAATGCTGTCATACAAATCTCTTGACAATAAAATTCCAAGACCGACTACATTTTACACATAAATAACATGGATAAGAAAACCAACCTCAAGTAATTTCCTTTCGAAGCTACATGATACTTGCCACAGTACCAAGCCGATGAAATTCTATAGCCGATTTTTGTCGTTTGTTGTTGTTGTTTTTGTCAGAAACCGTATATTTGTATGTGTGTGAGGGAGGGAATGAAGACACTTAATGTCTGGTGGACAGCGGAAGGGGATTAGTGCTACCAATTTATATTTTATTTTACATTGGATTCAGCAGTGATAATAGATAAAACTTTGAATATTTAAATCGGACAGATTTGTTGTTCATATAAAACTGGTCCAATTGAAAATTTATTTTAACGGGATGTTTTTAATGAGATTACTCCATGAAAATAGGAATTTTCGGGAGAGAATAGGTGCTGTAAAATAAAGGAGGACAGCTATTGAAAATGTCCAATAGAGAAACGGACGCTATAACCAAATGTATAAATACTTTGACATCGTTTTGGAGAGAATCAATGTCGGAATTCCATTGAAAATTTTCGATGGCTTTTTCGAAATGTGGCTTTACATGTAAAATTTGTTATTTATTTATTTATTAATTATTTTGTTGAAATGATCTTTCAAATAATTGTTTGGAAGGGTTAGGATCTCTCTCAAAACAGGTATTATGTTGGCAATTTTAATGGATCAAGAGCTCTTCCACCGAATATTTTTGTGGGAGAAATGTTTTTGTTTTGGACTTCTATTGATTATTTATGAAGACTCTTTTCAAAAGAAGATTTCCATGGGAAATTGAAAGGTTTAGAAATTCTACTCAAACCTGAAGAAAGGAACCGATCTAATTTCCGATTTCCTCTGACAAATTTGAAAGATGTACTTTTATAGGCATTTTTTGTTTTTTTTTTTAGAGAAATGCGGTTCATCAATGAAGGTTCATTCTTAACGTAAACTTTCATTGAAAAGTTTCTGAGAGAATTGCACACGTTCCAATTAACTTCTGATTTTTAATCTGGTCTGTTATGGACAATATTTTATGGGAACAGAGGCTCGCTGATAATTTTCTTAATTTTTATACCCAACACCAAATAGTGGTAAGGGTATTATGTCTTGGTGCATTAGTTTGTAACATGGAGAAGAAAACGAGATAGACCCATAATTCCTTTTGGTGATCAGCATAGCTTCACATTTTGAGTTGATTTATGCATGTCCGTCCGTCCGTCTGTCTGTCTGTCTGGCCATGTATTTTTCTAAACCAAATACAGGTCGCATTTATTGTTCGATTGAAATGAAATTTTCTAAATAACATTTGTTTGGCTCAAAAGCGAACCCTATTGAAATTGGTGAAATATATATCTTCATCCGATTTTAGGTTTCTTGTGCACCAAATGGCTAATATCACTCCAAATGGTGTGAATTTTGACACTTCCGGCCGAATTTAGTATAGAAATAAGTACTTTAAATTTGGTGGAAATCAGTTCCCTAATTTACCATTTTTTGTTCTTAGGCTTCAGTCACGCAATTCAGACTAAATAGATTTACTATTTACTGTAGTCATAAATTTGAAGATTTTTTACACATTTTCCTACTGAATGGACTGTTATTTAGCACTGTGGCATGATCGAAACCAAATTGAAGAAATTCAAGAAAGTTCAGTGTTTTCATATATTCAGTGAAAAACCATTGAAAACGGACCAATTACCAATGGTGCAGGAAACGGAAATAAACTTTTCTTTTTGTCGTATTCATTGTACACCACAGTAAATTCGATGTAAAATGGAGAATACACAAAAATTAAAAAAGACGAATGATTAGGAAATTTTTAAATTCTACGAAGTTATTGTACGGCTTTTATCTTTAAATCTCCTGCCAAGTGGCCGACATTCTTTTCATATTGGATTTTCTCTCTTGAACTTTAGTATCATTTATATCATGAAGTACACATCAATGTAAATATGAAAGTCAGTTGTGGCCGCGTAATGAACCATTATGCTCTGAGGGGGATATTGATGAAGCACGGCATATCCATCCAAGTCATAAAATGTGTTGCGTGATAAACGACAACATATCTATCTCCACATCAGAAGCGCAAAGTGTGAACAGCCATAATGTAACAAATGAACTGCAGTGAACTGAATAAAATGCAGATAATAATTTAAAGCCACAAGTGTAATATTTATTTACACGATGATGAAGAAGAAGTCTGTATTCAGTACTGTTGGTGGATGAGAATTAAACACAAGGAAAAAAATTATTTAACGAAGTGCACATAATTTATTGTGGGAAAAAAAATTGTCGCTATAGGAACTCTACTTTTGAAAATGCCATTATTTTATTCTCCTAAAAATTTGTCTCAAATAAAAATAACGGTTTATAAAAATGATATAAATACGCGAATGGAAAATCTTTAATGAAAGAACTAGGCCTGTGTGCCTCATAATCCGAACAATTTTGGGCTATTCAACAAAGCGTCTAAATCCTAATTTCTCCTTTGAACTGGCCTACCTAATATTAATTTCATAAATTTCAAGAGGTCACAGCCAGCAATTTGTTATCAATATTCCCTTGATGACCTACAAATCTTTAATTATAAAGCAGTAAATTATATTTCGAGGCATCACTGACAGAGTTACATCAATACGATAAACTATATGTTGTGATTTTTATAGCCTATGCAAATTAATTAAGAAGTAGTAGAGTAGGCTCTCAAAGTCGTTATATGCTCTCTATAATTGAAATATTCTCTACAAGATATGAAATAAAGACTGGAAATACCTTTCCTAAATTTTGTGGAAATTAGTTCATTTGAAAATACAGGTCCTATCAATATTTCACTAATTTATGCACCAACCACGATACGAAGGTCAAATTTGGATCATAGGATCAAGTTCCAACTAGAAAAAAGTCTCCAATGTTTCAACTGCATCATCTGAATAAATTCACTGTAGCAAATTTGAAAAATGTCGGATAAATAAAATTCAGAAAATTCTAAATAGTGGTCCCCTGGAGAAAATCCTATAATGGTTTTGATAGAACTTCACAGTGATATGATGAATTAAAGGTCGTTAGGTATTCTAAAATAAATCGACGAGTCCTTTGAAAAAAATATTAGAGAAAATCTAGAAAAACAAAATTTAAACAAGTAAAAAAACATTAAGTTCGTCCGGGCCAAACTTTTCATACCCTCCACCTTAGGGTAAAGGAAACATTAGAAGAAATGTAGTAAAAACCATTAAAATGCCGAATATCGGGAGGTACCGTTATATGGGGGCTATACCAAATCATGGACCTACACATGTGATGTTTCGAGCTAGAACCCATTATGACCTACAAATTCCAATTTTCAGACAAATCCGTGAACAAATGTGGCAAAAATCATAAAATTACCGAATATCGGGAGGCACCGTTGTATGGGGGCTATACCAAAACGTGGACCTATAATTACAGTGACACGCCACACGAACTGGGACTCATTATAACCTACAACTACCAATTTTCCGAGAAATTCTTGAAAAAAATGTGTCAAAAATCATCAAAATACCGAATATTGGGAGGTACCGTTATACGGGGACTATATCAGAACTTGGACCTATACATACAATGTTTCGCCACAGGAACTAAGTCCCATTTTAATCCACAAATTCCAATTTTTAGACAAATCAGTGAAAAAATGTGGCAAAAACCATTAAAATACCGAATATCGGGAGGTACCGTTATATGGGGGCTATACCAAATAATGGTATATGCAATGTTTCGCCACCGAAACTGGAACCCATTATGACCAACAAATACCAATTTTTAGACAAATCCGTGAAAAAATGTGGAAAAAAAAAATAAAATACCGAATACCGAATACCGGGAGGTACCTTTATATGGGGACTATACCAGAACGTGGACCGATATCATTTTCAATACCAACCATCCTAGACACAATACAAATTGCTCTGCTAAATTTTGGCGCTATACGTCAAGTAATGTGGGCTATATCGTGATTTCAACAGACAGACAGGCAGACGGACATCGTTAAATCGACTTAGAATTTTATGCTGATTATGAATATATATACTTTATGGGGACTACGACGAATATTTAAGGATGTTACAAACGGAATGACAAAGTTAATATACCCTCCTTTCCAAGGTAGAGGGTATAAAAATTTACAATATTTCTTGATATTGGCTCTAATGTTCCTTTAACAAAATCCACCAATGTTCAATTAAAACCCATTGCCTGTTGAAAAAAAAAAACAGCGATGACAACTCTTGTAGTCCTTTGAAGAAAAACATGTTAATAGTCTAGGAATAACCTGGATACATTTTTGATTAAGCTCTAATAACTCTAAAAACTAACAAAAACATCAAATTATCCACGGACTACTATGATCCTTTGAAAAAAATCGACCAAAATACCTTCGAAAATCCCTTAAAAAAATAATGAATAAAAAAATAGTGCTGATTGTCTAAGAAAACAAAAGCTTTTAAAAAATCAACGAAAAAGTCCGTCTGTCTTTCGAAAACAATTCATGATGCTGGCTATAATTTTCCTTTTGTCAAAAAATTCTATACCATTTGGAAATTCATCACAAATGCTCTATAATATTGATAATTATGGTTCATTGAAATCTGCTTTAATATCTCTCTCTAATGGTCGTTTTAAAAAATCCACAATAACAAACTAAAATCCATAGTAGTAGCTCGTATGGTCCCTTGAAAAGCACGAGACAATAGCCCTGATTGTGACTTGAATATATCCACGTTTTGTATGAATTTCCAAATTCATGGCAAATCGTTATAGAGTCCATATTATGAAAAAGGCATTTCAAGACCAAACCTTATAATACCTATTTTCAACTCACGCCCTTGACTCGATTTCAATTTTCAAATATTTCCCATTGATAACGCTGTTTAATTAAGTTCAAAGCCATGGCCGCAACAAGAACTTACAACTCAAAAAAGTAAAAGCTAAACCATTTTAACTGGAAATCATTTCCTGTCGTTTACGAAAAAGAAATCGATGACCACAGCGAATGCAAAAGGGCAAACATGTTAAAACACTAAACTTGTCTAACCACAAACAGGTCATTCAATTTTAATGGAGTGTAACTGGGGAGAATGAAAAAGGGACACAAAACTCGCCGATGTGGCACAAAAACGGAAGAATAGAAGAACAACGTAACATGAATTAATTGCTTCATGTAATCTCGTTTTTACAACACTTTTACAATGAAACGGAACCAAACAGAACTAAAAACGGAATAAAAGAAGGCAAGATAAAAGAAATGCTGTTTTAGACATTTTACACCTAGTTTTTCAATTATGTTAAGTGAAAACATGTTGAGTTTCAATGCGTTCGATTGAGGGTTGAAAACTATTGTGGCTTAAAGCTAATTTGAATAGAGAAAGGTTAAAGGGTTGCACGTGTTTGAAAAATCTCAGCTGAAACTTTGTTTCTTGAGATTGAAAAATAAAAAAGATAGTTTTTTGATCTTTTGTTTTGAAAAAAAAAATGTGGGCATATGGACAACTATTACTCTTGTTTTATGAAAAAATTAAACGAATATTTCCTTTATAACATTTTTCATGTCACATTTTCATACAACAGGAATTGAGGTCCTGGTGGCAATGAAAAAATATATAAATATATGTAAAGCATAGAATTTAAAAAATGACATAAAGAACTGATAAACCCCTCAACCGCTTGTCATACGACACAGTAAGTGTTTCCCTGCCTATTTTAGGAAACTATCTGGAAAAAGCGTCTCACGTCAAATACCAGATTAAAATCCCATTCATCAGAAAGTGTGTAATTTATTTTGAAATATCTAAAAAATGAATTTCAGTAGAAAATTTCATTAAATAAACCACATTAATTAAATGTTCCTTGTTCTCCACATGCAATTAAAATCTTTGTAAATAATGAAGGCTTTACTTTACGGATATTCTTGAATATCCTTGAATGTAAATGAGCACATTTACGGTAATGGCCAAATTTAATTAATTCGCCTTTGGAGAAATGTCGCAGAGACCACAGACTGTGGCTAGCCGCTAAAAACCGCATATTTATAAATAAACATACTAACGTAAATTAAAGTGAACTACCGACAGTGCAGATATATTGAAATTAGAAAATCACAACTGCTCGTCCAAATGTACAAACAATCGAATACTTATCAATTATAGAAATTGGAAATCCCTAAAAAATGAAAGATGGTCCACCTGTATTTCAATGCTCAAGTGAAAAATCCTCGATAATATATCTGCTGCCCGAGAAAATAGTTCGAATGGTCCTTTAAGAATTTCAAGATAATAGCTCTGATATCTTTCTCTAACTTTTGAAATTCATGGTTCTTTGAAAACAACAAACAGAAAAACTTGATAAAAACGCGATATTAGTTTGAAAATTCCTTGACAATGTCGCCGTTATATTAGGGTCGACGACGTGAACCTACCGACGTGAATATCATCAAAATACCGAATATAGAAGGTACCATTATGTTGGGCTATACCAAAACGTGGATCTGCACAGACGATTTTTTGTCATGGGCTATAGTATCTATTACGAACTTCAAATCCCAAATTTGAAACATTTCCGGTGAATAATGTCGCTAAAATCATCAAAAAACTGAATGGCCAGTTTTCAATACCATAAGTCCTGCTGACATAATGTACATTTGAGTAACATTTGATCAACCTACTTCTAGAGCGATTTCCATAGACGAACATCGCTAAATCGACATAGAATTTTATGCTGATGAAGAATATATATACTTTGTGGGGTCTAAAATGTAAAATATAATAATATGATACCCTATACCATTGTGCGTATTTAGAGTAGAGTAAGTCACGATTTGGGAACTACTTCCAACTCTGAATCGATTTTTAACCAATTTGACGGAGACTTTTGTACCTCTAGTACCGAATAACATTGCTGTATAGTACATGATGTGAATTCATTAATAATTAATTATATTACCGGACCGAGTTACACCAAATGGAAAAATTCGGTTGAATATGAAGAAATGTATCCAATTTTGGCTGAAGCAACCTCGATTAAATTTTGGCAGAGGTATTTTAGAGCTGAATCTGATGTCCGGCTTAAAATATCATTGGTGGGGAGGACACGTTACACATGTACATGGCATATAGCTATATATGGCAGCTATAGCTATATCTGAACCGATTTTCACCAAAATTTGAAATACTTGCTTCTAGGCTGAATTCCATCGGAAGTACCAAAATTCAGTCCATTTGGACTGACATTAGCCATTTGGTGCATAATAAACCTGAAATCGGATAAAGATATATATGGGATCTATATCTTAGTTTAAACCGATTCTCACCAATTTCAATAGACTTCGTCCTTGGGCCAAATAAATATTGTTTGGAAAACTCATCTCAGTCAGATAATAAATGCGATCTGCATTTTGTTCGGCCGGGCCGAACATTGAATATCCTCCACAATTTGGAACGAATTTGGCAAATTCAAAAAAATATATATATATTTAAAAAAAACTTAAAACTACCGTATGTAGCCGTTATATTAGTTTCTCTACAACGACATGGACCTGCATAGGTAACTTTAGTCATAAGTCAATACAATATTCAAATGCGAAACTTGAAAAAAAAAGAAAATTCGGTGAATAATGTTGCTAAAATCATCAAAATACCAAATATAGGGAGGTACCGTAGCTATACCAAAACGTGGACCTGCACAGGCTATTTTTTGTCATAGGCTGCAGTATCTGCAACGAACTTCAAATACCAACTTTGAAACAATTCCGGTGAAAAAAAGTCGCTAAAATCATCAAAAAACCGAATATCGGGAGGAATCGTTATATGGGTGCTATATGAAGAGGTGGACCTGCACAGATAACAAATTTGAAACAATTCCGGTTAATAATAATAACGCTAAAATAATCAAAATACCGAATATCTGGAGATAACATTAATTGGGGGCTATACCAAAACAAGGACCTACATGGCCCATTTTCAATACCAAAAGTCCTGCAGGCATAGTATATATTTGAGTAAAATTTTATCAACCTACTTCATTTTGTTCAAAAGCTAGAGTGGTTTCCACAGACGGACAGACGGACGGGCATTGCTAAATCGACATAGAAATTCATGCTGATCAAGAATATATATATACTTTGCGGGGTCTAAAATGTATATTTCGAGGTGTTACAAATGGAGTGGCAAACTTAATATAACCCTCCATACTGTGGTGGAGGGTATAATAAACAGTAAATAAAAGTTCACCCTTCTTCAAACCACATTCTTTAGTCTTGTGTTCCTATTTATTATTTCACATTCAAAATGTTCCGAGAACCCGTAATTACTTCGCCGTCATTCCGAGTGTCACAACCTGCTAAAACTATAAATGAGTTGCATTATGCATTCCCGTAAATGTCCCTGTAAAACGCCTTGGTGCTTCCGAGTGGGCATTTCAAATGACCATTGAATCCAATTTGCATTTCACCCGACACAATAAAAACGATTAATATTTATGCCAAACAGCAGCAAAATGCGATTGCTTGATTGCGAAGCCAAATGATGAAGACAGTTAATAGTATTACAACATGTCATGGTGTTGTGCCTATTTTAAAACCTAATAGGGATCTGTTAAATGGGAAGCATTCTTTGTTAACAAATATTAAGGGTAATTTTTTAAGAGCTAAAGAAGGGCTTTAAAAAATATTTTGATTGATTTTTAGCATTGATTGATTTGAAGATTATAGACACACGAAACTTGCTTGAATTGTTTGAAGCAGTGTTGCTGAAAAATAGTAGTTAAAATCCACCCCTTGCAAAACTTTTGTTATGTTTTATTTTTTATCTTTTAAAAACGTAAAAAATAAAATTACTTATTTTAAAAAATATATATAAATTAGATTTTTTTTGGATACCAATTTTCCTACCATTTTAAAAGATAGAAATGAGCTTCTGTGTATACTTAAAATTCTACATTTCATGAATTGAGTCACTTTGTGATTGGAATTGTTTCAAATTTTGGTATTTCGTAATGGGTGTGGTACCCATTACTTTGGTACCGCGATGATTTCAAAAAAAATACATGAACATGGTAGAGTTTGCAATGGACATAACCTTTTACGACTGCAAATTATCCGTAGAGATCCGCATTAACATATTAACCAGTAACATCAACATAATTTTAAAAGAATTTTTCAACGGAGTTTTTTGAAATTTGGTAAAAAAAATTAAAAAAAAAATTGTTTCAACGGTCCAGTAAAATTTGAATAATTTTTGACTTAATCTATATATATAAAAGTAAGTTGTGTTAGTTACTACGCTTATAACTTAAGAACCGCTGGATTAATTTTAACGATTCACACAAATTCGGAGTTGTCTACTCTCCGAAAAGGATAATATCCAAAAAAATCGCGTAAAAATGTGATATATTAACATTTTCATTTTGACTTTTCAAATGTACAATAGTAATGTTTTATTTTGCATGATTTTTTTCCATTTTGACTTACTTTTTTCTAATGTACATTTGTAGTGTTTTTTTATATTTTATTTTTGAATTCGAATATTTATACCAATTTATTTAATTGACTTGATTTCTTGAGAACTGAAATTGATGGCGGGTTACATGGAAGTGTAGTAGCGAATTATGTGGTGGCGAAACGGAATAGATGATATCGAAATAATTTAACGCGGTCACACCAAAGTTAAAAGATAATTACTTTTTCTAAATCGCTGAAAAATCATGAAAAAGAGATCTCATTGCAAAAATCAAAAAAAACATTTTCAATGGAATCGAATTTTAAAGTAATAGTACATTCTATTAACAAACTTTGTAAGGAAGGATCTTAAAACATTTGCTGTAAAAAATCAGCGAAAAAGTTGAAGACTTTTTCAATTTGTTATTCTTTTTTTTGTCAATTTTTTTTCAATTTGTATTATCATATTGAATTCAGTGGATTTTTTGTGAACAAAATATAGAATAATTTTTCACTAAAAAAATTAAATAAGTGCGAAATAGGATGTTAACTGACATCTACCTTTCAACTCCAGGGCCTACATCGTGGGTTAGCTGGAAGATGCGAACACATTTAAACAAACAAAAATGACCGAAAAAGCTTAATGGGGCTCATTTCAAAGCGTGACAATGATCCGTCCAAAATGCAAAATTCTTTGGGAGAATAATAAGTAATATACCAATATTGAAATAAAAGGTGCAAAATAGTAGAGCGAATGGGACTTTTAGTAAGAAAAGGTTTTATATCCTTCCAGAAATTCTTCCCAAACATTCAAAATACCTAAAATCACTTTTGCAGGTCTTTATATCGATCATAACTCATGGATAAGGGAACAACCCGATTTCATATTTATATAACCATCTATGATTTAAGTTATTTTTGGGGTCTTGGCCGGCCACTTTTTTCATTTTTTGGCCCTTATTTGACATTTTTGTTTCTAAGGGGGTAGATAACCTCTTCGCATAAAATTTGAAATTTTCAGAGTAGGGCCCATATTGGTATTGACCACATTCATCAATTGATTTGGCTAAAAAATTTTATTTATGCCACCTTGGGGTAGGGAACCATCATACAGATAATTGCCACATAGGAATTTATTTAAGTAAAGTCCCCACATTGGAGTATCCCCAAGTCCACTTTCACATCTAATGTGTGGTCAGAAAAGAAAATTTTGTATTCTATTGAATTTTTAACCCCCAAGAGAATATTGGTTGGGAACGTAGATTTGGGAAGTGCATCCATATGAAATAAATTGTGGAAACATGAAGAAATTACAAATATAAGAAAGTAGCACGGGACCGAATATTTGTTTAATCATCATTGAATTATCCTATGATGAAAATATGGACTTTAAGGGGTCTCCAACTTACAATTTAAATGGCAAATAAAATTAATTCCCATCTTATCATTCTGCCCTCAATTATGAGGTGGATAAAACTATTTTTACTTATTTAAATCACGCGAAATGCTATGACATGCTATATTGTTCTGCTATATTTTTGATTTGGCCTCTATTTGTCATCTTGGATTATAAGGGGTAGAAGAAAGTTTTCAATGTAGGTCGATGTTTCGGAGTAGTGCCCATATAAAGAAGGTACCTCCTAATTTAACCACATTTCAAAGAATTTGGCTAATAATGCGTATTAGGGGGGTGAAAATCTTACACTAAAATTTCAACATATCTACAAATTTTAGAATTTTTATCCATGTTATAATACCCTCTCAAGTCCACCTTTTGGCGGACAAACAGACTGACATGGTTAGGGGGACTTATGAGGACTCTAATGCACAATCTAAGTTGCTAATGGGTTTAAAAAAGTAATTAACTTTGGCTATTCTTAAATCATTCAGCCCTCAATTATGTAGTATACAAAATACAGCAAATTCCAAATTACTGCTCATTTGACTGGAAGATTTTGCTACGATTTTTACCATATTAAAAATTAATTTGATCCCTTATATGGCGATAAGATTGATATATACTTTTTAATAGATTTGTATAGCACATCCACACAGTTGAAGCCCACGGTTTAAATATTGAAGCCCACTGGTTAAAAATGGGTACAGGTATTTTAAAACACTTTAAATCGACCTGTACGTGAACACTTATATCAGTCATATCTGTGAATAATTATGCTTGGGAATATATGCATAATAGACAAAAACTACGGGCCGGCAACGCGGACCGGGCCAGCTAGTTATTAATAATACTTAATACTGGATATTCTTACACTCGTACCCATTGGATATACGTCTCAGTATCATTTCTGAGCCTGTTCATGCATATCCGTCCGCTTGTCCATGCGTTTTTAAGGAAGTTACTAACCCAAGGATTAACCCTATCAAAATCTAGAAACGGAAGAGACAGAGGTTACTGTTTAAAAGTAGAGTGAAAGTAAGACTTGAGTTTTAAAGTCTCGCATATTGGGCTGTAAAAAGTAGAAGTTGGTGCTATAAAGACTCAAAAGAACAAAATGTTTACAATTTCAAAATATAAGCCCATTAAAAATGTAGGAAATATCTGATTCAACTACATACATTCTAGTATCATTTCTGATCGCCGGTTCATGCTCATCCGTCCGCTTGTCCATTCGTTTTTAAGGAAGTTACAAACCCAAGGATAAACCCTATTAAAATTGGTAGTAATCGGTTCCGACCTGCTGTGCACCAAACGTTTATCCAATTTTTTGAAAAATTCAATTGGGGACATATATTTGAATTAATGCAATTTAGAAGCTAGTCTATAAAATTTAACGAAAATTGACTCAGATATTGCTCAAATTAAGCTCAATTCCATAATATGCGATCGATATCGAATTAATCGAATTAATATGGATCTGCTTTTCGGACTTTTGTTTTTTCTTTCCTTATATTTCACTTGTTTTGACGACTTTATTATGCCTAAATAATAAATTTAATAATGTTTACGGTTTTCTATTTTGTCATTGTTGGTGGTTCATGGATAAAGCTTGAATTTATAAAGCTTGAATTTATAAGCTTGAATTTATAGAATGTAAATTACATGAAAATATATGGAATTTTATTCCCTTTTTCCCACCTTCGTATACTCATAAATACCTTCCCACGCAAACAACATTTCGCATACATTACACGAAATACATTAACAAGAAAAAGAAAATACCATAGCTTAGGAAAGTTTCCAAGACAAAATTTATTTTCCACTGCGGAATAATTGATAAATTTATCGATGCTATGTGGTCTGTTGGATTTCGTGTGGAAAACTTTTTTGTTTATTTTGGACACCACATCAATCACAATGAAAAAAGGTATCTTTTGTGCAAATAAGCAAAAGGAAACTAAGTACATAATATTAAAGGAATCCAAAAAAAGGAAGATTCTCAATTAACATAACTGGCCGTGGGAATTTTCCGTACAAAGGATCGAACCTAGATTTTCTTTGAATAAAATTCATGGTATCATATTTTCAATGATTTTTAAGCAATTCGTTTTTTTAAAGAAAAAACGTTGGGTGTATTCCACGTTGACAAATGTCAACAAATAATTTTTTTTTTTCGACTGCACTCAGCGTGAGTTGCAGAAAACAACCACAATTTTATTTAATGTCCACTGCATAAAGAGATTTTTATGACTTTATTTGGTTTAAGAAATTTTTTAATTAAAATTTTTAAATTGCATCATTTAATAAAATGTGTGTGGATCAACAGTTGTCAGAGCTTGTGGTTGTAGTGGTTTTCAAGAACTGTTGAAGACTTAATTAAAATTGTGTGGGTGGGTGGTGGTGAAACTATCTCAGAGGTTTGACATGATTTTTCCACACATGACAGAAACTTGCATCATAATTATATAAAATTAAGTAAATGAGTACGAATTTTTATTCAATTTAGGTACAATTTTTCTTGAGGCCGAAAACTGTAATGCTAGCATATTTCACTTCCATATGGGCGTTGTACACCCAAAATTCTCTGACCGCGCTTTTAGTTTTGCAAAATTTTTTACGGAAATATGATTTAAGTATTACGACCATGATATAGGTAAGACAACTTTTAAACGCCACCTAGTACTGGGTGAGATAAAAAACTGCAACAAAGTCAAAAGCCATAATTTTTACATTTTTTTTAATTTTAATGAATGAAAGCAAAAAATGTCGGAACTATAAGTTTTAGAATAAGTTCAGATTTATTCAAATGGGTCACCTTTGGTATGAATAATGGCCTACAAACGGCCAATGAAACCGTCACAAGCTGCCCGAATGTTGCTCTGTGGTATTCTAGCCCATTCCCGGGGAAGCGCTTGCTTGAGGTGATCGACACTTTGGTATTTTTTAGTACCAATCTTGATTTCCAAAATACTCCAGACACAATAGTCCAACGGATTGGTATTCGGAGATTTTGGTGGTAATTGTGCGCTGGAAATATTTCTGGGATAATATTCGGTTTTTTTCTGATGCTACGATCCATTAATACGCAGATCGACCATCCACTGTTATGGCGACCCACAAAATCACCATGGTCGGCGCTTGAGTTCTGGTGGCCAAACGAAGGTGCACATTTTTCAGCTGACCTTTTTGGCAAGTAAGCGCGATCATTTTGTTTATTTACAAACTGCTGGACAACAAATGTTTTCCCATCGGAGAAAAAACACATTCGACAGTTCACCACTTTCGGCGAAGCTGAGCAACTCTTAAGCTCGTATGAGTCCATTCTTTCTTTCTATTGCGTGTAAAATCTTGCTCTTTTTGGAATTTCAATAGCTTTACCCCGAGCTCATTTTTTAATATTTGCCGAATGGAATATTGCGATATGTTCAGCTCACGAGCCATTTTTTGGCCATTGGGTCACGGGTTTCGATCAAGTCTGGAAAATTCTCACCAAAATGCTTTTGTACACTTGTAAACAATATAATGAGCTGTCACAGGAATAATTTTAACAGCTGTCGGACGAGTGGCTTTGAAATGACAGCAGTCTGAAGTTGGTTGCAGTTTTTTTCATCTCAACTTATGTACATAGGCAGGAAGGAATTATCTATAATTTTTTTTTTTAATTCACCTCCTACAACATTGTAAAAGTATTCAAGACAAATGTAGGCCCTTACCAGAAATATAGTTATACCCTACAACACTATGTGTTGGGGGTATTATAAGTTTGATTGGGCCAAAAATTATGTAACACCACGAAATATTGGTTTCCCACATAGGAAAGTATATATGGATCATCCTAGCTCGTCGAGCTGAGTCGATCTAGCTATGCAATTATGGCCCGATCTTCACGAAATTTGGAATGGAGGTCGGGGTTGGGCCAGAATAGAACCCTTTTTCTTTTTGAGATGATCGCCAAATGTTTAGGGGTTGAAATGGACCAAATACTGAAAAAATGTCGGATTTTGCAGTAGCTATACAGGTCGCAATTATAGACCAATCGATCGGATAATATTTAGCGGGTAAAATAGACCATATATTTTGTGTTGAAAAAATTCAAAATTTTTCATTAAACCGCGAATATTTTAAATCCCGGCGAAATCACAAAGCCATGACAAGGTTACTTCTGACCTTTACATTGATGTTAACATCCAACAAATCGGATATATAGCAAAATATGTGCGATATATATGTTTATCAAAGAAGATATGCTTGAAAGATCTCTTATATGTCGAGAACGGCTGAACTGATTTCGAAAGTTCTCATTAATTCCGAATGGCCTCTTGGCAGGAAAGAAAAAACGTCTAAAAAATCGCATAAAAATATCTCTCTAAAGATGAAAATATTGATTTTGTAACATTTTCTCATATTTTTTTCAATTTTGTCATATTTTTGGAATATTTTCATTTTGAATTAAACATTTGGTAATATTTCTACAGCTAACAAAACTAAGTAGTTGGGATATCAGGATATCATATACAGATCGCATTTATGGCCCGATCCTTACGAAATTTTGCATGGAGATAAGATGAGGGTCAGAATAGAAGCCTACTCTTTTTGGAGATGATCGCCATATATTTAGGAGTTGAAATGGACCAAAAAACTGCAAAATTGTCGGCAGGTCGTAATTATCGCCCGATCCTCACGCACATTTGAATGGGGGTTACCGCACATTGCAAAAGCCAGCCAGTTTCTAATGGCCATCCAAAAATATTCAACGTGTGATATAGTTTGCCAACTTTTGTAGACAAAATACGAAAATTTCCATTTCAGAGACTTTTTGGAGAATTCACAAGTACAGGAAAGTCGCACTTCTGACTATTTCGTTGAAGAATATCGTCAAATGTCTGTATCTCATATAGATGCGTTTCAGTCAAAAACCAATAATAAATGTTAATCTTTTGCCACTTCTGAGAGATTATAGGTCTTTGGGAAATTTTCTTTTATTATTTGTCACAATATATTGTGCCTTTGCTAACTTGTTTTTTCTTGCTTTCGATAAAAATCTTAAATTAGGATTCATTATCCTTTTTTCTTTTCGCTTCAGAAGTAAAAAAGGCAAAACAATTTGGCTTTTGTCAACAGACCCCGCGCATTCGACAAATTGTCTTCCAAACCATAATTCTTTGAAGTAAAAAACCCCAAATTACATAAATATATTTTGTTTGGATAAAAGCACAGACATCGTTTTTAATGGATTTTTCAATTCCCTTATTTACATCTTTTAAATGCGATAAACATGGATGATGATATTGTCAACACGTGCGTGGACTTGCACAAATTTATAAAATGCTTATTTGAAAAAGGGTGCCTAATTGTGGGGTATATACATTCAAGTAAAGTGCTAAAAGGATTTGGGTATAATTTTTGTAATCGTCCAAGGATTGCTCTGAAAATTTTTCATTTGATGGGAATTTGTCGCTGAGCAACAAATAAAATGTATTATAATATTATACAATAAATACTTTCAGGATTTTTGGGAAAAAAAAATATAAATTTAAATTTACTTGTGGAAAGTTTATCAGAAAGTAAGGTTAGTTAAGGAAACAGATTGAGTTGACAAATTTCCTAAGCAGAAAATAGCAATTAATCCTTTTAAAGTAATTTCATTCTTTTCTTTTTTTTTTCTTACTACGCATATTCTAATATTTTTCCCAACGCAACCCTCTTTGTCCGGTTAATATTTCTTATAAAATTTCAAATTTCTATAATTTGGGGTATAGTCTGAAAATGGGATACATCGATTCATGTTGAAAGTATCCATATGTATGTATTACATTATGGCCAAACCCACACATACATTAGCAGACCATTGAAAGGAACTAAGTATCATGAACATATAACGAAGAGGCATTTGTTGTTATTGTTAAGGTTTCATGCTACACATACAGGAGAATAAGATCACTCTCAATAAAGCCACCAGCCAGAGCATAGGTGTGTCTCTCTTTTAATCCAGCAGAGGTATACAAAATACTTTCAATAGTTCCTTTACTGGTACCTCCCACACAAAGTATTAAAATTAAAAGGAAATAACAATTAATCACAAAGAAGCGAACCCAGTCTACGATTAACTCCAAACTTGGCACACAGTAATATTTGAATCAGGACCGAAGTGGGCACTATTTTCCGTGCTTTTTTCCTTAAGATGCCAGTTTTTCCAATAATATTTCATTTGAATTATGGTCATAAGAACCAGTAGGCACACTAAGTTACAATCTACCACAGATATTTATAGTATTTAAACGATTATTTGTACCACGTGATTTAAACATACATACCTATCCTTTATTCAATGCTTTTAACGTATTAAAGATTTAAATTTATAGTGAATTTTTGTTTCTGAACCAATATTTTGTTTTGTTTCCATTTCCTTAATGTAGCGGAAATAAATGTTCCTCTTTCTCCTTCAACGTTCACCGAGCTGCTGTCAAAGGTAATTTTTTTACACCGAATTTTTAAAAATGGAGCATCAATGCAATGCAATGTAATTATGTGCCACCATCAGGTGAAGAACTTTTCCATTTACAAATTACGGTAACTTTGCAAATACGCTGTTGTGGTAAGTGTTCTTGTAATAATGAAATTAGCAGAATTTTATTTCATCAGTTTGTTGAATACCTCGTTTTCCATTTTCCCTAAATTTAAGAAGTAAACATTTGACAATGATACTAATAATAACAAGATTAGAAAAAAATTAAAATTATTTGAAACATATTTGAAAGAGCACTCACATTTAGCCACACTAAATATATTTACCATTCAGCTTAAAGAGGTTTTAGTTCCTGTGATCACCAAATCGTTTTTTATTGTCAATTTAATTTACAGTGTCAGTTAAATTAAAAAAACCTTATTTGCAATGTATTTGAAAGAGTGCCCATACAAGATTTAACAACAAAAAGTATTTAACAACAAATCTTAAAGAGTAGTTTTGCTCTTGCTTCTGATCACTATATCCGTAATATTTCTCCGCACTCACTGAACCTTAACTTTAATTATACGTCTACAACAAACGCCTGGTGCTCAGATGCTGATATTGTTGTTTATGTTCAGTCGATGAAGTTAATTGGCATTTCCCTGTTCATTAATTTGCAAGTGGCACCACACCGTGCAAAACAAGGTGTGTTTAGATGTCGTGCCAAGAAGCGATGCCTTATTAGCATTGATATGCATAAATTTCCCAGCTATCGGTTGTGTTATTACAGCTGCAACAATAAATTGCATATTTCTAATTCCTGGAAACCACATTAAGTCTGAATGGCACAAAATTATGAGTTTGTTGAGGCGGAAACGGAACTGGGTTGAAAATTTCAGAAAAGTACAATGTTCTTCAGATTGTTCACGACTAAGAGAAAATTTTTTTGAATTTTTTTCATAAAAGAAAATGGTGTTGATTTTTTTCTGGTGGTATGTCTTTAATTGAATTAAAGTCTGTCATTTGAAGTATCTGTGGCGATGTTAATCTTCATCGGAATTGTTTCAGATTTTGTATTTAAAGTTTGTAATGGATACAAAGATTAAGACAGAAAATTGTCTTCGCATAGCCCCCATATAGCGGTACCTCTCGATATTCGGTATTTTGATGATTTATTCACGCGAATTCGTTTCAAGTGGTGGAGGATGTATAAAGTTCGACCCGGCCGACCTTTTAGCTTTTTTACTTGTTTTATATGATGTCATTGTCAAATTAATACTTGTAGTTCTGCCTTAAACGTTAGGCTATAAAAACTACACCCAAAACAGAAAATCAAAACTTTTCGGCTTGTTTTGCTGGTCTTTTTTGCTTTAACTGGTAGAAGATTGTCATCCCATCGGATTGAACTTCATTTTATTGCAGAAAATTTCCAGCGTAAGAAATCATTTTAGAACATTTTACAACTGATTATTCTGGCTATTGATCCATAAAGACCGGCCTACATTTTTGATTCGTTTTCTAAGCTGAAGGTTTTAAAATCTCTATTTTTACACGTTTGAGTTTAACAAGATAATTATAATTCGTATTCTTAAGATATAGAACGTATAATTACTTTAATGTGGATTTTTGTTTCGTCATGATATCCGTAAATAACCTAATTTGTAATTTATAGAAGGCTAAAAAGTCTCAATCTGTAGAAGACCAATTTCATATTCTTCAATACATTAACGGAAATCACTCTATTTTTGGAACGAAATGGAGTAGATTGATAAAATTTTATTCAAATATATATTATATCTGCAGGACTTTTGGTATTGAAAATGGGTGATGTAGATCCTCGTTTTTTTCGGTATTTTGGTGAAGTCCTTAACGGGTACTACAGTCTATGACAGAAAATTGCCTATGCAGTCCACGTCTTCATATAGGCCCCATATAGCGGTAACTCCCGATATTCGGTATTTTGATGATTTTAGCGACATGACTCACCGGAATTATGTAAAATTTAGTATTTGAATAGCTTAACGGATAAAGTCCGTAACGGGTACTACAGTCAATGACAGAAAATTGTCTATACAGGTCAATGTCTTCGTATAGGCCCCTATATTCGGTATTTTAACGATTTTAGGTACAATACTCATCGAAATTGGTTGAGATATCGTATTTGAAGTCTGTAATGGATACTACAGTCTATGACAGAAAATTGTCTGTGCAGGTCCACGTCTTCGTATAGCCCCAATATAACAGTAGCTCCCTATATTCGGAATTTTGATTATTTTAGCTACATAACTCACTGAATTATTTTATTCAAGTTTCTAATTTTAATATTGTAATGGTTTATGACAAAAGTTGCCTATGCAGGTCCACCTCGTCGTATAGACCCTAACATAAGGGCTACATTCGATATATTTAAGATTTTAGCAGAATTTTTAACGGATTTTTTTTTTTTTTGAAATTTGCCAAAATCTTTCCAAATGGTGGAGGGTATTAAATGATCGGCTCGGTCGAATTTACAGCTTTTTTACTTTTTTTTAATTTTTTGGGACTAAATCCTTTGGAATTTTACCGATGATATATTTCCACAAAAAAAAAAAAACATCTTCCCAAAAAAACCTCCTGAAGCATTTTCTTCAATTTACACTTTCAAATAAAAAAAAAACAAGTAAGCAAAGGCTATAGTCGTGCGGGGCCGACCATGTGATACCCTACAACACTACAATATGTTAGAAGCTCCCTTATGTCCAAATCCATTTTGGAAGATTTCGCGGTGTACAGCCCAGATATTACCCTCAGCCTTCTGACCAGGAATATTTGCCCAATATTTACGCTGTTAGTTGTTGTGGTCCATTTTACAGCTAAATATAATTCAGTGGTCATACAAAATGCTAGAATTCTTCCGCTCTTCTCAGGCGTGTCGAATGGCTTCAATTGTGTGATCAGGAATTTTTCCTTGTTTTTGGGTCATGTGAACCCCTAATATTTTGCGATCATCTCTAAAAGCAGGAGGCCAATCTGTATCTCCAAATTTAGACTCATCTATATGATTTTGTTGTCTACGATATTAGGCTATATTCGTCGACGAAATCGGCACAAAAAAGCCAGAAGTTCGCCTTTTGTGTATTTCGGATATCGCCTGTAAGTAATGTTGGTATTTTTCAGACAGAAATAGTGGTCCATTCTACCCACTGCCCTAAACTCTTCCTTCCATTAAAATTGGAAGGCTTCTGCCCAGCCCTACGCTCTAGCCCCATGCTAACTTCCGCTTTGATTGGTCTATAATTGCGACCTTTATAGCAACTGCAAAATCAGGAATTTTTTCAGTTTTTGGTCCATTTCGACCCCTAAATATTATGCGATCATCTCCAAAAGAAATAGGGTTCTATTCTGACCCTAGCCTCACCTCCATTCTAAATTTCGTGAAGATCGGGCCATAATTGCGACCTGTAGAGTGATTACAAATTAACATGGACAGACGGACGGACGGACATACATAGCTAGATCGACTCAGCTCGAGATAGAAAGATCCATATATACTTTCCAATGTGGGAAATCAATATTTCGAGGTGTAACATAATTTTTGGCCCAATCAAACTTATAATACCCCCAACACATAGTGTTGTAGGGTATAAAAAAACAAAATATTTGAAATAATTTTGTTATATATTAATATTTGCTTTTGCTAAAGTGGAAAAAATCAAATTTTAACTTTTAATACTTTATCAGAGATGTTTGTGTGTAATTTTAACATGTCTCAATTGTTATTCACAGCACCTAAGAAGACTCAGTGAGTGTGTGTGTGTGTGAAGTGATTCTTTTTTAGGTCAATAAATAAGGGATTACCCAAATGAATTTAATTTGATCCCCTTTTATTGAATTTAAAAGTTGAATGTCTACGAGAAAATCTTATTCGACAGACAAATGAGTTTGCTTTTGTAAAAATTAAACTCAAATGTTTTAAAATTTTTTTTTTTTTTTTGTATTTTTTGTAAATATTGATATATAGACTATTTTATTATTTTTCTACGAATTTAGTTATCTTTAAATTTTAAATTTGTAGGAATATTTAACCAATTTTAAACGACCGGTTCCTTTATTATTCTCTAACTAATTTACTTTCCCTTAGCTCCTCAAATTAGATTTACATAGCCTTCTTTAAGGGTTTTGCTGCCAAAAATAATAAAATGTTTTGCCATCCGTCGAATATGGTAATTAACAGTCATTGCACCATTTCCCTTCATTTCAAATATGTTTATGTGTGTGGTAAAAACAAAATTAAATGGTGTGTATGTATTTTTTGTGCAAATAAAGAACATTTTATGCACTCAAAACAAATTGACTCCCTTGCTATGTGGGTTCTATGACCCAAATATGTTGGGCTGTAAGCCAAGCTAAACCATTGGTGACGAAGAGGTTCAAGGCAATTGACTTTGTTTACATTAGCTTGCCACATTTCGAATTGTCATAAATTAAGGATTTTTCAACTATATTTCGCTGAAATTACCAACAGAAGTTGAACACGCGTCTACATGTGTGTTTGGTTTTAGTGTTGGTTTTCATTCGAATAGGATCATGTTAAAGGATTTCATGTGGCAAATGGAATTCTTGGGATTTATAAATGTTGGTTTTGCTTTTAAGATTTTATTTATAGACAAATACGTTTTACATTTAAATACTTACATTTGTGTAGGTTAAATAGGTATTTTAAAATAGTTGAAAGATTTTATTTTTTTATTTACGTTCACAAATAAGTATGCAAATAAGACATATTTAGAAACCGACTATTCCACAGATTTTTTTATGTAGCACAATTCACAAAATTAATTCGTTTGAAGTCTAAATTTTGTTTGAACTTTGAGAAAATAATAGATAAGGGTTGGTTTTAGGTTTACTTTTGTAAAATCTACATATTTTTGCATCGGGTTTTAACTGTAAAACAAATATTTTTCAGCTCTTGAACATTTGAAATGTTTCAATAATGCGAAATAACCTAAATTGTTTTTTTTTAATTTCAACCCACAGACCAAATTTTTTAGAGACTTTTATATAACCTCAGCTGTGCACAAAAGTGTTTCCAATATTTTGTTCTTTACTTTGTAAAACCTTAGACAGAATTTGAAATTTGATGAGGACCTTTGGATATTTTCCACAATCTTTGGAAAGAATATAGGTCATATAGGTCCACTTTTAAGTATAGCTCCTATTTAGTTTCTCAGGTTGTAGAGCACCTCTTTGGAGAATATTTGCAATTATGGTCAATGCTTTAACATTTCAAGACCATGATCTTAAATTTATGAAACTGTGTTGTAAGAAAGTCGATAATACAATATGTCAATACAAACAGCTACCAGGAACATTATAACAGTTGTGAATCACATTTCTGTAAGATTCGGGATGTTTGTGATTTCCCTATACATCCAGAAGAACTGTGCCGAAATATCCTATTTTTAAATGAAAACTCATATTATCATAAATATCTACCCATTTTAGAGAAGTATTACAAAAAGAAATGATTGGGATTGTTATTTATCGCACTAGACTTAATAGCGATTAAAGTATTACGATGTTAACATAATCGTGGAGTCTGACCTTTGACCGGAAGGTAAAAGAAAGCGTGGACTGATATACTCCACTCTAGTGTGGTGAACATCGGTGATGTTTTTTATACCCTCCACCATACCATGGAGGATATATTAATTTAGTCATTCCGAATTATAATAAATCAGTAGTGTCAGTAGGCAAGTTATCATCGAAAATGGGTAACGTCGGTAAACATTTTCATATGGACTCCATATAACGGTACCTCCAAATATTCGGAATTTTTATGACTTTAGTGACATTATGGGCCGAAATTGTTTCCAATTTCGTTTTGTATCGAGGTCCATGTATTTGTATATAACGGTCCCTTCGGATTTTCGGTATTTTCATGATTCTAGTGACATTATTCACCGGGATTTTTTTAAATTTCGTATTGGAAGATGTTAATTGGTACTACAGCCTATGACAAACAATTTCGTATGCACATTTTCGTATAACCCCCAATATAACCGGTATTTTTCGGATTTTTTTGAAGTAGAGGATATTAGAATTTATTTGCCTTTTGGGGCAAAAGTCCGTTTGAGGGTCAGAAGTTGTCTATATTTGTAATACTATGAGGAGCCAAATTTATGCAATTTCTATGATATATTTATTTAATTTAAATTTACTAGTCCAAATATTTGTCGGATAGCCAATAAAGTGAAACCAAAATAGACCCTATACAATTTGGCGTAATTTTTTGAAATATATCTAAGATGATAGGTATTGAAAACGACATTTACATATAACCCCCATAAAACGGTACCTTCTGATTTTCGGTTTTGATTATAATTTTCAGTAATGCAACTGAAATATGATATTTTGGACTCACAGGCCATTTTCTATATAGGTCACATTTCCCTATTTTTTTAAAGTTTCTCCAATTTTTTCAAATTGAAAAGAAACCTCATATTATTTCTTTGAGTATATGTTTGTGACATGCAAAGGATAATGAGATAGACCCCCATTACACTTGATGATCTCCTCAGAACTACATTCTGGGTCGATTTATGCATATCTGTCCGTCTGTGGCATTTGCGCTCCAACTGAGAAAAAAAATCAGATTATTTGCTGGGCTCAAGGACGAACTCTATTGAAATTGATAATAATCGGTTCAAATTTAGATGTACCTTCTAAATATATATTCGTCCCATTTCATATTCATTTCATTCGCTTATTTTTTACTAATACAAATTAGATTTCCTGTGTTTTAAGATCTTAATTTTAATTTAATTCGTGGATTTTGTAAGAACATTTTCAACGGCTATTTAGAAAATTGCTGATCAAAAATTTTCTTGTGTTTTCATTAAAAATATTTTTAAAAGAACATCCTGGTTTTTGTAAATACGGATATAATTGATAAGAATGGTATTTATCCATGCATGTTTTTGAACACTTCTTTATAAACAATGACATAATTTCCAAATGACAAATAATTGAAGGCAAAATATTGAATATGTGGTATGGTATCTTTTTTCTCAAATAGAACAGCAATTTACAAAAAAAAATTAAATTAATACTCTCATCCAAAAAGCAATTACCCCCCATTATATAATTCCTACCTATAAACCGCTATTAAAGGCTAAATACCTGTCAATGATTTCTTATGTTTATGCAAATAATGCTTTCCTTTGTTGAGTAAACATCGCGATGTAGTTCAAGGTTGATTTGAACTACACAGACTTGACATGTTTATGTCTGCGGAATGTTTTCATGTCACAACAAATTTGTTGATATGTTTTCAGGCTTTGGAATTTTTATGAAACGTGGAATATTAAATGAGACAAAACACACAAACACACATAACAAATAATAACTCAAATGGAATAATAAGTCAGGTGCAGAAAATCTGTTGTCTGAGTCAAAGAGACTTTATCAAATGTCTAATTTTACTGACTGAATATGTTGCTGTAGGCGAAATTGTAAACATAATTACTGTTATTTGTTTGCGAGGGATCGAGGGAGATGGAATAGTTTCATTTCAAATAATGCATTCAAGATGTAGAGCGTTTCAGTTATTTAGTTATAAAAAATAACTTTCACCAAAATATGGGATATTCAAAAATGTAGGTTTTTTAAAAATAAACTTTTTTTAAAAAATGTAATAAAGTAAACCAAATTTTGGGAAACTGCTATTGATCATTTTTGTGCAAAATTCTTAAAATTGGTATTTTACAAAAATAATGGTTACTTGAAAAGTTACCTGAAAAGTGAGCTATATTGCATATTTTTTATTTCCTATGCAGATTTTGGCTAAACATCAGATATTCTCAACAACTTGTATAACATCTATAACGGCAGTTAGCTGATCAAGAGAGTTAAGCTGATGTGGAGCAGAAAGCAGACTAAGAGCGGTGAGTACGATACTAACTAGAAGGTAGATAGGTAGAAGGTAGATAGTATCGTTGAGATAATATCGTCTATAATTTTAGTTACCATAAACTACACTGTGGTTATATTTACGACAATAATGGGAAAGAGAGCCACAAATTTTCGATTTCAATACAAACAAAAATTCAGTATGCCGTTTTCAAATAAATATTTTACTAAAGAACAACAAGTAAACTTACGAACTTACAGCTCGACCGGGCCGAACTTTGAATACTTGAAAAAATAATATCCGTTAAAAATTCTGTTAAAATCTTAAAAATACCGAATGTAGCCGTATATTAGGGTCTATACGACGTATATTAGGGTCTATTACAATATTCAAATGCGAAACTTGCTAAAAAAAACTGTTTACGATGTAGCTAAAATCATCAAAATACCGAATATAGGGATGTACCATGGGGTTATAAAACATGGACCTGCACAGACAATTTTCTGTCATAGGCTGTAGTATCCATTACGAACTGCAGACACAAAATTTGAAATAATTCCGATAAATAATGTCGCTAAAATAATCAAAATACCGAATATCGGGGGTTCCATTATATGGGGGCTATACGAAGACGTGGACCTGCACAGACAATTTTCTATCTTAGGCTGTAGTATTCATTACAAACTTCAAATACAAAATTTGAAATAGTTCCGGTAAATAATGTCGCTAAAATCATCAAAATACCGAATATCGAAAGGAACCGTTATATGGGGGCTATACGAAGACGTGCACCTACCTGGCCCATTTTCAATACCAACAGTCCTGCAGACATAATACACATTTGAGTAAAATTTTATCAACCTACTTCATTTCGTTCGGAAGCTAGAGTGATTTCCACAGACGGATAGACGGACGGTCATTGATAAATCGAAATAGAATTTTATGTTGATGAAGAATATATACTTTGTGGGGTCTAAAATGTATATTTCGAGGTGTTCAAACGGAATGACAAACATAATATACTATTTACGAGTAAAAGAGACTGTATTTGACCAACATATATAGCTGATTCCGAAGAAGAAAACCGTTGTTTTTTATGAGATTACTTTTATGTGCTATAGAAAAATTTTTACTTTCTTATCGCATTCCCACAAAATATTAAATGCCTCAAGAATTTAAACACGAAATTTAAATTATGCAATAAAATATGTATTCTAATTTTCCACACGCTTTTCATTTCCTTCTAGCTGAACACTGTTTGGAAATGCAAATTCAAACAACATCATTGCAATTTTTCAGTGTTGGTAAATGTGGCAAGACATTTGTTTTCACACAGCTTTCTCTCGATAAAAAATATGCAAAATAGTTTCCATATAGTTTCACCATCGAAGAATGCTGAAATGTTTGTTGCCTTGCAGCGGAAAATATGCAAAAAATATGTGGGTTAGTTCTTTGTCTACTGATATACAGTGAAAAGTAACTGCTCCCATTTCACAATTGATTCATGCATTTCTTGGAACAAATGTTTTGGAGTTATATATATATATATATATATATATATATATATATACAAAATATGGTTATTTATAGCTTAGGATTCCACATCATAAAATGGTCACGACCTTCAAGATCATTGCATTTATTTTAAATTGAAAGACATTTTTAAAAGCTACTTAGTCACAGTGAGGAATAAATGGAATGTGGGGTAAAAACCACCAACATAAGTTCACTTTTAAATTGTTATTTCCATTCATTAAAGAAGAATTTAGGAGGTAAATGTGAATGATAAACAAAGAAGAAACATTTAAACGTGATGAAGAAAATATAGCACAAAATGCTTCATAATAGTACTAAAATTATGTGTACATTATATCAAAAACAAGTAAGTTACATCTACCACATTTTTAGAAAAGTAAGACGACGGATAAAGATATATATAATCTGAACCGATCACGAAAAATATTGGCAAAGATAAGCTGTATTTGATATATTTCTCTGAATATCGTTGTTACGGAGTGCATGCAGTTGTGGGTAACAAGTATAAAAAATCGGATGAACAATATATATGGGAGCTATAGCTATATCTGAAACGATCTTCAACAAATTTGACACACTTGCTTCTAGACTCAATTCGGTCGTAAGTACCAAATTCCATCCAATTTGGGCAAATATTAGACGTTTGATGCACAATAAAAGGTAAATCGGACAAAGTTATATATGGGAGCTATATCCAAATCTGAACCGATCTTGATAAAATTTAGCAAAGGTATTTCTGAGCTGCATTTGATACATTTCCCCAAATATTGTTGTAACAGAGTGCATATTACGGCTGCGGAGGACAAAAATAACAAATCGGATAAAGAATATATATGGGAGCTATAGCTATATCTTAACCGATTTCGATCAAATTTTGCACACTTATTCTCAGGCCTAATTTGGTTGTATATGCAAAATTCCATTCTATTCGGGCTGATATTACACGTTTGGTGCACAATAAAAGGCAAATCGCCCAGAGATATATATCAGAGCTATATATCATTTTTGACCGATTTCTCCAATTTCAATAGGGTTCGTTCTTGGGCCAAACAAGTGATTTCAGTTGTAATCACTCCAGCGAAAAAACTATTTTTGATATGAAGATACAATTTTGCACAGATCAGTCTTTTGCCTGCAGGCAAATCAAGTTTGAAAATGGGTTATATAGGTCCACAATATCGTATAGCCCCCATATAACGCGGCATTTGTCAATGGAATTTTCTGAAATTCTACACAAGGAGGATACACAAGGATAATTGTCTATATTAGTCTACGATATTGTATGGGGGATACAACGGAACCCCACGATATTCGCTATTTCGATGATTTTAGCAACTTTTTTTTATCGGAATTTGGTATTTAAAGTTCGTAATAGGTACTACAGGCTATGACGGAAAATTGTATATGTAGGTTCACGTCTTCATATAGCCATATATAACGGTACCTCCCTTTATTCCGTTTATTGATGATATTAGCCTAAATTCAAATTTCAAATTTCATATTTAAAGTTCGTAATGGGCACTAAGCATATGACAAAAAATTACTTAAGCAGAACCACATGTTTGTATAGTCCCCATATAACAGTTCTCCTTTGAGTGGTATTGTTCGACAGAATTTTTTGGACATTTTTCAAGATCCTTCAAAATTTTGGAGGGTATTTTATGCTCCTTTATTACTTGTTTAATTTGATCTTTTTCGGGATATAAGATGGAGTGGACCGACCCAATTTTGACGAAAATATTACGATCAACAAGATTTGGACCAAATTGGGCACTCTCAGAGTCATCTTGAGCACCATCCGTCCCGACAAATGAATGTGTCAAGATAGATTTCTTATGTCCTAAAACTGATATCCACTGAAGAGTTAGTTCGATAAAACACTTTTGGAAAACACACTTCATGGAAAATGTTTCCCATGCATCCTACTTTCGTCTCGAAGTTCAACCGAAATCGGACAGTTTGATTTGCTGGGTACCTATATTTCAAATTTCAAATTTTGGGCCTTACTCTTTCTTCTATTCGTTGATGAGGCAAACAATTATTCTACAATTTTAAACTCATTGTTCAAATTTACTTCGAAGATACCTTATTCTATCGCCTTTTTGAAATATCCAAATCATTCTGATTAAATGTCGTTTTAAATTTGTAACCAATTTGAAAGTGGAAAATATTGTTTAAAATAATAAACTAGAAAATGGTGCCTCCTATTTTTTTTTTTTTTTTTTTTTTTTTGATAGAAGCTAAGTTTTGCACATTTATCTATAACTCGCAATGAAAAGAATTACAGCTGTTGTTATATCTAATTAACCTCCAGCTAAAATAGTGAAAGTGTACAAACTTTTATATTTCCAACACACAAAGATGCATTTTCCATATATATTTTTTATTGAGTTTTAATTCAATTTCCACCCAAATATCGGCCTGTTGAGTCCTGTTGGAATGTCCAAGGTCTGCGGCCAAAATGTTTGCGTGTCCAAGGTTTTAATACACCCTCCAGAATATTTTCGCGACAGTATTCGGCATTTATTCTGATGCCACGGTCGATTAATACGAACGGAGAGCTACTATCGGCTGTTATGGCGGCTTACACGATCACCATAGCCGGAGCTTGAGTTCTGGTGGTCAACCGAAGGTGCACATTTTCAGCTGACCTCTTTGGCAAGTAAACACGATCATTTTGTTTGTTTAAAAACTGCTGGACAACGAATATTTTTCTCATCGGAGAAAACCAAATTCGGCTGTTCTTTAGTTCTTTTAAGGCTATTTTCTTTCTGTTGTGGTGTAAGTTCTTGCACTTTTTGGAATTGCAATGGCTTTACACCCAGCTCATTTTTTAAAATTTGCCGAATGAAATATTGCGACATATGTAGCTCACGAGCCATTTTTCGGCCACTGCGAAGTGGGTTTCGATCAAGTCGCTTCTTTACTTTTCGAACCATTCCTGCTGATGTTGCTGTTTTCTTCCTTTAATTTCCTTGACGTCTGCTACGCTACCAGTATCACGGTAACGAGCGATGGTACGGGACACAAAAGATTTATTCACATTTTAATGCTGGAGTGCCCTAACCATAGCCACTTGCGGTTTTCCAGCCAAATATAAAGAAATCACACTATCACGCTTGACTTGAATTCCATAACGAATAACTTTTTTTCTGGAAAATTCTCACCAAAATGCTCTAAACAATATAAAGAGCTGTCACTGGAATAATTTTAACAGCTGTCGGACGAGTTGCTTAGAAATGACAGCAGTCTGAAGTTGGTTGCAGTTTTTTCATCTCGACCTGTATACCATGCTTAGATCTTTCGAAAATGGGCAATATTGGTTTCCTATCTAATGGAAATCGGTTGGTTTACTATCTCGATAAATTTCGAGCTTTGTTCAATTTAAAATTGAATTTTATCCGGTGATGAGTGCTACACAAACTATGTAAATATGATTTAATATGACTGAAAACGCGAACAAACTTCACTAGGCCAATTATCACAGCGTTCTTTATTTAGTCTCTTTATTTACGAATTGCGAAACCCCTGCAGCCATTTCCCACTCCTTATTAGCAGCCCTGACTTTTGTGAGAAATTACATGATTCTAGAAATGTCATTATGGTCTAGTCATCACTCGTATTTCACAATGCTACGCAAATAAACAGGATTTTTTTCGCCAACAAAAGGTGAAATGTTCCAATTGTCACAACGTTTAATGGGTATTTGTAATGCTTTTGTGATAAAATACAACAAGTCATCTGGTCTGATCCGATTGTGTGAGTGTGAAATGAGTGATAAAGGCAATACAAGAAAAAATGATTCACAACAGAAAATCCGCTTTCCGTTAGTATTTGTTGTCCACACACATTCAGACAAACATTATGTTTTCCCTCCCCATTTATTTTTCATTTAATTTTTTCGAATAAAATATGCTTGTAAAGATTTCTCAAAATATCATGTAAATGCGCGGATGGAAAATTCCGGGGGAAATTAAATTTTCAATTATGTTTATAGAAAAATGTAAAATATGGGCATGATTTAATTCAATTTAAATGCCCAAATATGTTATTGACTTTGGAAATTATAAAAACACACGAATGAATGTGTGCTCCTCAGAGGCTCACTGTGATATCCTTTTAGTATTTAATAAATTCGTGTGTTTACATACACCTTAATAGTGGAAAATTCTTGAATAATAAATTATGTTTACATTTTAAGGATGATCGAAGATACAGATTTTAATTACATTATTTAATAAGAATTTTATAAAGAAGGTACTCATTCATGATGTTTTAAAATTATTGGAAGGGCATTGCTATGAGATAGATTTATAGCAATCTCTCGGAGCCATAGAAGTGCAAATATTGATGAGATTAAGTTGCAATTGTTCTTTTTTCTTTGGTTTAAAATAAATTAAAATGTAATTCAGTAAACTCAAGTTAAAAACAAGTAAGCAAAGGCTAAAGTCGTACGAGGCCGACAATGTGATACCCTACAACCCTAAAATAGATTAGAAGCCCCCCTCACAAATCCATTTTGGAAGATTTCGTTTTTGAAATTATGTCACGGAGCACTGCCCAATATTTACGCACTCCGTCCTGCTGTTAGTTGTTGTGATCCATTTTACAGCAATACAATGGTCATCCAAATTCTTCCCTATCCTTAACTCTCTTCTCTTCGATTGGCTTCAAGTGTGTGATCAGACAATTTTTTCTGTTTTTAGTTAATTTAAACCCCTAAATATTCACATAAAAGTAGTGATCCATTCTACCCGTTGTCCTAAACTCTAACTTCATGCGAGATTTCGTGTCCTTTGGTTTCTATTTGTGACGTCTATAACGGCTGCAAAATCAGAAATGTCACAAAATACTACAAAATTTATGTTAAGAACGTCATTATTGAAATTATTTTATGAGATTTTTTAAGGTTTTATACTTTTCTGCCAAGATGGCATTCTGAATTGACAAACTTTGTCAAAATCGGTCCAACCATTCTTATGATATAAGCGTTCTAGCTAACATTCCCATTCCTTTGTATATACACATTGTATATATTTCGCAACGGTCAGAATTGACCTGTTCGTCTATTTGTGATTTCGCCGGGATTAAAAATATTCGCGGTTTTATGGAAAATTTGACGTTTATATAATACAAATGTTATGGTCTATTTCACCCACTAAATATTACCCGATGACCATAAAAAATGGAAGGCTGCTGCCCAGCCCTAACCTGTAGCCCAATACTAACTTCCGCGTGGATTGGTCTATAATTGAGACTTGTAGAGCAACTACAAAATCAGAAAATTTTTCAGTTTTTGGTCCATATCAACCCCTAAATATTATGCGATCATCTCCAAAAGCAACAGGGTTCTATTCTGGCCACCATTCTAAATTTCGTGAAGATTGGGCCATAATTGCGACCTGTGAAATGATTTCAAATTAACATGGACAGACGGACGGACATACATAGCTACATCGCATCAGCTCGGCAAGATAGGAAGATCCATAAATACTTTCCTATGTGGGAAACCAATATTTCGAGGTGTTACATAATTGTTGGCCCAATCAAACTTATAATACCCCCAACACATAGTGCTCTAAAGTATAGAAATTTGAGAGTTATACTAAAAAGCGCGATTACCAGAGACAGACGGACATCACTTAATAGACACTGATCCAGAATATATATGCTTTATAGGGTCTAACATGATTATTTAAAGGAGTTACAAACGAAATAACAAAATTAACATACCCTCCAGAGTATGGTGGATGATATAAAACAATAAATGTCAAAACCCAGAAAAAAACCAAAGAAGGTGCGCTATTAAATGCACTTTGGTAATTTGTGGTCTTGACTGGTAAGAGTATAACTTGGATGAACGTTTTTTTATTGAAAATGAGGCATAATCTTGTTTTAAATTTTCATATCCGGTTAAAATATGAACTGGAAATATACTCTTTTTAAATATAATGGTCCCGTTAATGCAAAAAATTTAGAATCTTTCAAAATATTAGTGTATATTTCTAGTAATTCTCCAATTCCATTTCAACAACGACACTAAAATATTTTTTTATGATTTATTTTCCATAGTTAAATATGAAAATGTTTACAGATTGTTATAATGTTATTGGTGAGTTTAGTCTATGAATCTGCGAATCTTAACAAATTTTATTGAGATTAATATATTCAAATATTGCAATTAAAATTAAAAAATAGAAAAATATGAATTCTTAGGTATTATAATGGCTGTTGGGATGACATGGAACTTTTTTATCTTAGAGTCAGCAGTTTATTTTCTGGCTAAGTTTTAAATGAAATACTAACCTCAGTACACGTAACGTATGAGTAACAACATTTCTTCATAGCCGCATTTAAATATTGCGTATACGCCACATTTATTTGCAGCTACTTATTTTGCATACACGTGTAGTTTTCAACTGGCATGTCAAGTCAATGTCCTGCAAATGGTTTTATGTTAAATTTCAAAATTTGTGTTCCGAACCCAACTCACTAAATACTTTATCTAACATTGGATTATCTGCATTTTGTCGTCTCGTTGAGTGAGTGTGAATGGATAGCACGCACACACACAATGAAGAGAATCCTTCCTTGAATCCCTTTTTTGTGCGTTTCTAACGGCATTGCTTTTAATAAAAGTTTGTTTCTTTCATTAATTGGGATATTGTTTCTTGCTTATGTGCGAATCGCCTTAGTCTTCATTAATTGAAATTCATAAAGGCAGCAAATTGTTATCTCCAGAGGGCCTATTCGACAAATTTATGTAAATTCAAAGCTGCTAAAGAGAGTTTCGTGCTGTAATGTTCTAGAATTTAAAAATTTTATTCTATTTATTTAAATTTATTAAATAAAGACTTTCTCGTATGCAAAATGTTTTTGGAAGAAATTATGAATAGGTTAAAAAATATTGTTGTGTACTAGATGAATATAGAGGTATATGACTTCTATTGGGTAACTTGCATATGGTTAATTTTGCAGATTGCTTGTAGAAGGAATGTCCTATAAATTTGGTACAATTAAGTACTTTTTGATTTGTAATAAAATAAATCGTCTGCTTACCCATGTAAATTGACAAGATTCCACCTGTATCCGTCACCCAATCGTACCTAATTTAGCACCTATATTTCCAATAAAAAATTTCAAAATCAATTCAAACTCAATTCTAAGCACCAGCAGTGACCCCAAAATTGAATTTCCAACAAATTCCATGCCAAAAAGTTCACCCAATACCAATTAGCATCTAATCTCAGTGAAATAATAAAATACCAAATGGAAACAAATTTAGTATTAATATTTACCATTGAATACGAAGTGAAAAATCCGTGTATCAACTAAATATCCCAAGTGAAATTTTTATACCAAGTTTCGAGATTTTATACCTTTTCGTTTAAATGGTAACTAATTGCTGCAAAAGAATTTCTTACGCCCCCTAAATATTTAACAACTTTGAATTTTAGAATTATAGCTCTAGTCGTATGTCCAATTAAAAAGGGTACAATTTTTAGTCCTTTTTGAGCCCTTTTTAATATGACGTTCCAAAAAATAGTTTCGTAATCCATACAAACATAAATTGCTCCACTAGCTATTCGACATAGCTCCAAGCGCATGGTACATTTATTTGAAAATAATGTTGTACATTGTTGTTAATTTTATATTCATATAGTTGCGAACACTGCATTCCACATTAGAACATTTTGTCAGATCGATTAATACCAAAGGTGCGCTGTTTAAAATTGTTTTTAAACTTTTAGTAAGACTTCCAAAAATAAATCATATCTGCATTTAAAAAAATCAGATTTTTAGCATTTTGCGGCTATTCCCATTAAGTACCCTATTGTACATCCCGTATCCTTTGAGTAAAAATTTATTGCGTACGTCTTTTTTTATAATAGACAATACTGTGTACGAAATCTTAAAGCCGAATCTCTTCGTTATAGCTCTCTACGAATGATAAAAATGAGTACCTTCTATTATTTTCCATTTGTTCCATCAGAACTTGAAATTTTGCCAATCACACGATACGAGTGTTATCATCTTTTACCAGCCTTGCATACCTTCACACCAGGAGTTTATTACCGAGGCGCTAGTCGTAGACCAGTGAAATTAACTTGAATGAAGTACCGGAAGGAATATCCATATATATCCCATTCTTGCGCAACCATATATATCCCATCCTTAGATTGATTGAAATATTGAGGGGCTTATATCATTTGATACCGCCAAAACGTGTCTCATCGGAATAACGGTTTTTGAAGCTTGGTCTGTTTGGATGAAATCTGTTCCATGATACTTGGAGTGGATCTAGTGGAGTCCATCCGTCTGCCTTTCTGGGTGACGCGCACTATAACTCTCGATTGAAGTATCATAATATTATTATCAAAGTTAGATAAAGTCCGGAGATAAGCAAAATCTGTCCACTCTTTCTCGTTCCTTCTCAACAAAGGTTCATAATGTTTAAACAAATTATTTAGTTATTAAGAAATATATACTTCGCTTTTGTTCAAACATTACAAATACTAATATTTGCGCCAATGCTAGGTCAGGTGCGAAATGGGCAATATCGGCTCAGTCCTTCTAATACCTTCCTCGCAAAGGGTAAAAAAAGATTCATATTTTTTCCAATTTTACATAACTAAATATTTCTACCATTTCTGGTACCTCCCCCACAAAGCGTCAACATTTCGAATAATCATAACTTTCATATGAATATGGGATTTATTGAACCTCACAAGAGATTAAAAGTTTCAAACCTCGTGTATCTCAATATTTCTATCAACTATAGATACGATGTAAATATGAGATATGCCGCTCAACTTGTTCGAATAAATCCTCCACAAAAGCTCAACATTTTCCTAAAGAAAGCATGGGATAAAATGGATTTAGTAGTCGCTGTAGTCCAAACCTGGCACGCCGTTATATGTATATCACTGCTAGTGCCCTTCCGTGTCGCCTTCATAATAAACTGACATAGGCTGAGGGTATACATATGTCGGCACACCCAAATGATATTTTAAAAAATTGTTTTGAAATTTTAAAATGTTTAGGAGGAAGCATCGGAAAAAGCGATGGTCCGCTCATTATTATTATTCATCTTCTCTTTCAATCTATTTTTGATAAAAATATTACGATGGACACAGTTTTGGCCAGAACGGCAGCAACCAGACATACTGTGAACATGGCTAAGTAAGGAATATATAGCTGAAATCTAGGTGTTATTAACATAGAGAATGTCTTATAGAGGCCATTTTTGGATAAAAGTTATCCTAGAGTCTCTCTATTGACTATTAGATGGCGTTTGTAAGTAGGATGTCATCCCCAAGCATTATTTAGTTATAAGACCTTCTGATGAAGATCACTCATACATTTTTGTAAGTAAGTACCATCAGGTTGCCTGCTGATTTCAAGTGCGACTGTGATATTTTCTTACATATAAATTCCTTCACCTACATACCTACTAATTTCCTAAGAAAAAATTCTTGTGTGAATCACTTTTGCTTTGCAGCTATTCTACTTGTGAACATATTGCCCATAACATTTATTCATTAAATTTTATCGGAGCATAATTTTACCCCCTACGTGAAAAGTGCTAACTAAAGGAAGAGGAAGGAAAATTATGACAGGACTGTCACTAAAACCACATTTACCAAACGTAATTTTAATGACTGTTCAACATAAGTCTTAATCAGCAGCAAATTGGCATCGAAAACAAATGAGTATCTGGAAACTGAAAGGAATATTACTACCAGCTGTTTCTCACGTAATGGCCAATAAAACAATCAATTTGGTTGTATAATGAATAAAATTAGTAATTATTATTTAATTATAAGGAAATAAAACTTTTTTGATAAATTAAGCAACTCTTCACAAGTAAGGGGTGCATATTGATTATTAACAGAATTTATCTAATCCAAAATTTATTCCTCATTTCCCTTTGCCTTTATGGAGGGCAATTATTTCCACATAAAAATGTTTTTTTATTTGTTTCAACTTATTGTTTTTCATAACTGGTGTAAAATTTTCCACATTTAAAACACCAAAACAAAATTCAAGTTTAAAGGTATTATCTTATTTTTCTCCCTTGAAGAAATAATGTTATTCTCTTATTTTGCTTCTTCCATTGATGCTCAAAGTTTCTGGAATAAATTTTCTATGTTACAACTCTTAAATAATTTTTCCATAATGGCTTCACGTAAAATCAATAAATTTCTCAATTACCGCTCAACCGAAATCCCTCTCAGACAAGCGTAAGTCTATGAAGACAAACTTTGCTTTGCAATGGAAGATAATTTGGAATTTTCCTTTTGGGGTTTCTCTCATACCAAATATGTGTGAGGAAAACACGGGTTTTGCTATGTAATACAAAATGCTTTTAGGTAGCCACATCTATGTAAATATATTACATGGAGATATGAAGATATTTTCAATTACTTTGCTACCATTAGTGAAAAGGGCTATCACTGATTTTCCAGGAAATGTTGATTTAATACGGCGTAAATAAAAAAAAAATATATTCAAGATTTTTATATAAAAATATTCTTACACCAAAATATTATTTTTTTAAATCTATATAGAGACATCTAGACCAAAAATAATATTTCAACTAGACTAAAAATAATATTTCATCAATTGATTTTGTAATTAACATAAGATGTCCATAAGCTGTAAAGATGTGGATACGACTTGTTGAAAACTGTTTTATACCCCACATCACACACTATGGTAAAGGGTGATATGTCTTTATCATTGAATCGCATTCTGAGTCGATCTATGTCCATTGTCCGTCCATGTTATTTTGTAAAAAAATTACAGGTCCCAATTTAATGTTCGATTGCGATGAGGTTTTGCGCAGATCATTTGTTCGAGTCAAGGATGAACTTTATTGAAATCGAACCAAAATTAAACAAGTAAAAGTACAGCAAGTTCGGCCGGGACGAACTTTTAATACCCTCCACCATTTGGAAGAAACTAGAAAAATTTAAAAAAAATACGTCGGTAAATGATGCTCAAATAAACCCGTTATATGGAGGTTATACGAAGACGTGGTCCTGCATAAGTAATCTCTCAATGAAATTTGAAACAATTCCGGTGGACAATGTTGCAAAAATTATGAAAATACCGAATATATGGGGGTACGGCTATATGGTCGCTATACTAAAACAAAGAACTATTTAAAAAATTCTCTTCTAGAGAATAAAGTTTTCATAAGGAAATCCTTGTGAGGATTTTCATACAATTCTGTTGAAAATGTGGCTAAAATCATAAACATACAAAATATCGGGTGGTGCCGTTATATGAGCGATATACGATATCGATATGTCCCATCTTCTTGCCAGACAAAAGACAGATCTGTGATAGTTTTGGTTATTCAAATTTTAACCCTTTTTGGGGGATGTACCATAAAGAATTGTCCGATCTCTACCATCTTTATAACAGATCTTACGTTGATGGAAATATTGCTATGTGCCAAGTCTGAATAGAATCGGATGTTAATTTCGCGTTTTATGAGCTTAATGGATATTAAAAAATTTGACTCCTTGGGGGGACCTAAAACTGGCACAAATGTTATGATTTCCAAAGCTGTGCAGAAATATTTTTTTAATTTCGATCCTTTGTGGGGGAGCTTCCAGAAGGAGTGGACCGATATATTCCATTTTAACACCAGACTTTTTGTTAATAAAAACATTGGGATGTGTGAAATTTAAAGACAATCGGACTCATATATCAAATTCTACAAAAGATGTAATTATTCAAAATGTTGACCCTTGGTGGGGGAGATACTTGATGGAGTAGACCGATATTTTTTTTTCACATTTTATTTTCACACCCAACGTAGCACTTACGCAAATATTAGGATTTGCAAAGTTTGAGCAAAATCGGATTATTGTTTCTCTTTCTGTTCAAAAAATATATTTTTTGAAAATTTCGACCTTTTGTGGGAGAGGTACCAGAAGAAGTGGTACCTCTCCCCCCGAACTCGATCTAAGTTTGACAAAAATATTACGATGTACCAAGTGTGGACCAAATCGGACACTTCTTTCGAGACTTATCGTGCGCACCAGCTAGACAGACAGACGGACGGACCGACGGTCATCGCTAGATCGACTCCAAATGTTCTGAAACGGATATAGTCCAAAGAGACCTAGGGTCCAAAACCGTTATTTCGACTAGGCACGTTTTGACCGTACCAAATGATATATGTCCCTTCTAGCCATATGGCTGAGGGTATACAAATAATGTGTAATATACTGATCAACGGTTAACCTTTTCTTTTTTTCGAAATTCGAAAATTGCAATTCAGGTATATTTTCGAAAATATCGGTTCTTTTGAAGACTTGTAAGAGTAAAAACGTAATGGAAAATAGGACAGGTTGCACTTAACACACTAGAATTTTTCGACAACTTTTTACTTAATCGAAATTGTAATTCTAAAATTACAACTTTTCAATAATTCTATAATATCGAAAAAAAATCAAAGGCTCAATAAGAGTGCATTTTTTGTACAAGCTAAATTTATTCTGAGTTTCAAAATTAAATTTCTATCAGTTTTTCTTTCGAAAACAAATGTTCAATTTTTTGACGTTCGATGAGATTTTAAACGATTTTATATCTTTGAATTTCGAAAACTGAAATTGCAATAGACAGCACTTTAGACAGACAGATATCATTAAGTGTCGTAGAAAGCGATTCTATGAAGATTAACAACAGACTGATGGACGGACATGTATAAATCGATTTAGAATGTGATTCTACGCAGATCCTCAAAAGCTACAATTCCTCTATTTCGTCTCCTTTTTAATGCTACAATCAAATGCACAAAGACATTATAACCTGTACAACAGTATGGCATTGCACATAAAAAAGTACACAAAACTTTTTTATGACAACGAGCCATAATGTTGATTTTTTGCCATTGTGAATGAATGAATAATGTAAAAGATTTGCTACGTAATAAAAAACATCAAGAAAATACTAAGAAACATTTTGCACATTTACATTGCTTATACAACGAATACTTTACTGTCACCTACAAAACAAGGAAAAATCATGAATCAGGAATTATTTTAAATCTGCGATCTTCAACAAAATCTTATTTTCCCTCAGGATGTTTGTCCAATTAATCAATAACTCTTAACAAACCCACAATATTTGAAACATTACTTTAATAAATCTTTCAATTTCATTACATCAATTTCAATGTTACTTTTTATTTTGATAGTATTTGTCCCTCAAATGTTTTATTCTTTTATAAATAATGAAAACAATGTCAATGTAAATCCACTTCTATAGAATACAATAAATACACCAAACCGTTTATAAATGTTAAAAAATGTGACATGCTTCAATATTTATTTCATGGTTGTTAACTGTTAAAATTGGATGTTTATTTTTCATACATAAATTTAACTGAATTTTTAAATTGAGTTTCGACTAGCAATAAATTAACACATCCAACATGAAGTAATAAAGGGCTTAAAACAAAGAAAACACAACTACTAATAGGCCATCATTTCAAAGTAGATTGTTTGATGTGTCTCAAACAATAGGTTGACTCGGAAAAACTATGTGAAACTCAGGTGGTTGTTCCAAATAAGTTTCAATAGAAATAAGAAATTTGGTATAAATACCATGTTCCCTATTTCTATTGTAACATATTTTTAAAATTTTAAAAATTGAGTGCATTTTTACTTTAGCGAAATAAACATTAGCAATTTAACTATCGACAAAGTTGCGATTCAAACATGTCGTGTATCATTGTCCATCAGACCAATGTAGGTAGATTGACCACTAACATATTGGAAACTATGCAATGTGTGTCATCTTCACTAGCCTTAATTCGGAAAACAAAAAGGAAAAAATACTAGTAGAACACCTTTCACATAACTACCCATACACCATTGCCATTAAATATTGCTCCGATGCAACCATAATTCTTATAACTCCAGAAAAACAAATATTATGTTTCAGAAGTTATTACAGGCTGGAAAACCACAAGTGGCTATCGTTAGAGCACTCCAGCATTTAAATGTGAATAAGTCTTTTGTGTCTCGTACCATCATTCGTTACCGTGATACTGGTAGCATAGCCCGACGTCAAGGAAGTGGATGGAAGAAAACAGCAACATCAGCAGAAATGGTTCGAAATGTAAAGAAGCGACTTGATCGCCACCGTCGCAGTGGCCGAAAAATAGCTGGAGAGTTGAACATATCGGGGCAAAACCATTGAAATTCCAAAAAGTGCAAGAACTTACACCGCAACAGAAAGAAAACAAACTCATAAGAGCTAAAGTGTTGTGTCGCTTGGCCGAAAGTGGTGAACTGCCGAATTTGATTTTCTCCCATAAGAAAACATTCGTTGTGCAGCAGTTTGTAAACAAACTTGCCAAAGAGGACAACTGAAAATGTGCACCATCGGTTGGCCACTGAGGTTCCTCGCTTTATTTCCAGCGAACAATGGCCACCAAAATCTACGGATACCAATCCGTTGAAAAGCCAGGTTAGCACTAAAAAATACCAAAGTGTCTATCACTTGAAGCGAGCGATTCGGCGGGAATGGGCCAAAACACAGAACATCATTCGGACAACGTGTGACAGTGTGAAGGACATAATTCGTGCCAAAAGTGACCAATTCGAACAAATTTTAATTTAACCTAAAATTTTATGGTATTTCCGACATTTTTTGCTTTCATTCAATAAAATTAAAAATTATGGCGTTTGACTTTGTTGTAGTTTTTTATCTCGCCCTGTAGTTCAGTACACCAGTGCCTTAACGTATGAGTGATATCATAAATTTTATATATTTCACTCATACTCAGTGTTTCCATACAAACGATCTGGGTCCACGGAACTAGATAAGGAACAATTTCGTTGGATCGAACTAGTGTGATCAACTCTATTTTATATACCTTTCAAAATAAATGTATTACTATATTATACTGAACATTTACGCGACGAAAGATTCGCTTAAAATTGTATTTTTTTCTTTAAGTTTGAGTTTTTTCAAAATGAACAAATTACCCTCAAACGAGATTCAATGACTTCACTTCCAAAAATGATTTTTCTCCTCCAACAACACATGTTTGATAAATTATTCAACTTATCGTTAAACGCTCAAGTGAATGACCATCAGTTTAACAACTCATAGCCATTGTTCTAAGCGGCGAATTGATAAATTGAAACCATGAATTCAAACAATTTATTTTTGTGTTGGTCATGTCAAAATTCAATTGAAAAATATTTTATCTTCAAAAGAAAGGAAGACACGTGCTGTAGTGAAATATGAAAAATTTCTCGCGGACTCGTAAAACCATACGGTGTTAAGAACAATTTGACAAATCAGCTTGATGTTGGCAACACATGCAGGTCTGGTCGTTGACAGATTTGTGTCTACCAGCAACAACAGCTCGTAATGGGCAACAACGGAAAATGAAACACACAGTAATGGCATTATTTTAATCTCTTTATAATTTCTAAACATTTACAATGAAAATTAATTCCTTTTAAATATAGAATAATGTAAATTGAAACAATTGGCAATAAATAAAAATGTTAACAAGAGAAGAAGTATTCTTTCTTAAATGACCCGTAATTAACACCGTTGACCTGCAATATTTCAGACTTTACACTTGCAAATGTTTCTTCTTCTCTTCTTTTTTTAGACTGCAACACATTGTAAAATGCTCTTAATCTTCATCACGTGCTGCCGCTAATTAGGGTAACAGCGATTAACAGCCTGGACTTGGGTTAAATAGCCAATGTCGTAGTTATGAATCGTGCCATCACGACAAGCAATAAATACTCCTAAGTAAGAGTATCTTTATCAAGATATTCGTCGTTGGGGATTTTACCTAATTGCTTAGTAGCGAGGAATAAAAGCCAAGAAAATGGCCAATAGTAAGTGAATGGCATTTTAATTGTTGCGCGAATTAAAAATAAAAAGCAAAATAGATACAAAAGCCTTCAATAAAAAACTACTAAATTACAAATGCAGAGAGAAGGGAATTAAATTATTTTGTAGCTATATTCATTACTTAAAATAGCTTTGTTATTGACTCGATACACAAATATGGATTTAAAAAAAGCCAAAAGTCTAAACAAAATTCTGATTTAAGTTTCGAAATTATGTCTTCAACAAGCTAATGCAGCACAACATTTGTTGCAAAAATTATAAATAATAATATAGGTTTTGGTATAGCCCTCAAGGTTCATAAAATGAAAAATTAATCTGCAAATTCTTCTATAGAACCATTTTTGCACCCAATGAAACCAACATGCAAATTTGCGCCAAATAGATTGCAAAATATAGCTAAGTCCTTCAAAATAAATAAAAACGTGATCCCATACCTATATTATTTGTAACAAATGTTTCTGCATAATAAAGGTTCAAAATACCAAAACATGGCAAAATTAGATTTAAAAAAAAGAAAGCGAAAAATACTTAACATGGGATTGTACCAAAAAGTAGACCGGCGATTTGATTCTTGTAATAAACCAAAGCTCTATCTATATCTATATCTTGTGTACCTTTTTTTAGGCTGAGGTTTACATGTTCGACAGCATCGTTTTGTGATATGAATAAAATGCAACGTCCAAGGAATCTTAATCCGAAAATTTCTAAAAAAAATGGATTAGGGGCAAACCAGCATCCTCTATTATTTTCAATTTTTACCTCAACTTTCAAAATATTTTTTCCTCTAATAAAAAAAAACAAGTAATAAAAAGCAGCTAAGACCTTTTAATACCATCTACTATTTCTAAATAACTTGAAAAATTCCGAAAAACATAGTTTCAATGGAAGCCGTTATACGGGGCTTATAGTATGACGTAAACCTGCATAAGTTATTTTTGTACCGATTCCGAATTTCAAATATGAAATTTGCAACAATTCCGTTGAATAATCTAGCTAATAGCATGAAAATACCGAATGAAGGGATAAATATTTATATAGGAGCTACACGAAGACGTGAACCAGTATAGATATTTTCTGTCATATATTGTAGTGCTCATTACGAATTTCAAACACGAAAATTGAAACAATTCCAGTCTATAATATCTCTAAAATCATAAAAATGCCGAATATTTTGAGGTACCATTATATGGGAACTATACGAAGACGTGGGCTTGCATATTTAATTTTTTGTCAAAGGCAGTAGATCAGTAAGATCTTTAAATACGAAATTTGAAACAATTCCGGTGAATAAAGTTCCTAATATTATAAAAATACCGAATATTGGGAGGCATTCAAATTCAATTAATGTACCGTTGTATGGGGACTATACGATAACGTCGACCGGCATGACCCATATAGGAACTTAACCTGCCTACTGGAAAAATACACACATGTGCAACATTTTTTATTTATTTACTGTTCACGGAATTATTAATTTAGCTTAAAACAACCTTGCGCACAATATATGCATTACGCCCTGCCAAATTAAAGGCAAATGAAAATCGACACAGAATTCGTGAATTTCTGGCGTAAAGATACTCGGGCTGAAGAACTCGAATATTCTCCAGTGTGTGTAATCTACTTGGGTTGTATCAAGCGGCTAGATGGTACTCGAGAGGTGGCTACAGCGAAAAGGGCGGCCAAACCCCTTTATCTGGCTAAGTCGGTGTCGGAGTGACATTACTTTAATTTTCGTGGGACAACCCGTTGACCGAACCTAGTCTAAAACGAGAAAAGGAATTTTTAAATTCCAAAAACTATTTCTTTTTACAAGACAAGCTCATAGATAAAATGTATCGGCTTACTAATTTACAAACAAATTTACAAAGAAATACTCTAAAATTCTGTGACACACGTTTTCAGAAAACAACTTCTCTATATACATATTAGACAGTTTTAACAAACAATTTAATTCTCCGTATCCCATAAAAGATTTACTTTCCGAAAAAATAATTTTCCCATACACTACACAATTAAATATCAGAATTTTTTTTAAATAATGTAAAAATATTTTCCATGAAATATGCAAATCACCATTATTGACATAGGCCATAAAAACTCAATTCTACCACACAACAAACGACCAAGAGGTTGTGACAAAACAAAATGCTAAATTGAAAATATAATTTGAATGAAATCCCTGATATTAAAACCTTTCAAGAGTGTAGTTTTTGCAGCATTTTTATTATTGCATCTGTTAGCTAGAGGAAAAATGGAAAAAAGGAAAATTGTAGTTTCCACAGTTACCAATGCAAGACTGATATAGGAAAACATCGAACTTACAAACATGTTTTACATATTTTACAATAAATGGTATTTCGTTATGTTTAGAATGAAAGGGAACAATAGAAAATCAATCGGCACGTGCAACCTAAGGATTCAAGGATTACAACATTTATAAAAGAAGTATTCATATAAGAAAATAAAATAAAATAGATAATGGCCATTCTTTATGACCAAATAACAATCTGCAAACGCACTAATTAACTGCCAGTTGTAATATCTAAATTCAAAAATTCTCTCTTTTTTAATGTTTCGCAAGAAATAATTTTCTATCCCTTAGAGTGTTTCAAATGGTGAATGACAATTTCTCTCAACCATACCTGCTCGTGTCAAACTTTTCTTTACAATTTATGGTCTTCTCAAATGCTTTTCATTTTATGGACAATTCCTTGAACAAAACTCCAACAATACAATGCTCTTAGTGTCAGCGTAAAGTTACTTTTTAACTGTTTCCCTTTTTCTGCTTCAAGTATTTCTTGGTGTAAAGTAGTTAAAATGAAACTGTTGTTCAACTTTATTTTATTGTTTTAGCAAGTTACTGTGCATTTCGACGACCTTCTGTCAGAGTTGGTGGTGCATAAATAGTTACGTTCTAAAAGTGTATTGAGTTATAATGCAGATTAAAATTCAGTTTTTAATAAAAAAAAGTATTGACAAATTAATAAAAAATAAACAAACAAACCATACTGTCTCTATTTCTTATATTATTTAAGCATTAATCACTTTCCACTTCCAACCCAAGTCCAGCAGTAATGTTTCTTTATTAAACTTGTTGGTTCCATGTGATTGATGAGAATTAATGTCAAAAGTTTATCTCCTAGACTTGCCTTGCATACAGTGTTAATTATTTCGTATTAATTAATTATATAATTAATTATTTCGTATTATTTCTTGAGCTGCCGTACGATATCTCTACATTCACCTTACATTCATAGAAAAAAGATATGTGCAGAAAATGTTGTGGTACAGGAGGTAAGATCTATTACAAACTCTAAATACCAATTTCGTGAAAAAATATGGTTGTAGTTTAACAACTTTGGTACCGGAGATAGGACTTTCAGATTACAAATACCAAATTGTAGACAAATCCGTTAAAAAATGTGGCTCAAATCAACAAAGTACCGAATAGCCGCATGTACCATTACGAGGGGAATGTAGGACAACGTGGACATACACTGAAGGTGTAAAATCATCAAAATTCCTAATATCGGGTGTTATAGAGTATATATAGTGGACTTATTTACCTTTTTTCCATCTCAAAAATCCTACACAAAATAATTAATTGATAATTTCAACAGAAAGAAATCGTTAAATCGACATAGAATTTTAAGCTGATCACTGGCATGTGTAACCAAGAAATATTTGGAAGTGTTACATCTATCGGGAGGTACCGTTATATGGGCTATACGAAGATCTAAAATTGCATACAACATTTTTTGCCATAGGTTGCAGTACTCATTAGGATCTTTCAGTACGAAATTTGAAACGATTCCGGTGATTAATGTTGCTGAAATCATTAAAGTACCGTATATCGGAAGGTACCGTTATATGGAGGCTATAAGAAGACTTGGACCTGCATACAAAAATTTTTGTCATAGGTTGTAGTAACCATTACGATCGTCTTGGAATTTTACGCTGATCCAGAATATATATACTTCTTAGGGTCTATTATGAATATTTCGAGGAGTTACAAACGGAATGACAAAATTAAAAAAATAAGATTTTGACTCAAATTGGAAACGTATAAAATTAATAGTAAAAAACGTAAACAATTAATTTCTTAAAAAAAAGGTAGAGTTTATTCCCAGATCACAAGTGAAATTTATTCAGAAATAAACAGTGAGTTAAGGAACATTTCTTCTTTCGACGCTTTCTATTTGAAAGGAAGTTTTAAGCCACTTTCATGCAATAACTCGAAAAAGACCGAGGAAGAATTCCTCAAAAAATTAAAAAATAAGTTCGATTTTGTTTGGCAACATTGATACAAATGTATTTTTGATATATAACAGAAAAAGAGATTACTTTTCTTTATAACCTTTTCGATGTTGTCTTCATTTCCATAGGAAATAATATCACTTCACAGGTGCTTAATTTCATATTTTAATCTCATTTGATGTCGATTCTGTTATCCATTTTGATTGTTGAAACGCTAAACAAATAACCACGATCCCACAATTCTATGAAAGAATACCTACGTCACTCACGAATATATTTAAATACAAACATATGTTAAACAAATAAATATACGTTTCACTTTACTCTCGGCGTATGAGCAATATAATAATTGTATTCATACGCCACCCAGGGCATATTTCGTAAATTAACGATAGTTTGTAAATTGAGAACTAAATACTTGTAAAACGTTATTTCTTCATGTCTTCGGTTCTTCAACGCAATAGTTGAGCTTCGATAATCTCTTGGGAGCACGGAGCCTATTTTTGTTTTTTTTTTTTTTCAATTATTTTCATAAATTTTCATATACAAAACAATTCGTTTTAAATAGTAAAATGCTCTCGTTACCGTAAGTATGTTGAAAAATAAAATCTAACTATTTTCCTGGATGCCGAAAGCTTTTAAAGCGAACTAAAGGAAAAACTAGCTTTCCTTTGGTATATGTTCAAACATTAAAGACGTATTTCACTTCTACACAAATAAAACTTAAAGGAATTGCAACGACTGCCATACTAAAAGTTATTGAAAACAGTACAGTTATTCTTGCGTTTTTTTCCTTGTTGCCGAGACTTGTTGTGAAAACTTTCCTTTGATCTTTTTAAAATTATTTTCCCGTCTGTGGTATACAATATAAATCGTTGGTTGGTTTGTTGAGCTTTCTTCGCAACAGTTGTCTGGAAAAAAGTTTACATTATATATTGGTATTTCCTTCTGGCGAAGAGGTAATTCTTTCTCAATCTTCATCATTTAAGACGGAAACAAGAAGTTTTTAAATATGTAAATAAAATCATATGTAAATAATTTCTTAAAAAATTCTTGACTTAAAACTAAAAAACGCTTTGTGTCCATCCAGAATTGACAATGAAAATGTCTAGAATTATCTGCTTAATTGATTTAACTTAATCTCAACTTGCTGTTAATGTTTTCATTCAATAAAAATATCTCAAAATAAAAAACATATCAACGAAGTCCATATAAATTTAATCAATTAATGTCATAGGGCTTTTGTAAATTACCTTTGTATCTTATCAATATAAATTAATGAAAAAAAGATAAATTATAAATAATACCAACTAAAGTGAGAACAGAAATCCATTACACTTTGTCTTGGGACTTTTTCTCGGAATTGTGTAAGGACTATCATTAACTAATATAAATGAACTAAGAGCACTTTGGAAATTAAATTTCTTTTTAATCAGAACCAAAGACTTACCGCTTTAGTAGATTTTAAGAAAAACAAAACAGTACGAAGTTGGGCTATACCGGTACATGTTTGGCCCCCATCCCAATTTTTAATATTTTGAGAATTTTACCTCATTTTCTAACGGAATTGTTTTTTGCATTCTTGCCGAACTGTTAAATAGGTTAGCGTTTTTCTATAGCCCCCTTATAACGGCACATTTTTTTTTTAATTTTGGTATTGCAGGGTACCTAATTTCCAAAATAAATTATACTAATAATATACCTCGGAACTTATCGACAATTTTTTTGTAAGTAAAGTTATATTTCATTAATGAATTAATTGCCCGAAGAGACCGTTAATTCAGGAGGCATATATTCCATATATATTATGATATACAACTTCCTTGGTGATAAGGCTGATGGTGTAAATGTTATTATCCATTTCAAATACCAATAAATGCTTTCATACTTGTGATTACAAGCAACAAATCTAAATATTAAAATATTGTTTTTATAATAGCATAAATGCTTCCACTGAAAATTTACCAAAGAACACTCCACATTTTCCTCACTTTTCCATTTGTATTTGAAAAATTGTTTTAAAATTTGCAGCCAAGTAAAACAATGAGCGATGACAAACAAAGACAAATTTCAAAAACGTATGAATAATTAATTGCACAAATTTTCATTTATTAAATTATTAAAGATGTAGAAATTTTAATTGGCAAAGTTATAGATTATAAAGGCGACTAAAGATATTTTAATATTACAACTTCAATATAAAATCCATAAACACCAATAACCAAGTATTAAGTTGGAGGTAATTATTCAATTGCCTATATTATTGCACAATTCAAACTCTTATACAAGATAACTTCGAAGTCCATGTGCTTTTAATCACTTTAACAAAAGTTATTTTTAATGATTTTAGAAAGAATTAGCAATTTCCTGTATATGCTTCAGACCTTTAAGTGGACTATATTATCTTAAAATTTAATTTGCTACACACATAACTCTTCTTTAATTCAATATTACATACTATTGTCCTCTATCATCTTTTTCCCATATTTATCATGAAAACAAAGGCATTTGTTGGCCTAATGCAACATTGCTTACGAACACAGCAAATATGAACAAAAATTAAAAGTCAACAAAAGGCATGGATGTGATATTTTAATGCGGATATAACAGAAAAGCCTACAACATTTCCAAAATAGAACGAATACGATATTAACTTTTTCTCTAACTGAAATGCGACAGTTCATATAATACATATAGAATGCTTTTACAGTTAAAATAGTAAACAAGAGATAATATCCAACAATTTAACACTCTACATCACATCAGCAGAAATATTCTTAAATTAGTATGAAAGATGATACGATTTTAGTCGCAGTTCAAATTAGTACTTCAAAACGTCTAACATAATGACTTACGATACTAGAAAAGTTATAGTTTATATTCTGTTTCTATTCCTCCAACACACTTACGGCCAATCTATATGGCATGATGATGTAATAAGTAACATATTTCCTAAATCTTAGAAAATAAGCCGCAGCTAGATATAATTTCGTAATTTTTTCTTGGAAAAATTTATTTTGTATTAGGTCATAGTTCGTATAGTATATTCCCAGCTTTGCACATCATAACATTTATATGAGACGTAGGTTAATGGTGAAAATGGACCTGTTTGTTAAAATATCATACATATCGATTTGGACTGTGGTAATTTGTATACCCTCAGCCAAATGGCTTAAGAGAGTACCAAGTGATAAGTACAGCCCAAACGTACCTCATCGAAATAATGGTTTTAGGTCCAAGGTTTCTTTGAACCAAATCCGTTTCAGAACATTTGAAGTCAATCTAGGAGTGTCCGTTCATCCCTCCGTCTGTCTGTCCGGCTGACAGGTGCGTACGATAACTTTCGAAGGGTGTATTCGATTTGATCCAAACTTGGTACATTGTAATATTATTGTCAAATTTAAATGGAGTTCGGAGATGGGTAATAGCGATCTATAAGGTCGAAATTTTCACAGAAAATAATTTACCGTATAGAAACCAATCCATCATGTACCTCCCCCAAAAGTTGTCAAAATTGAAGCTCATTTAACACGAAATGAGTAACAGATTACTTTTAAACACGGTACATTCCAATATTACTCTCAATACAACATAAAATTTGAAGATTGAATATATAAGACAAGCCCTACTGGTACCTACGTCACAACGAGTCAACATTTTAAATAATTATAACTCTTAAATGATACAAAATAAACATCCAAGTTTCTTCACACATTCCAATATTACTACTAACGCATTTTTCAATAGAATTATTTGAAATTCTACACAAAGAGTTCTTTGTGAGCATATTACACCGTTGAAAGAATTCGTATATAACAGTACCTCCCGATATTCGGTATATTGATGATTTTAGCCACATCTTTCAATGGAATTGTCTCAAAAACCACACAAGTCTGTAAAGGTCCACGATATCGATATACATCGGTACCTCCCGATATTGCGTATTTTGATAATATTAGCGACATTGTTGAACGGAACTGTTTCAAATTTCGTATTTGCACTTCGGAATCGACACTGCAGCATATGACAAAAATTACTTATATAGGTCCATATCTTCCAATATTGCAATGGACTTCAAACCGTTGGCTGTTTTATACAATTCAATACTGTTCTGTAGTGCATTGTAGGATATACAAAACTTTTTGTATTTCCTTCAAATGCTCATAGCTATAAATTAAACAAAATTTAGTTTTCAACAAAAGTTGGTCCGGGTATGACATAACTGAAATAGACATAGTGCTATTGTAGCGTTAGCGGTAAAGCACACCTAGGGAAAAGTTGTACTTGTACATCCGTTCTAACAGTATCAGATTACGGTGCTTTGATAAATGTTGTCTGTGAACGAAAGGGTCGTAGTGAAATAAAGTATTCTGCATCAAATTCTGAGTTTATACGTTTGGATTACTATTAAATGGAAGCTGTTCAAATACAAACAATAACAAAATTATAATGGAATTGTTAAATTATTATTATTTTTATTTTTTTTTAACAAAACCAAAAAATCCTCGAGTGAGGGTTTTCGAAAATAAAATTGTATATATTTTTTCTAACAACTATAAAATTTACATTCCTAGCTTGTATTAAAAGTCAAAGTAATACAATTATATTGCATTGACATGATTTTTCACTACTTGCAGCAGTTTCCTATTTTGTTGGGGAAAGAACATATAATAGTACCTACTATCTACACAATACTATGTGTTCACATTCACACAATCATACAAATGCAAACATCAAGGACCCTTATCGCAGTTGATTGATGTTGGAAAATTGTCATCCGCCTGAAATTCTTTCGAATTCATGGCTGTTAGTATTCATAAACTTCAAATGTTTATGGGAAATAAAAAATTCTTTGTACGTCAATCTCGGAATATAAACATCTCAAATGTAAAATAAACTTTTAGGTATGGAATATCTTTGTTGGCTATAGGAGGTGGATGATTCTACTATGGTAATTATTAGTCTTGAAATTATGCTGTAGAGTTAGAAAGGGGGCGTGTTATTTTTATGTGGGTTTGAGCAATTGGTTCAAAACGAAAGTATGTTATGGAAAACGACAATAACAGATAACATCAAGGTCAGTCCATTAACTCTACTAACATTTTCCTTCTTATTCTTTATTCCGTCTTTATATTTTTAAGGTAATTACGCAGCTTTCACCCAAAAAAAAAAAAAAAAAAAAAAAAAAAACAGAATCCATTTAGTTGTTCACATTTTATGGTAATTTACATTGCTGTGACGTCCCTGGGATTACAACAACAATTCAGATCCGTTCCATTTACTTGACCAATTAAGTAAAAAGCAAACGGTCGAAACTATGAAATGTTGCAGCACCAGCAGCAGTTGATGAACTATGACTTGCAAAGGGCAGAAGAAAATGTGACAAAAAACAGATTGCATGACCTCCACAATTTGTGGAATTCTGCACATTCCAGAAACGAACAAAACGACCATCAGACGGGTAGACGGACAGAGAGATAACATAATCAACATGTATTTTGCTCTCTTAAAGTTAGCATTTGACCGTGACCATCAGATTTTGATGTTGCTCACTCAACAGAGGGATAAAAACAATGTCACGATTTGTTTTTTTTTTTTTTTTGTCTACTGCAGTGGTTAGAAAGAGAGGATATATTGGACGCGGTCGAGGAAATTTAAAAAAAAAAATGATATAGAAAGTACAAGTCGATTTGCCAAAGGATATAGCGATATATATTTATTAACCAATTACCACTAAAAGGTATGGCTAGTATTATCTATATCTATATAAGAGGAAAATGTTTGTATGTTTGTAATTTATGGATTGGAAAACCACTGCACAGATTTTCCTGAAAATTTCTAAGTACAATACAACATCGCCTTAAAGTAACATAGGCTATATAAATTTTTGAAATATAACATCAGAATCGGAGATACCTCCAAAAAATTTACTTTTTACATGAACATGAACGATTGCAGTTACAGTCTCAAAATTTGGAATGCGTAACGGAATTCGGAACTAAAATAAATTTGCCAAATTTTATTTAAAATGGTTCAGATTTTGATATAGCTCCTATATATATTTTCGACCGATTTCTTGTATATGATGCACCAAACAGGATATGTATGTTCGATTCCCATGAAATTAGAAATGTGTGAGGGGATGTGATCAGAAAATAAATTTGACAACTTGTATTGAAATCAGTTCAGATTTGGATATAGCTCCCATATGTATTTTCGGCGGATTTCACATATTTAATGCACCAAACACGATACGTATGTCAGGTTCCAAAGAAATTCGGCATGAGTCACTAAATTTGGTACAAAAATAAATTTGCCAAATTATATTGTAATCGGTACAGGTTTGGATATAGCTCCCATATATATCTTCGACCGATTTTGTTTATAATATTAAATTACAGTTAAATTGCTTGGAAATCGGAGCCACAAACTTCAAAATAGTGAAAATCAGGAGTTGCCGTCACATAGTCTATATATTGTAACGTGGTTTTCTCGTCGATTGAGCTAAGCTCAATTATATCCCCAAGCATCCACAGGGATTCACTAAGCCTTATGGCGAATGAACTTTAGAGATGTCCAGTAATTCAAAATAGAATTGTTCGCCAGATGTTGGTTAAAGCGAGAGATCAGGTATTTCAATGTTTATGTTCGGTTGACGCTAGCGTCGGAATGGTTACGATTTGAAGTTAATTGGGTGGTGCAGGAGATCAGGAATTGCGATAATTATGCTCGTAGCGACGTTTGTGTTCGAAATTTTGAAGACTTGAAGGTAATCGGAACCTTATGGACATCGGTTGTCGTCGGATTGCATGTAATCTGGAAATACTATATTTAAGCGCTGACGTGCGGGAGCAGTATCTGTTGGATGGTAGTTGTCGACAGATTTTGTTTGTGCGGGTCTTCGGACAAAGTTTGGGTATGTTTGGAAGCGTTCGGGTCCAAAAAACTCACTGTGGGTATACTCAGAAGACTATGTCTAGGTCTTCGAAAATAGATCAGGTTTATGTTTTAGGTTGGCAACTCACAGGGTATGCTCGGCCTTCGCAAATGGATCGGGCTCGTTTGGGTCAGTCAGTTTGCTGTAGATATGTTCGGTTTTAGCTATTTGGGTCGCCTACAATGGCTAGAAAGCTTTTCTAGCTAGCACTAGGTTTCTGAACAATTCTAATTCAGCCGAAGCTTTTATCATTGCTGTCACCGCATGTTCTTATTGATTCAGTTGTTGTTGTTACTTGTTATTGATACAATTGGTGCGGTTGTGGAGTTCTACCTATATGTATGTATATGTATTCCATTATAAAATATTTAAAAAAACAAGTAAGCGGAGCCTACAGTCGTGCGGTGCCGATCATGTGATACCTTACAACACTACAATATGTTCGAAGTCCCCTTAAATATAATCCAAAATTAGAAAAAAAAATATTTTTTTAGTCCATTTGCACCACTAAATGTACATCTTAAAAACAATAGGCTTTAATTCTGACTCTACCCCTACCCCCCATGCCGAATTTCGTAAGGATCGGACGATAATTGCGAAAAGCATATAATACCCTCAAAACGTAGTGCTGAAGGCTGTAAACATTTAGAAAATTTACAATTCAAAATTGTAAGTCAAATTGAAAAAATCGCATGCGATCAAAATTATGACAAGAATTGAAAAAAATGGAACAAAAAATATTCACTTTTTTATTGGTATATTTTTTCGCGATTTTCTTATATTTTCTGCTTTTCTGGCAAAAGACCATTTCGAATTGATGGGAATTGTAAAAATCGGACCAGCGGTTCTTGATTTATAAATAAATAAGATCAATTCTTTTACACATATAGTGCTATATATCCGATTTCTTGGCTATTGGCAATAATAATAATAATTAATGTATTTGTGATTTGGCAGGGGTTGAAAATATTCGCGGTTCAGTGGAAATTTTTCTATTTTCTTACATAAAAGTAAGGGTCTATTTTACCCACTAATTATGGTCCAAAGGCCTCCCAAATTGGTAGGTTTCTGCCCACTCCTAAACTCTAACTCCATATAAATTTTCGAGTCGATTGGTTCATAATTGTGACCTATAGAGCAACTGCAAAAAAATTTTCTGTTTTTAGTTCATTCCAACCCCTAAATATCGTGCGATCATCTCCAAAAACAATAGGGTTCTATTCTGACCATAACCCCACCTCCGTTTTCAATTTCGTGAGGATCGGTTCATAATTGCGACCTGTAGCTTGATTACAAATTAACATGGCAGACGGACAGACGGACGCACGGACATACATAGCTAGATCGACTCATCTCGGCGAAATAGGAAGATCCATATATACTTTCCTATGTGGGAAACCAATATTTCGAGGTGTTACATAATTTTTGGCCCAATCAAACTTATAATACCCCCAACACTTAGTGTTGTAGGGTATAAAAATAAAGCTATATCTTCGATAGTACGATAATATTAAGTAAACCTCGATATATATAGTCAAAAATGTTTTACAATCGGTTAAACTGACTTTCACAATTCCATATCGACTCTTTAAAAATCCGTAGTGACAACAATTTTTCTCTTCCTGGATTTTGTACACGATCACCAGCTTACTCTAAATACACGTTAATACATATTTGCAACAATCCACCAGTGAACTCACACTCTAAATTTCATAGTACCGCTATCTTTTTTCGACCCATTCCACCTAGTCAGATATCCTCAATGAATGTATTTCACTCGTGTTTTTTGGCTTTTTATAAAGGCAATTCGTTGAATTACTTTTTCTGTTCTGCTTGACACAATGACTGTGTCAAATTGTTATTTACAAAATTCTTTTATCGATTGTATGCGGTTTTGACCTCCGTATCGAAAACGAATTTGGAAAATTTTCGCTTCGTTGGTGATAACTACACTGAGTTGTATTGTAGTCGTGGTTGCTATTCTTGTTGTTTGGATAACAAGCTAAATTACAAATTAAGCTACCAAAAATACCATTGCTTGCTATGGACCATGCAAAGGGACAAACAAACTTTTGTTTCAATAACAGCTGTTGACAGAGAAAAATAAACCTTTCGTAGAAATTATTTGAAATTTAAATTTTTAATTTAAGAAAGGAAAATACTTTGAAAAAAAAAATACTCCCATTTGACCCTTTTGCCCATAGCTGCACATATTTTCGAATGCACTTAAGGGCACGTGCTGCTCTTAACTGTCTTT